>NC_089795.1:20603475-20773475 GCF_040412425.1 Macrobrachium rosenbergii
TTTGCCCATTCGCGGCATTTTCACTGAGAAATATTCACTAATTACTGTATTTTCATATAATTTTCATGAATAAATGCACTTTTTGTGATAAAACTATTAAAATACTCAGGTATAAGCATTTTTATAGGGTTTTTCTTGTGTTTAAACTATCAAAATGGGCAGTTCTAAGTGTTTTTAGAGGGGTTTTGATTATTCGCGGATTTTAGCTATTCGCTGGGGTGTGTGGTACGCATCGCCCATGAATACGGGCGGTTCACTGTATAATGTTTTTTTATTTTAACTGTTACTTGTCAGCCAAGGCCTTGGCAATTGAATGCATTACTGACAGTAAACAAAACAAATTGAGAGAAAATGGAAAGAAAATGAATACTAACCTTAGGTACTCCTTTTAGACAAAGTTACTGCAAGGCTTAATTGTATTTGGTTAATGTTGAATTACATTTACTTAACAATTAACAGTAGTTTACAAATTTATCACCACCATGGGCACACATGAATAATAAGAGATAATAAAGACAAGTAATTAATGGTGCTGCAGAAGATGAAATTCCTTTGTCCATTCACAAGTGGATGGGTCCAGGCGAAGAATGAAAGGGAGAGCTGAGATTGTCCTATGTCACTTAACTATGAAGGCATCCCTCTGAAAGAAAGAGGTGTCAAATTAACTATAGGCTTAGCCTGAAATATTGAAATAACTCTTAACTTGCTACAACCTCACACCCGAATGCTTAAAGATTGCTCTAACCAATTGGGCGGCACAAAGATGACACAGCTAGTCTAAAGACACACTATTGGCAATGTTCCTAATCTGAATCAACTAAGCTTGCAAACGATGGGTGGCAGTGGCTTGAAAAAGGGTCAGCTAGGGAAAAGAGAGGCAACAGAGGTGAATGGAGAGAGAATTAACATGGTGGATCACAGGAGTTACTTGGAGGAGTTTTGTTAACAGAAGTCGAGAATTACTTCAGTAGGAGGAAAAACAGGCCAGAATACCACTGTTCATGGATAGCACTGTAACTTAGTCCAAGGAAATGATCTAGTGGAGCCAAGATGGTGGCGGTCCTGTGAGAACGTGTGAGCGGGGAAATGTACATCTGCTCACAAAGCCAGCCAAAACATAACTGAGAGCAAGAAGAGGGCAAGTGGCAGCTGGAAGGCTGGATTGCCTTAGGGCCCCATCTGGCTGCTGTCGGGTAGTTCTTCCACCAAGAGCCCCCTCCGGCAGGTGTAAGCCCATCAAGACATTGGCATTCAGAGGAGGAGTGATACAGGCGGGACAAAATGAGAGGATTATGTTATGTGGGCAGCCATTTGCACTTTTGCAAGGGGGCAGCCATTTTATGAGCGAGGGTTATTTATGGGAGGGTTAACCTCTTGATCAACTAAATTGGTATTATCCCTCCAGGAGAACCAGGATGGCTGCCCACAGAAGTCTTCATTTTGTCCCCCTTCCATTCCTCCTCCCAGAATGTCTCGTGCCATTACAGGTTGCAAGAGCTGATGTTAGGAAGAACTACAGTTTCTTTACAAGTTTCCTTTGGTAGAAGTTAATTTTAATTCTAAAAAAATCTTTTTCTCAAAATAATAATATCCTGATTTTTTTTGTAACAAAAATAGAAAATTTTAATTAAATAAAAATAGAAAATCTTTGTGCATTGGTTTGGAATTGATATAACCTTGTACTTGGTTATTTTTGCATTAGATGATATGTGGGGTGCATTAAAAAATGCAATATACTTACTAAAATGGTTTTAGTAGTTGCATTCGAAAATTTGCGGTCTTACAGTATGGATACGTACAAGGTTCAGTTAAATCAGTGGTGCTGTGATAGGACAGAATAGTATTGAAATGTATGTGATTGATTGCTTTTCTCTGAAGCAAATGCATACTACAGTATAAAGAAGTTTGCACCCTGGTTACCAGCACGGTGTGAGGTAATATTCTCTTATCACGGTTTTAGAGATGACATATTTTGAACAGTTCATGTTGGTGGACAGTATTTGGTTTGTTTCTTTTTAAAACAAGTTTTTATATAAGTGGCTTGCCAAGTAATTACATAGCTATAGTTTCCACTATGAACGGCAGCTTAGATTCAAAATTTCGCGGGTAGCACTTCGATAGTTTGTGTAGGTGATCAGCCCGCCCCCTCGTGGGAACAACTTGGCAGACAATCATCGTTTGTTTCCGGCTGTTTGTGGTGTCAACAGCCGGTCTGGCAGCAGCTTTTTCGTTATTTTTCCGGTTATATTACCGGATTTCATTAGAGAATACCTGAATCAACCTTTGGAATGTGTATATAGTAGCCTTCATGATTCAGTCATCTACAATCACTGGTAAACGCTGCCATTTGCATTTATGGTTTGATTACTGGTCAGGCTACTGGCGAGCCACTGCTAATAGTTTTGCCTTGAAAGTAATTCGCAGGTGTTACGACACTCCATTATAAACAGTAAATTGTTGTATGTTATACATTTTCATTAAGGCCATAACGTACAATTAAGTTTGTTTACTGAGCATTAGGCCGCTAATAACTTTCCTTAAAGTAATTCTCAGATGTTACATTCCATTGTAGAAAAATTATTGTATGTTACACCTTTTCATTAGGCCATGTTTACAAATTATGATTCGTTTACCGAACATTGGGCCGCTGGCAAGCCGCCGATAATAGTTTTGTAATTCTTGGATGTTACGACATTCCATCGTGGAAGTAAATTGTATGTTACGCCTTTTTAAGGGTCTTAATTTTTGCAATTTATGATTTGCTTACCAGGCATTAGGCAATGCGCAAGCCGCTGATAATTGCCTAGAAAGTAATTCTTGGGTGTCATATCATTTCATTAGCCTGTAACTTTTACAATTATATATTTACCTGACCTATGCTTCTTGTAAGCTGCTGGTAAATAATATTTTAACAATCTTCACACCTTCCCATGCAGAAGAACTGAAAGTGTTAGGGCAGAAAGTAGTAAGGAGAGAAAGGTACGATACAGAGATTTCATCCTGGCTCCAGCTCACGCTACGAGTGCCCAGAAGTGCCCACAGCTCCCGAGCTGCACACACTCGTGCTTGGCACCAGCGGACCACCTGGCGCCAATTCTCTCCTTTTACTAGCCTTCTTTGTCCACTTGCTCCTGCGCCTGGCTCCCTTGCTTCCTTTCCGTACTTTTGCCAATCTTGTGTCTTGGTTAACAGATGTGAACCTTGTGTTAACCTTGTGATAGTGAAGTGTAGTGCAGTGGAGGAGGTGCCTACTCTTCCCACTGGCACTCCTAGACAAAGGACACTGTCAGACTCCCATGCACCAGGGAGGAGGCATACTGGAAGTCCAAGGGATGTTGGTGGGGTTTACATATGGGTAGGCACCCCCTCAGTTGAATCTGTTGCCGGTCGCAGGTATCGACAGACAGCCACTGGAAAGGTGTCTTACTGGGTGTGTAGTGAAGGCGATGACTATCCAGCCCCTCAGATCTCTTAGACCCGGTCCTTGTCAGACTCCCATGCACCAGGGAGGAGGCATACTGAAGTCCACGGGAGTCCGAGGGCGTTTGCCCCTGGATAGTTGCCCTTCAGTTGAGCTTGTTGTCCTCAGGTGTCAATGGACAGCCATTGAAAAGGTATCTGTAGGGATGTGCTTTCCTTGCCTCTAATTTTTGCGATCCCAGTGTGGATAGTTGCGGATCCCAGTGTAGACTAGTGGCACCGACGGCACTTTTCGGGTTTATCTCGGCCATTGAAGAGTCATGTCTCCCAGTTGTGGTGCGCCAGTAATTGATGCCAATGCTCTTCCAATCTGGACAATGTCAGTTCCGAGCGCCAAAGTTCTGTTAACACAAGTTAATGTCCAAGTGAACACTGGACTCCAAGTACCCAGTGTTCGAGTGCACAGTGGCCAAGTGCCCAGATTTGCGCATCCTCCTATGTCCGCTCGTCCAACTGTCCATTTGGCACCAGCTGTCAAACATCAAACAAGATACTCAGGACGACAGGCACCACCTCTTCTGTTTGCTACATTGGTTTCGTCCATACCTATGTTCCTTTGTTGGAGACCATTCAGCACCAGCTTAGTGATTTTTTGGGCCTGTTACACCGATCACTGAGCAACTAGTGCCTGAGTGTCCAGTGTCAGCGGCTCAGCCCTTTTTAGTTCTCGGCGCCAGCTTTTTTTGCCTGAGAAACACACTTGGTTTTTTTGAGCGCCAGTCTAGTGCTGGTGCCAGTCCTCGTTTGCCAGGTGCCAATTCTTTTCCAAGCAGGAGCTCTGGCTAAGACAGACACTCCCAAGTATTTACCAGGAGTCATTGCCTCGTATTGTTTCTCTGTCCTGTTATGTGCAGACATGGACAGCTTGAGTTTTTAGAATTTCCACTCTTGTGTCTGTAATCTCTAGAAGGCGGTCTCTGTTGTTTGGATGGGAGCATGGATATGCAGGAAGCTTTCTTCCTACCCCTGTCCGGACCCCAGAGAGTTTTTTGTTCTGTCTTTTGGGACAGGGCTATCCACTCAGTTTCTGTACTTCAGACTCCCTGTGACACTTCAGGACCTCTCCTGAGTCCTTGCCCTTCCTGCATTTGACTTACCTTTTTCTGGGCATAACCGCAGTCTTTACATATCAACTGACTTTTTTATTACCTTTGAAGAAAGGGGCTTGAAGGTTCCTGACAACAGTCTTATTGGGACAGGGAAATAAGTTGGACACCTCCGTGTTTTCTCTTAGCCCAGGTTTTTAGTTGGACTTTCAGTAGTGGGTGTTCGAACGTGATATTGTGGAAAGGGGTCCCTTCTGCTGAACCGAGTTCTAGTATTCTTCTCAGCCCCTTAGATCTAGGTTAGGGGAGCCTGCTTGAGGAACTGGGAAGTTTTCTGGGACTTGGTTCCCAAGAAGAATGGAACCTCCACTTCTGCATTAGAGAATTAAAGCAATTCTCTTACAGCCTCAGTACTGCTCTACCCTAGCTACCTTCTAAACTATGGTAGTCTATCAGCGTTCCCTCTGGACCAAACAGCAGAGTTCTCCCTCTGTTGACAGATTAATCAAGTCTTCTAGTCTCTTGTTTTTATTTTGGGAACTTAGTTTCGAAGGATGTACCGGGCCGTCAGAAGCATGTCCTTCCCATCAGTGGATTTTCAATCCCCTGGGTTGCTGGGATCTGATTTTATGGGGCAAGCCAACCTTGGACCTGTTTGCCACCTCAACAAACCTTCGCCTTTACTCCAGTCCCAGTCTTATAGCATGGGCAACAGGCACAATGCTGTAGCTGGCCTTTCTTGGGCCTCCTCGCCCTCTGCCCTTCAGCATAGTCAAGGAAGCGCTAAACTATCTTAGGCTCTTTTTCTTGCTACATGACACTCTTATCCCCGTTCTGACCCATGTATATGGTTCCCAAACCTGCTGCGTTTGCTGGTGTACTCTCCAAGATCCTTCCCCCATCCGTATCTCCTTGGACAACCTAGCTTCAGAGATACCACCAATGGTGGTCCACTCTTACCCAGGCAGGTTCCAGACTGCCCAGAGGATTGTCTTGCGAAGAGTCTTCTAGAAGTGTGGCAGAGGCTATTACAAGGTTCAGTAGTCACTGTCTCGCTCTATCCTCCAGACTTTGACTCTACATCTCGTCTTCTAAGACGTATTTGACCTTGCTGTGGATTGCATCCTTGTTTCTGAGAAGATCTAGAATCTCTCGCTTTCCTTGAAGAGGTACTGAGCTCTCAAGCCCTTTACATGCCCAAGTTAGGAAGCAGATGTGGTTGGTTTGTTTTTTCCTTGGATTTTTAGCCAAGAACGAGGTCCCATCCAAGACCTGGATTCGTTCTCTCTACCTCGGAACGTAACTGACATCTTTGGCTTTCAGGAGCTCTGTTCATCTCCGGAATTCTTAACATGCCTGGCATCTAGTTCACCTGACACCAGCTACTGCCTGATGCCAGCGCGTGCTCTGAGCACCCAGGAGCACTCAACAACTCTAAGGGAAAGAATGAGCTCTGTCTAATTGGAGCTCTCAGGTATTACCTGAGCAGGACTGAATCATCAAGAGGGCCATACTTATCCTTTGCTCGCCCTCTGACTAGATCGCATTGTCCTCATTCTGAAGAGTTTTATTTCCAAGGCACTTGCAGGTTAGGAGAATGTTTTGCCTTCCTTTCAAGTGAAAGCTAAGGACATCAGAGCAGCCTCTACTCCTTTAGCTTTCAGGCACTTAGGTCCCTTACTTCCATTCTGCATCCACCTACGGGAAGTATAAATCGTCCTCCGCATTTTATTATCTAAAGGAGTGAACCTGAGTTACTATCTCTCCTGGCACCGATATAAGTCTGGTCCCAGTCATAGGCTCAGCACCCCGAAAGCTTCTAGCCTCCGCCCCCTAGGACTCTGGCAATTAGCTATGGTCTGTCGCCTGATCCTCAAGCTGCTAGCTGGCGCCGGACACAAATCTGGCCCCCAAGCTATAGAGCTCCCAGTGTTTAGTACCACAGGATAGTGACTGGCTTGGTGTGGCAGGAGGAAGCGCATAGGATTTTCTCCTATCTCTTCACCCTCTAGTGAGGAACAGTAAACCCCTCGTATTTACGAGGATATGTATAAAACCCCCCCCCCACGAATTGCGAAAATCCACAAATACTTACAACTCTTCTAAAAATACTTAGAACTGCCTATTTTTGTAGTTTAAACAGTAAGCCCTCTAAAAATGCTTATACCTGAGGATTTTATAGTTTCATTACAAAAAGTGCATTCAGTCATGAAAATATGAAAATACAGTAATTAGTGAATATTTCTCAGTTAAAAATACCGCGAATGGACGAATTTTCGCAAATATTGTGACTGCGAATACGGGGGGTTTACTATGTAGAGTTTTTAGGAGCCAGGAGGTATAGAGTACCTGGAGCACCCACCACTCTCATTGGATGGGTAGGTGACAGTGTTTCTGGGTGTTTTTTTTATATTGGTACTGCCCCCAGGACAGAGGCACCTTTTAAAGTTTTGCTATAGTACATTCACATCAGCTGTGCATTTGGTGCCTAGCGCCGTCCCTTACGACGCTCCTGATTGGCTAGTGGTCAGCCAGTCACAGCACTGGAAAATGGGCGGTGTGCAGAATTCCCTCAAAGCTCCGAAGAGTGAACATCTCCGCTCCGAGACCTGAGGAACATTCTTTCAAAAGTTATAACTTTCATTAAACCTCAGTTTTACCCAAAGAATAGTAGCGTTTCCCAATTTCATCACCAAACATGTCAAGCCAGTGGTTGAAGGATTATAATGATATATGAATTATTTACTTCAGTAAACTTAATGCTAAGATATTTGGTAGTGAAATAAACAAGAAATTTTTAAAGATAAATGTATTCTTTCATTCCTTACATGGCATCGCAGTGCATTCATCATTTATCGTCTTGTGTCTGAAAAGTTTGTAGTTTAAATGTCATGGATGGCGATGCTACCTAAAAAGTATAGGTAGGGCTATCAATCAATATATGAAAATAACAAGCAAGCGATTAAGAATATTAAAATGTGCGGGGATTCATGCAGACTACAACCTATCCCGGGCAACCAGCCAGCTCCTTACACATTCCTTACTTCTAGAGGAATCTCTTGCTTTCGCTTGTTGTTATTTGGGGCCATACTTGAATGACGCTTGTATGTAATATTGTGAGCCTCCTTGCCCCCTTACAAAAAGTTACATTCATATACCATACTTTTCTATGTATCTACGTATGTATGTAGTCTATAATTACTCATTTTAATTGTTTTCCGTATCGCGGCCCTATCCGCTACCATAGGCCTACTGTCAAGTGGAGCTGGTCACGCCCGTGTAGAGAAGTTACCTCTTTATTCGGACAGCCATAGACGAGTCATTACATAATCCTAGGCTCGTTTATTGAACTAGAGTGCAAGATCTGACATACAAGCATCATTCAAGTATGGCCCCAAATAACAACAAGCGAAAGCAAGAGATTCCTCTAGATGTAAGGAATGTGTAAAGAGCTGGCTGGTCGCCCGGGATAGGCTATAGTCTGCGTGAATCCCCGCATATTTTAATACTCTTAATTGCTTGCTTGTTATTTTCATATTGATCGATAGCCCTACCTATACTTTTTAGGTAGCATTGCCATCCATGACATTTAAGCTATGAAATTTTATGAGACACAAGACGATAAATGATGAATGCACTGCGATGCCATGTGAGG
This sequence comes from Macrobrachium rosenbergii, assembly GCF_040412425.1. NCBI lineage: Eukaryota > Metazoa > Arthropoda > Malacostraca > Decapoda > Palaemonidae > Macrobrachium > Macrobrachium rosenbergii. The sequence goes on from NC_089795.1 coordinate 20,611,657, forward strand.
AATGAAAGAATACATTTTATCTTTCAAAATTTGTTGTTTATTTCACTACCAAATATTTTAACCCTTAAATGCTGAGCCTCTACTCACAAAAGTGTCTGCCATATGCCGGCAGGGTTTGGGAGTTAGCGCCGAAGCAGAAAGAAATTTTTTTTTTTAAAAAATCACAGCACGCTTAGTTTTTAAGATTAAGAGTTCATTTTTGGCTCCTTTTTTTCTCATTGCCTGAAGTTTAGTATGCAACCATCAGAAATTTAAAAAAAAATATCATCATATATATAAATATTGGAATATATGACAGCTCGAAAAATTTTTTTATAATTGTATACAAATCGTGCTGTGAGCAAAACGGTTAAAGCTAATGAGATATTTTTTTGTTGTTGTATTGTACACTAAATTGCGATGATTTTGGTATATGACAAATTGTAAAATGATCAAAGCAACACAGAGAAAATATCACAAAATGATGCATGAATTAGTAACGTGCAGGCGTAAAAAAAAAAAAATTTTTTTTTTTTTCAAAAATTCACTATAAATCGAAATATTGTGCTAGAGACTTCCCGTTTGTTGCAAAATGAAGGTAAATGATTGAATATTACTAGAATGTAAGAGTTTTAGCTTACAATTGCATTTTTCGACCATTTCAGTCGAGTCAAAGTTGACCAAAGGTTGAAATTTCAGCACTTATCGTGATTTATATGGAAATATTTCAAAACTGGTAAAGCTACAACCATGAGTTATTTTTTGTTGTATTCTACGTGAAATTGCACACATTTTCATATATAAAACTTCATGTAACGGCTAATATAAAATGGTGCAAACATTACGACAAAGTGACTAAAGAAATTCTGAGATTTTCAGCAGTTAGCGTGCGGACGTAAGGAAAAAGTTTTTTTCAAAAATTCACCATAAATCAAAATATTGTGCTAGAGACTTCTCGTTTGTTGCAAAATGAAGGTAAATGATTGAATATTATTAGAATGTAAGAGTTTTAGCTTACAATTGCATTTTTTTACCATTTTAAATCGAGTCAAAGTTGACCGAAGGTTAAAATTTTGGCACTTATCGTGATTTATATGAAAATATGTCAAAATTGATAAAAACTACAACCATGAGTTATTTTTTGTTGTATTCTACATGAAATTGCACACATTTTCATATATAAAACTTTATGTAACGGCTAATATAAAACTGCAAAAATTACGACAAAGTGACTAGTAAAGAATTTCTGAGATTGTAAGAGCCTGATGCCGTCTCTTCCAAACACGTGTGTTCGTCGTCCATAGGAGTGGCAAGACGTTTAGCGTCTTCACAAACAGAAACATAGCGTCTTCACAAACAGAAACATACAAACAGTTTGATACAGAAGATTTGTTGGAACATTATGAGTACATGATTAGAATGCTTGCATGGCAATGCAAGTAGTGGTGATTGTACATACATCAAGACAACAATGGTTAGGGAGAAACAGACGGAAATATTGTATGGTTGAAATCGCGTTCCTTTAGAGAAAGAAAACGAGATGCTCTTGTCTTGTCCACTCTGATGGACGACGAACACACGTGTTTGGAAGAGACGGCGTCAGGCTCTTACAAGATTTTCAGCAGAGTTAGCGCAGACATAGGGAAAAAGTTTTTTTAAAAATTCACCATAAATCGAAATATTGTGCTAGAGACTTCTCGTTTGTTGCAAAATGAAGGTAAGTGATTGAATATTACTAGAATGTAAGAGTTTTAGCATACAATTGCATTTTTCGACCATTTCGATCAAGTCAGATTTGACCGAAGGTTGAAATTTTGGCACATTGTGAATTATATGAAAATATTTCAAAATTGATAAAAACTACAACCATGAGTTATTTTTTGTTGTATTCTACATGAAATAGCGCATTTTCATATATAAAACTTTATGTAAAGGCTAATAGAAGCAAAAATTACGACAAAGTGGCGAAAGAATTTCTGAAATTTTCGGCCAAGTTACCGCGCAAATGTAAGGAAAAAGTTTTTTTAAAAAATTCACCATAAATCGAAATATTGTGCTAGAGACTTCCAATTTGTTGCAAAATGAAGGTAAATGATTGAATATTACTAGAATGTAAGAGTTTTGGCTTATAATTGCATTTTCGACCATTTCGGTCAAGTCAAAGCTGACCGAAGGTTGAAATTTTTTGTAGATGAAGTACGGTACGTCCGCTCGTCACCCGACAGACAATTTTAGTTGACTTACGATACATCCAGTCGTTTAAGGTTAACTATATATTAATATATATATATATATATATATATATATATATATATATATATATATATATATATATATATATTATTAACCCTTAAACGCCTATTGGACGTATCATCATCGTCGAACTAAAATTGTCTGTTGAAATGCCGAGTGGACGCATCCGTATGTCGACTACAAAAATTTCAACCTTCGATCAAATTTGACTTTCGACCGAAAATGGTCAACTTTGTAATCTAAAACTCTTACATTCTAGTAATATTCAATCATGTACCTTCATTTTGCAACAAATTGGAAGTCTCTAGCACAGTATTTCGATTTATGGTGAATTTTTTGAAAAAACTTTTTCTTACGCACAGGCGATAACTCAGCCGAAAAATTTCATAAATTCGTCATTTTGTCGTAATTTTTGCACTGTTCTATATTAGCCGTTACATAAAGTTTTATATATGAAAATGTGCGCAATTTCATGTACAATACAGCAAAATACAACCCATGGTTGTAGCTTTATCAGTTTGGAAATATTTTCATAGAAACCACGATAACTGCCAAAATTTCAACCTTCGGTCAACTTTGACTTCGACGAAATGGTAAAAAACGCAATTTTAAGCTAAAACTCTTACGATCTAGTAATATTCAATCATTTACCTTCATTTTGCAACCAATTGGAAGTCTCTAGCACAATATTTTGATTTATGGTAATTTCTGAAAAACTTTTTCCTTACGTCCGCGCCAGAAATCTTTAAATCACGTTGTCGTAATGTTTGCACTGTTTTATATTAGTCATTACATAAAGTTTTATATATGGAAATGTGTGCAATTTCATGTAGAATACAACAGAAAATAACTCATGGTTGTAGCTTTAACAGTTTTGAAATATTTTCATATAAATCACGATAACTGCCAAAATTTCAAGCTTCGGTCAACTTTAACTCGACCGAAATGGTCAAAAAACGCAATTATAAGCTAAAACTCTTACATTCTAGTAATATTCAATCATGTACCTTCATTTTGCAACAAACTGGAAGTCTCTAGCACAATATTTCGATTTATGGTGAATTTCTGAAAAAAAAAAAAAATTTTCCTTACGTCTGCACGCGGTAACTCGGCCGAACATCTCGGAAATTCTTTCGTCATGTTGTCGTAATGTTTGCATCGTTTTACATTAGTCGTTACATAAACTTTTATATATGAAAATGTGTGCAATTTCATGTAGAATACAACAGAAAATAGCTCATGGTTGTAGCTTTTATCAGTTTTGAAATATTTTCACATAAATCACGATAACTGCCAAAATTTCAAGCTTCGGTCAACTTTAACTCGACCGAAATAGTAAAAAAACGCAATTGTAAGCTAAAACTCCTACATTCTAGTAATATTCAATTGTTTAACTTCATTTTACAATAAATTGGAAGTCTCAATCACAATATTTCGATTTATGGTGAATTTTTAAAAAAAAACATTTTCCTTGCGTCTGAGCGGTAACTCGGCCGAACATCTCAGAAATTCTTTCGTCTCGTTGTCGTAATATTTGCACCGCTTTATATTAGTCGTTACATAAAGTTTTATATATGAAAATGTGTGCAATTTCATGTACAATACAACAAAAAATAACTCATGGTTTTAGCTTTTATCGGTTTTGAAATATTTCCATATAAATCACGATAAATAGAAAAAATTCGACTTTTGGTCAACTTTAACTCGACCGAAATGGTTGAAAACTGCAATTGTAAGCTAAAACACTTACAGTCTAGTAATATTCAATCAATTAGCTTCATTTTTCAACAAACGGGAAGTCTGTAGCACAATATTTCGATTTATGGTGAATTTTTGAAAAAAACATTTTTTCTCCGCGTTCAAATTCATGCATCATTTTGTGATAATATTTTCTGTGTGTTGCTTTGATCGTTTTAAAATTTGTTATATACCAAAATCATCGCAATTTAGTGTACAACTAAAAAAAATTAACTCATTAGCTTTAACCGTTTTGCTTACAGCGCGATTTGTATACAATTATATACGAGTTTTTTTTTTTCGCTGTTATATATTCCAATATTTATATAGGATAATGATATTTTTTTTCATTTCTGATGGTTGCATACTAAACTTCAGGCAATGACAAAAAAATGAGCCAAAAATGAACTCTTAATCTTGAAAACTAAGCGTGCTGTGATTTTTTGAAAAAAACTTTTTTTCCTCTTCGGCGCTAATTCGCCGAACGCCGCCGGCATACGGGAGACGTTTTTGTAAATAGGGCTTCGGCGTTAAAGGGTTAATTTTCTTGGTACTAGTTGGATTCTTCCAGGACCCTCATACATCCTTGTTGAAGGTGTTTTGACTTTTCATTGAAAGGGCCATTCCATATTAGTACCTGTTACCTTTGTGACTAGAATCACATCTGGTATCTTTCTCTCAGGACCAACTTTTAATGGACGTTATATGTTCAGTTATCACTTGCCATAGATGTGGTTTTGGCTTGCTGGTCATGAATTCATGTGCTAGTTTCAAGAGGTCTGTGCTTGCTGGGTTCCGATGGCCACTGTATTCAGTAACATTCCTAGGCACTGTATCTCCTGTTTTGGTACTCAGTCTGGTTTTCCCAGTTGATCATTGTCCCCAGCTGAAAGCCTAGTAACTTCTTGTTCCTCTCTGGCAGCTCCGACGAGGCAAGGTTTAGCTAGTCCAAGCAAGTACTTAGTCTTGTTTCCTGAGAGTGGTCCTAAATCAATACTAATGTGAATATTCCCTTGAATGCTGTTAAAGCTGTTTTGTGAGGGCCTTGAACTATTAGGTCATCTGATGGCAGGTGAACTTCAGGAACTTGAGTAATTGTGGTCATGGGAATGTTGAGTTAGGCATCCTGGAAGTCTGTTGAGATAATGTAGTCTCCCTGTCTTATAGAAGCTAACATTGACTAGGCTGTTTCCATTGTAAACTAGCAGATGCTCGCTATCGCTCGCATTTGCTAGTTTCTTGTTGAAGTTCTGATGTAATTATTATTGAAGTTATATAACACAAGTAGTATTTATTGAGATCCTCATAATGCAGGTGGTTCATAGTTACCACATGAGGTTAAGTAAACACTTCATAAAAATTCTAAAGGTCAAGGAAGTTATAGTTATAAGACATCTTCACTACTGCAGGATCCTTTGAGGTCATCTTCAGCTCCTGAAACAAATTGGAGAAACACCCATTGGATTATAACGTCATCTTGAAGTCTTAAAGACTCCAGGATCATGTGAAGCCTTCTTCAGCTGGAGAACCTCCCATTGGATTACAATCACTTCTTGAAGACGTTTTCTTGACTCCAGTATACTGTGAAGCCGTCTTTAGCTCCTGAAGAACTCGTGGATAAACACCCATTGGATTATCTCGGCTTCCTGAAGAAGTCTTCAAGAATCCAGCTGTATTCATCTCTGGCTGTAGCCTCGCAAATCTCGAAGTTTGTTTCATGGATAAATCCAGAATCTGTATTCGGAATCATTCCACCTAGAAATTCTTCCACCTCCTGAAGGACTCCTGGTTTAGGGGAGGGACACACAGACATCAGACTCAGAAGGACAGCCAAGGAAATAAGTAGATGGAGTCTGCCATATGTACCTGTTCAGTGTCAAGCAATCTGTTACTGGCCTCCACCCTCCTTATGTCTTCTGTACCAGAAAGAGGTGACTAGAAGCCTGGTGATTCTGACTTCAACACCTCGATTGCCCCTTCTGCAACATGGCTTACACCTCTGCTGGGAGTGCCTTGTCCTTGATTGAACTGGTTCTTGTACAATGGAAATGAGAGAGGGGGAGTTTGTTTCCTTGAAAGGGAGATTGTATCCACCCCTCAGGACTGATACCACCAGTCTTCCACACCATAGCTTTGCCAGTTCTGTCCCTCCTTTTAGCCTGTAAGGGTTGGGCAAAACGAAATGTCTATCTGTTGTTGTCCCCTTTCTTTGGGAATGATGCTGCCTATCCTGCTTGACGTTTTTGTGATCACAGGGAGGCCCTTTGGGAGTTGATAATTGTTGGCCTTGCCTGTGTCAGTGGTCTCGATGAGGGGATCCTGCTTTCTTGACCCCACCTTTGATGAACCTGCCGGGGGGAAAAGGTCATCCCTTAAGTCCTCCCTTCAAATCTTGATGACCTTCTCTCAGGCGGGGGGAAAAGAGAATGGGGAGTCAGTGGTGGGACTGTTGCACAGATTCAGTCAGCTTTTGTGGGAGATCTGTTACAATGCCAGTAACGGGGAGAATTTCCTCCATCTCAGGACCATTTTCACCCAAATGTGGTTGAACTGGTAAGTCAGGAAGGTAATTGCCTTTCTTGCTTGGACTATCATACTTCTAATTATGGGCCAACTGTCTGGGGGACCACTTTATCTCCTCCAACCATGTGGGGTTGAACCAGAGGCTGTGCTACCTGAATAGCTCCAGCGGGATGTTGCTTCCCAACCTGCAGAAGGCCGTATCTAGGAGAGAGGGTATCTGTAGGCTTCCTCTGTTATGTAGTAATTGTTCTTCTTGGTAGTAGAGGGGGAGAGCAGTTTCTCGGACTGCTCGTAGCCATTGAGCCAGCAAACCTGAGATCAACATGTTCACCTCTGCTTGGACATTTCTTGAAAACTGGGACCAGGGCAATTTTGCTGCTTGTCACACCTCCTGAGTAGAGGCTGCCACCTGTTCCAGCCATGAAAATGATGGTGGTGCTGGAGAAAAGGCCACCTCTCTGAAGCTATGGATGTGCTGATGTGCTGGATTAAGGCTATGATCTCTTGAAAATCCTGTTACACCTCTGGGATCACCATCTCGTTCTAGCTGCTTGGGTGTGAGGATTCTCAGTCTTGCCTTGCTCTGTCGCCCACTGCTGAAATGAACTATGCTGCTGTGATGGGCTTTGCCAAAGCCCTCACTTCCCTGACTGGAGGTATCGCTGTAACCTTTCGCCACCTTTGATGCTGCTGGATATTCTGGAGGGAGTACAGGAATGGGTGGCGTGGAAGTGGAGGGGAGAGGACCTGGCAGGAGATAACTCTGTGCTCTGATAGTGGAACCTTCTAATGGGAAGTGGGGGACTCTTGTCTGCTCTGATGGTGGAACCTTTTGATGGGAAGTGGGAACCTCTTGTCTCTCCTGAGAGTTCCTGTAGCAGTAGGGGGTCATCTCTTGTTTCCCCTGCTTTCTTGACTTTCATCTTGGGTTGGGTGTTCTGTCATGCCTTTTTCCATGACGTCGACAACTCTTGGAGTGCTTCTTCATATGACTCCACCTGCTTCCCTCTGGAAGAAGAGGACCTTCTGAACTGCTTGCCCTCTTAGCTGCTTAAACTTGAAGTGGGTGAATCACTTGAAGAGGAGGAGGAAGAATGACTAACAGGACTCACTTGCAATGGTGAGTGCTCACATCTCTGCTGGCTTCCCCGAGGCAATCTTCTACCTCCCTCTCTCTCTCTCTCCACCCTATTCACCCTTGGGTACTTTGAGGGAGGGAGCTGGCTAATGAGTATGACTTCTTTGTAGGCCTTCAGTGATCCACCTCTTGAGACTTGTTTGTTGCTGAGGTGGGGAAGGGAGGACTGGAGGAAATCTTACTCATCCTCTTGGTGGCAGGAGGAGGGACAAGGTGAGGGAGCGGTCATTGTTGATCATATGGTCCACCTTGTTGGTCTGTCAAAGCTTTCTGAACCTTTCCCATTTGAAGGGACACTCTACAATTTTGTCCGTGTACATACTTATGTCCCTCTTTGTTGCCGCTGACAGAGGTTTCTCTGATGTTTCTCCTGCAGGAACCAACACCGGGGACAGGAGATTGAGGAGGGGGTCAAGGAGAAGGGCTTAATATGGGTTTTCTGGACCCTGTAACCTGCTTCCTTTTTTTTTTTTTTTTTGTAGATTTTCCATTGTGGAGAAAGCCATCCCTCACACTCCACACACATGGAATCCCTCGCAAACTCATTTCCTTTGCAGGTAATTCACAGTGAATGCAGGTTAACTGCCACAAGTCAGACTTGCAGCAAGCCTTGTTCTTCCCTGCACAGTGATGAAGCTTGGGTTTTGCCTCCATGCATACAAAGTTGAGAATGTGGTCTAGCACACATCATATCTGCACTGAATTCCCACCTATTTTTCACTGTAAGACCGTAATACCCATAGTAACACTTACATGGTACTACCTCACTGTTATGTGCTGATGGTCTTGTTACCTTGTGTGACACTCATCACCAAAAGTTCATACAAAGTACACCAGTACGTGTATATCATGCATATGAAGGTATTTGTCTTGAATGCAGCTATGGCTGGGATCACTAAATGGTTTGGGTTGGTTGAGGAGGAGTACATGGCCGTCTGCATGAATGAGAACCTAATGTACCTTGTGGGCTGTAATTTTGGAATTTTTCTGGGATTTAATATCTGATTTCCATTTTGATATTTTCACTGCAGTTTTAGTACAAATATAAAATCCGAACTTAGATTCTTAAGGAAGGGTGAATTATTTGGTATTCCTAGTTTTGAAAGGTCAAATGGAAGCGAGGCTGCTCAAAGCTTCTACCAAAGTGGCAGTCCCCAGGGAGATTCTGCTAAGGCCACAGAAACTTCAGAATAAGCATTGCAGTTACCGACTCCAATTTCACTAGTATCTGACAGCCTGAGAGGAGGGAAGGCCATCCAAAAATGCATCGTTACACCTCTTCCATGAGGCTGTTGGATATGACTGAGGAGAGTACTGTTGTAAACTAAAAGTTGTAAGCTCATGGCAAAGAGGTCAACTAGGACATGTCTCGCTACATCCAAAGCACTTGACAGACTGGTGTTCAGAGACTGCTCCATAGGGTAAACCTCACAACTGTTGCCATTTTGTGTATTGTACTTTGGCCCAAGTGAAGATCTCTACTTCCAGATGACAAAAGTTTTCAACAAGTACACCTTGGTGTTGTCAGATAAATAGAAAGATAAAATGACTTGTAAAACTTATCAAATTATGAGATGTTAATGTGCATTACAGCAAACCCCCATATTCACAGACTCACCTATTTGCTGATTTCTCTGTGGAACATATATACCCATTATTCACGGAAAGTTTGCCCATTCTCGGTATTTTTCACAGAAATATTCACTAATTACTGTATTTTCATATTTTCGTGACTAAATGCACTTTTTGTGATAAAACTATTAAAACATACTCAGGTATAAGCATTTTTAGAGTTTTTTCTTTTTTTTTTGTGTTTAAACTATTAAAGTAGGCAGTTCTAAGTGTTTTTAGAGGGGTTTTAAGTATTTGTGGATTTTAGCTATTTGCTGGGGGTTGCGGTACGCATCCCCTGCGAATACGAGGGGTTTACTGTACTACTCAACAGTCAGGATAATAATTCAACTGGATTACAGAAGATGGGGGGATTAGGGCACATAGGCCATTATTCAAATGTTTTAGAGATAATGAAATTCTGGTCAGCTGTGAGCTACGAAGACGCTAATAAAGAAGATACTGACAAATGGCCTTACCTACATACGTACAGGCATCCCCTGCAAGAGATATGTTGAATTAACCATAGAATTAATGTAAATTATGGCACTAACTAAAATCATCAAGCTATCTTTATCTTCATGAAATGATATGACTGGTGCCCAGAGATTGCTCAAACCGTCATGGGCGGAATGTGACAGTCCAGCCCGTCAAAAGATCCTATTCATCACCATTCATCTGGGTAGCACAGATTCAAGAAAGGGAACGAAAGTTTCATGTGGGTTATCAAGGGAAACTTGGGAGGTTTCATGACAAAGGTAAGAAAATAGAACATGGAGGAAAACCGGCCACCAAATTACTCGAGTAGCATCTTAAGGCCTACTGTAGGTTTCCATAAGATCGATCCCTTAGTGATGGGGTCCCGAGTTGATGAACGTTCTCGATACGATATGGCGGTCCTGGGAGGAGGAGTGGGAAAATCATGTCCACTTGCAATAAAGGCCATAGAAGGAATGCAGGCAATTGTACGGGGCGACTCTGAGCTGGGGTCAGGGTCGCCTTAGGACAACTTTCATAAGATGGCAGCCTTCAGTCATTGCAGCGGCCCTCCCAAACCTTTATAACGGCTCCCTCGGCAACCTGTGAGACATTTTGGCAGCAAAGAGAAGTGATACAGTAAAGACAAAATGAGAGATTTATCTAGGTTGGCAGCCACTTGCACTCTATTTTGCTTGGCGGTGGTCATCTTATGAGCGAAGGTTAAGCCCTCCCTGTAAGACCTATTTGGAAACAAAGATACAGTCAGTGTTTATGCTTTTCCATCAGAGAAACGAGCAGACTCATCTTGTATGCTTCTCCTAGAGTTTCTTTCCTCAGAGGCCGTGCCAGCCAAGAAACTTTTATCTTTTAGGACACATCCTCACAAACAAAGTTCATCCCCCCATCCAAATTGAGAATGAGCCAGTTCTATTCTGTTAAGAGTGAGCGTGACAGGTCTTCATCCCAGACATCATGGTCCAAATTCTGTCTGTTATCAAAGCTCCTAAATTGGTGGAAGAACAGAAATCCCTCTATAGCATGAGGTACCCAGAACTGACATACTCTGGCACATTGGAAGTAGGATGGCCCACCTTTCTTGGGAGTCTCTGTATGCCATTTTGTTTGTTATTGATGGGAGTAGGTCTTTATATAAGCTGTCTAGAACTGTTGGTTGGTTGGAAGAGTGCAAGATAAAGATTTAATCTCCGGGATGACAGTAGCAATCCTCTCAGGCAATATAAGGGCTCACTCATTCCCAAGAAGCAGGGAAGGACAGCTGACCATGAAATTGTGTTCGTCAAAAGTCCCTGAGAATATTTATGATGCCACAGCTTGTACTGGGCAAGGACAGTGTTTTTCAGAACAAATGAGCAGGAAGATTCAGATCTTACGGGTGAAATGGTTGCTACACCCATAAGAATGTCAGGACTTTGGAAACTGTAGGGCTTGCCAAATATCAGCATTTTTGTGACAAGCCAGAACAAACAGCTGATATATTGCTATCCATGTCAAGACCCTCAAGCTTTGAGCAGTGGATGCAGTCCCTTAGGGTGTTCTAATCTATACTTTGATTTCCGTCTCTCGCATTTTGGAGGGAACATCTAATTAAATTCTCGGACTCTAGGATTGTGCTAATAACCTTCATAACCCCATGGTTGTCACAGAGAGAGTGGGTTACTGGACTTAATGTCGCCAGTGATAGATTAACCTCGATTCTACTCAAGTAGTCACACAGGTTAAGGTATCACAAACCCTACTTGTACTTGAGCTAACCATTTGGAGATTCTACTATATATATCCTATGAACTGGAGAGTTTTTAAGACCTTGCTTAAGAAACCTCTACTCAGTCCAGAGAGACACTAACAATAACTACCAACAACAAGACTACCTTTGCTAGAATTGGTGTTGGTATAGGGGGATATCCTGCTTCCTTACCTCTCTAGTCAACATCATTATAGTTTTCTGGTTTTTAAGGTACCGTATTTGATGAAAGTTGCTATTGCTGACTTACAATACAGTTCGATGTTTATTTCTGTGCTTCCTCAGTGACTTAGGTTACAGTTCAATGTTTACATCTGTGCTTCTCTTTTTAACAATGATATCCCCAGTGATAAGGATATTAAAAAAATCCTTAGATCATTTGAAGTAAGACACGCTAATCAGCGTAAGAGAAAGTTGGTATGAAATTAAGATGTGGTCCTAAGAGTCTTGATGGGACCACCTTTAAAACCCCATGTGAAAAGCATTTTCTCTTTTGTTCCATCATAGTTCAGTATCTGAGATAGCTAATGAGGAATGAAGTGAAGGCCTTTTTATTTCCAGGGAGATTTGTATGATAATGAAGTGTATTTGCTTCAGTGCCGCCTTCACACCCTGTAAGTTTGAAATATAAGTTTGAAATATCACTGTTTACATAGCAGTGAAATTCGATGAATCTGACTTGACAGAGTGCTCTCTCTCTCTCTCTCATATCGATATTTATGAAGTGTAACACAGTATATCTCTCTCTCTCTCTCTCTCTCTCATTTTTATCGATATTTATGAAGTGTAACAGTATTTCTCTCTCTCTCACATATATTGGCACAATTCTGTATGGCATTGATAGAAATCTTATTTATCACAGATATTGTACCAGAGAGAGGGAGGGGCACAGTGAGGTGTATTTTGTTAGCTATGTTCAAACACACAAAGTAGTGAAAACTACTGCAGTTGGCAATGTTTTTGTTAGGCTAAACTGTACAGTACAGTACTACAGTCGACCCCTGGTGGTTAGGGACCACAACCACCTGTGGAAAGCGAAAATCCGCATTAAATTGGTACCCCTCTCTAAAAATGCTTTTAACTGCCAATTTTAATAGTTCAAACACCAAATATACTTTAAACTAAAATGCTTATAACTGGCTATTTTAGTAGTTCAAATACCAAATACACCTTAAAATAACATCCTACACCAAATATACCTAAAACTATCATCCTAAAACATTTCAAAGTCATCTTACAACATTACCTTTAAAAATATATGGCTTACAGCTACATGTGAAAACAAATCAAGTTTCTCCTATATTCAGGCACAGCCATTTACTCTCATACAGTATTCAAGCCATCCTGTTTTCTTTTTACAGTAGATAGGGAAAACATTGGGAATTCACAAGTAGAGTTAAGTACTGCACCTAAATATTTAAATATGCATTGAAAAAAGTACCAAATTATAAATGCAATCAACAGTGATAAGTATTCTTTTGTGTACTGTTGTGTCTGTTAATCATACTTACAATAAAACTGAACTTGGAGTAAAAAAGTGTTGTAAATCAAGCAAAGCAAAAAAAAAAAAAAAAAAAAATGTAACGTATGTACATATGCACACTCATTCCATCGCATCATGAACTCCCTGTAATTTTAGTTTTGTATTTTTATGTATATGATACAGTAATTCATATTTCATTAAAGGATATGTTTCATATTGAGAGAGAGAGAAAGAGAGAGAGAGGTATGTTTACATCGGTAAAACAAATCAGGAAACAGCTGTTTTGTGAAGTATGTTAGTTTACCTTTGTATACACGTTTTACTTTTATTTACATAATTAAAAATAATTCCATTAATACATTCATTTCTTTTATCAACTAAAAAATTATTTTCCTAATTCTTTCAGTAGTAGGCTCAATCAGCTGAATCTGAGAACGTAAATATTACAAATGGCTGGACAATCAATTTTTTTATGCATATTACGATGATAATATTGTAGATCAATATAATAATACAGTAAAACTGGATTCTGTAAGTGAAATAACATTTTATTGATATTTTGCTGTGTTGACATTGATTGATATAAATATTTGATTTTTTTTTTTTTTTTTTTTTTTTTTTTTTTTTTTTTTTTGTCACAAAAATAACATGAAAATAATTAGTGAATATTTTAGATGTGCTGTACTGGACTAACATCCTCAAACACTTTAATATAAATTCAAGATCATCTTGTAACATTACTCTTAAAAATGTATGGCTTGCAGCTGTGTGTGAAAACTAATAGAGTTCCCCCTATATTCAGGTGCAGCTATTTCCTCTTACAGTATTCAAGCCGTCTCATTGTCTCTTTACAGTAGATAGGGGAAACATTGGGAATTCACAAGGAGAGTTAAGTACTGTACCTAAATATTTAAATATACATTAAAAAAAGTGCATTTTGATGTTTTAATAATACCGTATTTGAAAATTAGTAAATAATTTTTTTATCATAATACATAACATGAAAATGCAGTAATTAGCAAATATTGCTCTATGAAAAAATCTGTGAACTAGTGAATATTTCGCAATTTATTTGGATTTACATTCCACAGAAAAATCCACGACTAACTGAAAACACGAAGGCTGAACCGCGATATAGCGGCGGTCCTCTGTATATTGTTTGTTTTTAGAAGCAGTTCATTTTGCAGATACTTCTCTTAAAATTTATATTGTTAAGTGAATGAAAGTCACAAAATACAATTTATAATAAGTTATTAATGTCTATGAAGTTGATATACACTCTAAGCTAAGCAGGTTGCCCCAGGGTACTGTGTTGTGTAGGCTATATGCTAGTGTTTGGTACATAATGGATTTTGTTACTTTTTTGGTTGGGGAAGTGGCCCCCTCCCCACATCTGTTAAGTTGATGTGCCACTTCTGTACAAGTAAGTATGGATGTATGTATGTACAAGATAAATCACATGAACAGAGTATATGGACATGGGAAAAGTGAAACAATGGAGTACAGCATCTGTCATTGTTATTTTAGTAAGATATTTTCAAGGGATCTATATGCAGTTGAACAAAAAATGACAGGTGTTGTGTTTTACAGCTGTCATATATCGGGTAAATATGCCAAGCATTTCATGTACTGGTATGGACTATTATATTATTCACATATGATGTTGGGATATTGACTTTATCAAAGCAAGGATTAAAGTGATACACAGTGCAAGAGAGAAATAGGGAGTAGACAAAATTTGTGCATCCTTCCTTATTTTATCATAGGAGTTTTGCTATGGTTGTGAATAAGAATATTGTCTTAATAGTATGCGCATTCCTTTATTACCAAGTTATTGGTTTATGTTTTGATATGCTGCTTGCTCTTTTCATATTCCTTTAGTTTTGACTTCCTTACTGGCTTTTAATGTTGTGGACATGACCCTCTCCAACACTAGTTTTCCAACCTTTCTTTGGTTATTCTTGGTACAGCATGAACTTTACCACAATTTTCGGTGTACCTTGTTTGGTTTTCAGGAGGTTTTCTTTATTAAGTTTCGGTTTGGAATGCAGTTACATTTTTAAAATTAGATAAGGTTTCATTATGATGTAAGATTGCTTTGTTATGAGACTTCATTCCTCTTTATCATTTATCATGTTTGATTTAAGAGTTAGTACAGTAGGTAAAGTCATTGATCCTAAAATAGAGAATTTTTGTTTACCAGGTGTCGATTGGTGGATCAGTTCAAGGTTTTCCTCCTCATCCTACTCCCACCCCCAGTCATCCAAATCCAAATACTATAGATGGTTGGAACCAAAATGATGCTCAGGTGAGACTTGCCTTAATGTTTTATTACTGGCAATGTGAAGAAACTTGTTATCAGTGCTTGGTTCTTACTTTTGGTTGCTAGTATTCTTCGCATAATTGTGACTTCTGTTCTTCACATTTAGAAAAGTGAGTTATGTACTTTAGCTCATGGTTTATGTCCTTTAATGAGAAATTTTCTCTCTCAAAAGGGCATTTTCTTTTGCTTGTATATGAGGATATTGGAAATTTATATTGCATACACATAAGATGATTATAGGAAATGTCTGGATATCCAAAGACAGTGTTTCTTGAACAGTAAAGTTTTAGAAATATTTATGTTGACTACATTCCATGTTTTCTGTTGTTAGATGGTGAAATTAGGGTACAATCAAGCATGCAGATGTCATTTTCTGTGGATTAAGTACCTCTTAGAAGCTAACTGTATTTCTTTTCTCATTACCAGAATTGTTTTTATGAGAAAAAAGAGCTTTTATAGCTATACATACCACTAAAAATGGTATAAAGTAATTTTATTAGAGACCTTTTTTTTATGTGAAAGATTTATCCAATGACAGTAGGCATAGCAGGAATTGCTGGCTTTATTAGTTCAGTACACAATTGTAACTAATTTGCCTTCATTAGTTATTTGTTGTTCACTTCCGCTCTTATGTATTGGATAACTAGGTATAATGAAAAGATTTTGATATTTGCTTGGAATGGAGTTGTCCTTATTTGAAAAATAATACTGATCAGAGAAGTAAGAGTACAATTAAATGTAAATAAAACTGGAGCATTGCCATCCTTAACACAAGAAGAAAACTCCCAGAATTTTGCTGTCAAATGAATAAAAGATTTGGTTCCTGGAAAGCATGACATTACACCTGGGAATGTTAGGAATTTCAACACTAAAGCAGCTGGAAATTTTTAACTAATGAGCAGATATGAAAGACAGTAATGGATTTCCATGCGGGAACAATTTATGGAAGGTGTTTAAAATAAAAGTATTTTTATGATAACCTACATCACAACCAATGTTGGGAATATGGAAACCATGATGAGTCTGATTAGAGGATGTAGGTCCCTTGTACTGACTTTCAGATCAAACAGTATTCTAGAAAATTGTTGAACAACAGAGCATTGGGCATTGCCATCTTTAGGATTTTAGAAGCTAAGTATTGAGTAGTCTGGCAGTCTTGAGGAATTTGTTAGTAAAATAAGAAATAGAGCTTCAGGTTATAGGTATTGTCAGTTAACGAAGTTGGTAAAAAATTAATACTGAAAGATTCAGTGGGAGTTCAGTCTTAGCCACTGCCTATGTCACTTGATTGCCCTAGACCTTTGCTCAATTAGCAGTAAGAAATACATTCTCTGCATACTTTACAGTATAAGAAGTTACTACTAATGACTATAAACAACAAAGGTCTTGGAATACAAGGCTCAAGTGTACAACTTAATAAGATTTTATACAAGACACTTCAAAATAAATGTGAAGAAACTGAAATTTTGATTCCTTGTCAAGGATTTTGGTTGTATATGAAAGGGAATTGCAGTTGCTTTGTTGTTTTGATAATGAAGCAAATTCTTTTAAAAATATTTGTATATGATGCTAAAAATTTTGGTCAGCTACCTTAGAATAGTGGGGAAAGGATGGAGATCTGTATGCAGTTATTGCGTACTTCACTTTGAGCTACCCTCAGTTACACATTATTTGATTTCCTCTCATAAAAAGATGCTTTGTCAAGATGAAGTTAAATTTATATCTTGTTTTTGTAAAAGTGCCTTGCACTTCCTACAAACCCATTTGTCCTAAATAGCCGTATTCTGTTAACTTTCCAACCTGCACAAACTGGATAGATCTTAGCAATGAAAGATCTTGCTATGCATGCCCAGATGATTCTCTAGTGTTTTAGAAGATAATTCCAACCATTTATCTGTGCCTACTGAAATCTCAGAAGAGAATATAAAAGGGATGGGGAAGCCAAAATTGATCAGTTGTTTTTTAGGAAAATGTACATAGTAAGAATGTATTTTGTTCATGCAAACCCATAATCATGAATACCTTGAGTTGCAAAGTAGGAGAGAGAGGACAAAGAAGTGTTAGAAGATCAGTATATCTGCCCACTGAGGAAGGTTGGGACATAAAGCAATAGTTGTAAGGTGAGAGCATCTTTAAAGCAGTTGATGTGCAATGGAAGTAAGCAGCTGTAAAGACACACTCACGAAGTACCAGGCATAATTGAAGGTACTCTGAGAAACTCTGACCTTCAAGAGTGTTAAGATACATAAGGGATAAAGGTTATAATGATTTAGAGGTTTGCCCTGTAGCCTGCCATCATTAGAATATGAACCTCTTGATCAGACCAGCAAGTAAGTCTTTTTAGAGTAAAAATCAGAAGACCTGAGGGTAGTAAATTGTTTTGACACTGCCACAGTAAATGGTTTTGACAATGCCAGTTGCGTATTCTAAGGATGAAGGGAACTCCAGGTTGAACTTGAAAAGCCAGGGAAGATTAAAGAGCTCAAAGTGTGTGTGCTCCAGTCTTGAGTAAGAGAGGTCTGAATATGAATTGTTCATAATTGGCTGAAAGATTTTTGTGAACAGTATTAGGGAAGTCAAGACCTGAAAACCTGTTGTGCTTAAAATAAAACATTGTAGCTCACATCACACAGAGAAGACTATATTATTTTTGAAAAGACAGATAAAGCAGTTCAAGGACAACCCATGCTTTTTGGAAGTTTTCCCTTGTTAATGAACTCTGGGGCAAATAAAAGAACATCTGAACACCAACTGGATTTGATTGTCAGTTCTAGTGAACAGACATCTGCCCAGTGTTCATAAGGCAGTCTGGTGATGTGCAGCAGTATCAAAGTCAAGTTCTGACTTATGAGGTTTAACTGTAGCCTGAGGAATCAACTTGGCAAAATAATGAGACAGGTCAAAGATATTCTTGTCTCCTAAATTCATGCTGTGCAGGGTAGACCAAGGAGAGCACATCTGTTGTTTCCAGCTAGCTTGGGAACAAGCTTCAGATTCATTGCACCAAGTAAGGAGCTGTCTTCATTTATGTTATTAGAGGAAAGTTGTAGAGGATCTGCCACCTAACCAGTATCATGAAGACCTTGCAAAGGTTACCAGTTGAGATGAGAGAAAAACCTTTGTTATGAAATACAAGGACTTGGACCACTGCAAGTATAAGACCTGGCTTGGAAGGACTAAGGAGACTTAGGTCAAGAAGCAGATGATGACGAAGATAAAGCTGAAGAATCCTGGTTAAAATGGCAACAATAATTGAAGTAAATGTGGGCTTCCCCCAGTTTGTGAACCAAATCTTCAGGGCCATAGGGTTGGTCACTCAAGGGGTGGAGTTCAGCTGAATTAAGGCAGTGTGGACAAGGTCTTAGAAAGCTGCAACCTTCTTCTTTATTGCCTAGTTTGCCAGCATGTAGTACATAGAGTGACGGCAAAGAACAGAAGCATTGCAAGGGAAAGGATGATACAACAAAATTTAGCTCTGCTTTTAGCCAAACAAACTATTAGCTAAATTAAGATGGTACCACTAATAAACTTGGTCATTCCAACACTCTGCAAAATCTCACAGTTGTTCACCTCAGCAGCTGTCTGAATTGACTGAGGCATAAAAAATGGGAGGCATTTTTAGTAATTAACTTCATAGTAAAGGCAGATAGTCAAGCTTGTAAGAGTAGCCTTGTATCTATTAAGGTGCAGGTCAAGCAGACGAGGTTGGTAAGGAGCATTCAAAGGGCAGTCATAAGCTGTGCATGGAACAGTTATTCTGATATTCTGTAAGAGATCCTAATGAATGGAATCCAATTTGCCAGAAGCTCTGAGGTCTTTTCTCCCAGCTTCATCACAGAGCAGCAACTCTAGCACCCGGGAGCGGGCTAGTGACATCGGTGCACCTCATGCAGTGCACTGTAAGCATTACTTCGAGTTCCTTGCAGTGTCTCTTCGCCTCCTAACTGGAGCCCTTTTCATTCCTTTTACTGTTCATATACACTTTCTTCCATCTTACTTTCCACCCTCCCTTAGCAATTGATTCACTGTGCAATTGTGAGGTTTTCCTCCTTGTGCGCCTGTCAAACCTTTTTACTGTCAGTTTCCATTTCACTGCTGAATGACCTCACAGGTGTCAGCGTTTGACCTTTGGCCTAGATTCTATATTTCATTCTATTCTAGCAACAAGTATCACACAGAGGTCAGGGTCAGTCTATGTTAAAGATATCACAGATCCAGATAAGGATATCTATGAAGGAAGTTTTCTTCCTGGATTTGGTGCCCAATGTGACTCTTCAACCAACAATGCTGTGCTGTATTCACAGGGAATTGAAACTCTCTTCTAGGAGTGCTGAGTGTTTGGTGAGGTCTCCACAACCAGAAGACCTATGTAGATGAGCCTATAAAGAACACACCCTAGATGGGTGGGTTGACATTAGAGATCACAGCTGATGGGGAGGATTGGACTGTGGCTTGATTTACAGTTGAGCATCAGGACGAGAAGCGGAGGCTTGATGACGCCTCTCGTATGAGCTTACACTAATGAAAGTAGTAGCATGACCATTTCTTAGATGGAGAAAATTCAGAAGAGCCCTTACTCTGTTGACAAGGAGAACAATTGTACACTTGATGACCGGGGGGGGGGGACGACGACGTGAATGCTCCTATACCTGCGACTGCTTTTTGGCCAAAGTAACACAAAAGGCACAGTTGGAAGGGTCAGTCCTGGTCTCTCTTTAGATGGTATGGAAAAGGAATACTTCCTTATGGGGCTTCAAAATACTCCTGGGAGTAGGGTTATCTCAGCTGAAACTTTTAGCTGATTTGCTGGGGACTTGGGCAGTTTGAAGAGGAATAGTTTAAAGGGTTTTTCCTTAGGAAGAGACTGAAGATAGTGCTTCGTGAAGAGAAGGCCTTCTTCAAGTGAAAGAACAGTAGGAACCGAGGCTAGAGAATGCCCATATTTCTTACTGTGGTAGCTCTAGACATGAGGTGTAAGCATCCTCTAATGAGACCAGCCTTGGCAGCAAACAACACGGCACTGTAATTCAAGGAAGAGTCAGAAGCATTGTTTGAAATCTTGGACACAACCTTTATAGGCCAGTCTCTTGGCTCTATAATCCAAGGAAGAGTCAGAAGCATGAAAGTCTTGGATACACAACACTTATAAGCTAGTCTCTTTACCTGGAGAAACCACTGATCCACTGTTCAGTTTGCTACATAGAACATTGTGCACCCTTGTGCAAGGTGCTACATCAAATGAAGATCATAATGTGTCGGTGTTATTTAGGAGCTATGTGACTTTCCTCCTGTATAAGTATATTGTGGCATGTTGAATATGAAAAAGATATACTTTCCCACAAAACCAAGCATAAGTAATTGTGAGTGGAGAGCTTATGGAAAAATTACTAAAAAAAATGATCTGTAAGGAATTATTTACAAATTATTTCATATCAGCAAAAGCTGAGAACAGAGATGTAGAAGTGAAGGTAACAGTTACTGTGAAACTGGCAAAAATGATTACATAAGATAACCACTATAAAAAAAAAAAAAAAAAGTTTTACCAGTACTAAGCCCACATACTAGTAGTGACAATGAAGTAAAGGAATAATTAAGTTCATCAATTAAACATAAAATAATCACCATCAATCCATGATTTAAAAACCACTGAAGCCCTGAAAGATCGGTGTTTGAGAAACCACCTGGAATGGAATACAGGTGCTTTGTAAGTGACCAGGTTACAAACAGCACAAGCAGCGTAGTCACTAACAGAATGAAAGTAAGGAGCTACAAGCCTAGAAGGCTTTGCAATTAAATCTATAATATTCACATGGTGTGCAGAAAATACATCATAAATTATTATAACTAAAAATAAGTATATGACTGGAGATGAATTGCACAGAACTATTTAGAACTAATAACAAAATGAGTGGTCAGGCAAGATTAATAATACAAGACAAAAGCAGCGCAACATTGCTATACTGGGAGGGCAAGACAAGAGACACCTGCTAAGTCACGCTACTGTATACAGGATTGAATCGGAGATCTTCTGGGTTGCTGGAACAATATCTGGACATATGCAGTTAGGCGTTTCCTCATGGGTACTGGAAGAACATTCATTGGAATAAAAAAATTCCTGATTTCACTATTCAGTATTTCACTTTTCTGTAAATCTTCTTTAGTAATGGGTTTTATAAGAGCAGTAATTGCCAACCTAGCCTGCAAGTCGGGTACAATAACTGTGAAGTTGACTTACAAGTTCACACCTAGCCTGTCAGTTACTGCGTTGTAGTGGGCATTTGGAATTCTGTGTTTGGCCTCTACTCATGATGGCTGAAAGTTAGTTACAAAATACTTGAAATTATGGTGTGTTCTTGTGATTGCTGAATGATGTGAATCACATTGAATTATTATTTATCCAGTTGCATTATGGAATGAGTAAGCTGTATACTGTAATTGTCATAAAATATGCTTTGATCTGTTATAGCAAAATGTTAACCTCATTGTCTGGGTAGACCGAAATAATTGCTTTAAAACACTGGAAGTGATAAAGATGTTCTTCCATTGGATGCAGATAACTCAAGGCATATGCAGAAAGGGGAAATGAAGTTGAGTGAAAGAAGAGAATTTGATTTCTATATGAATTAAATCAACAATAGTTTTAAAACCTTGACAGAATAAGTTTTCATTATAAGCTTGATGCTCTAGCCAAAAGATTCAAGCGGTGAATTTGTTTCTGGATCTATAATATGAGAGAAATCCATGCCTTTAACAAGTAGTAGACATACAAGGACAGATGATGGTCATTTTTATTTATTTATTTTTTTTTTTATTCCAAAGTAATTCCATGTGAGCTTTTTCTAGCTTACTAATATACTGCTTAGAATTACCAGTGATAGGACAGAAATGTAAATGGTCATTTTAGTTTGCTGTACACTTTTATGTTTGTGGTGAATTGAAGAATATACTCATTCAACTTTTTCATCACTGTTAGGGCTTGGGTAGCTTTTGCCATAAATTTCTGAAATTCCTTGGGAGAATCTGTTGAGTGTCCCAGCAGCCCTGAATCCAGAGGAATTCTAACAGGGGCTCAACTGGCAAGGGTTGAGCATGATATAGTATTGTTGATTGAAAAAGAAATGTTCTTTTGTTGTACTGGTATTCTTGCATTCTCTGTAGATTTCTGATCATTATCCTTCAAGATAGGTTCCTTAATTTCATGAAAAGTACAGCTTCTTTTTGTAACAACCATTCAGCTTAAAACAGTGATTGCCTCATGTTGATGAGATCTTTTCATGCTGGAATTTTGATTTGATAAGTTCTGTGTATCAAATTTTTATGAAGCAATTTACTAAATATGGTACAGAGTTCCCTCATTCAGTTGCAGGATTTCAGCCTTTTGTGATACAGTGTATACAAATTGACCAAGGTTTGTGAGGTTTACATACATTATATGTTGGGCTTTTGGAAGTCTTAAAATTTTTCTGTATTTTGTATTGCAGAAAGGTGTTAAAAGAAAAGCAGAAGCAATGGGGTCAGTTATAGGTAACTCAACGTTTGAAGGTCTACCTCCCGTAATAGGAGATAAAATAGGCAAGATATCTTCGAGGAGAGAGTCAGGACGACAAATCAAGAAAGTTAACAAGGACTTACCAGATTCTCAGGTAACCTTGAGGGATGCAATTCAGGTGAATCTCCTCTTTATTTTATGTGACATGTGCAACAACTTTGATCCTTGGGGGATTATATTGAGACTCCTTTAATTTTCTTGAGATGTAAATCAAGTGCAGGGTGTTCCTTCACTCAATTATTTGTATGTATATTTTTTCCCCA
Organism: Macrobrachium rosenbergii; assembly: GCF_040412425.1. Lineage (NCBI taxonomy): Eukaryota > Metazoa > Arthropoda > Malacostraca > Decapoda > Palaemonidae > Macrobrachium > Macrobrachium rosenbergii. The sequence goes on from NC_089795.1 coordinate 20,634,758, forward strand.
TTTATGTTGAGAAAATTGTGAAGAAAATTTTATATAAGAAAAATTACTTTGTTTTGTAAATATCAGGGAATTTTTCATATTACTGTACTTGTAACTCAAGCAAAGTAGTCATTATGTTAGGAGCGGTACCATTGTTGTAGTGTCTTGTAAAGATAAATTGGGTGCTTTTTATAGTCTTAAATAACAGCCTTTTCTGACATTAGAAGTAAAAACACATCTGCATAACTGCGTTTTATGGAAATTTCTCATTTAAGGGTAAATTGTTTATGCACACTAATAACTACTGGGAATTTTTCATATGCAGTAGCTAAAGCACAGTAGTAAAGCTATCAGGAATAATAGCTTCATAGTTGTAATATAATATAAACTAGTTGTTTTATAGTCTTAAATATCAGTCTTTTTTTAAGCTAGATTTTTAGTCGTTTTAATGGGTTACTTGCTGGAGTTATCTGTATTCTTATAACTATTGCACTTAAAAAATTGTTTTGTACAGTGCTGAATTTTTGTTAAATTTTTTTGTACAGTACTGAATTTTTATGTTACTGTTCTTCTATTTTAAGTATTTCGTAAATGAAATATTTTGAACTTTCCCACTGTTCTTCTATTTTAAGTATTTCATAGATGAAATATTTTTAACTTTCCCCTTAATGTCAACTCTGAGCCAGAGCTGTGATAAGCAATATCTTTGTACACTGAAGTTACTATTTATGCTATGATACTCATTTGGGTGTCATTTTAAAGAAAAGTACTTATAATTTAATCTGTTAAGTTTATAAAAAAAAAAAAACAAGAAAGTGAAGGTAAAAATCGCTACTTGAAAATTGACAAAAGCAACTTTTCAGTGCATCATAACAGACTTGATGTTTGGATTTTGATAGTGTCAGCATCTCATAACTAAAACAAAGGATTAATCCTCCTCTTGTTCTTGGCCCTCTTATACATGAGTTTCAGCTTTTCAGTGGAGGTCAGTGTATCTTTTATAATACCTACAATATAAGAAAATCATTAACCATGTACAGTATTACTTTAGCTTATAAAAATTTTATTTATTAATAAGCATATAATAACCTTTGATTGCTTTACTTTGATTGTAATTCAGTAATTTTAGTAGGAATTTTGAAGGAAGCCTCTTATTGATTAATAATGGCAGTGTTTAAACTATATAAACATTTGTTTTGTTAGGATTCTTCAGAGCTGAAATGTCAATAAACAATTTTAAAACTTCCATTTTGTAAGGCCTGTCCTTATAAAGAGAACCTGCTAATTGATTTACAGTGGAGATGTTTTCCATGATAGGGGTTAAAATTTTTTAAAGAGCTATTCATATTAAGAAAGATTTTATACCTTTTGCCCAGAGCTGGAATGGTGAAACTTAGGTGTGTATGGTGGGCTCAAGGGGTGCTGAACACTAATTACAGTACTGTGCATATCCCATGACATGAAGGCGTGAACGTCATTGAGTTTTTTAATTTTCATTTTTGATAGAAAGTAAAATCTCAAGTATAACCCTCAGGAAGAGTGACTGTGGATTGCAAAAAAGTTGGATAGTTAGCTTGGAAGATACCAAAGGGAGTTGATGGAAAGTAAAAGGGAGAAAATATTGGGCTGATGGTAAATGAACATTGAAAAGAAATTAGAAATTATCTAAAGAGTATGCCAGAAGACACACAGTAAATGGCAACTTACCCCTACAGGGAGGAGGCTTGAAACTAATAAACCATTGCGTACTAGAGAAAAGGCTGGTAGTCAACAGACTACTTACCCATAGGGGAGAAGGCTTGCTGTTAACAAACTACCTACCCACCCTTTACAAGCTGTGCTACTCGCTTTAGATTGTTGTACACGTGTGCTTAGTGGGTGTTGTTTTTATAATTACAGTGCCTCTGCTACCATAGTTTGGGTCTTGCTTTGTTACTGTCCCTTGCTTTCTTTCATATATTTGCATTCTACATCCTGCTTTTCAACATATCCTATATTTTCTTCTTGAAATCAAACTGCATCGTTGGGACTTGTATAATTTAGTCTTCACAAATCACAGGAAAGGAATGCAAAGTTACCACTGTATGCACGTATCTTAGCTGATTTATTGAGGGTGTTAAGAATATGCTTTTAAATAAGTAACTTTGACTTAATGGTTTATCAGCTAGATAAGGTGTTATAAGGTCTTTTAAGGGCATATTTTTATTTTATTTTAATAGTATTTTAAGGAGACCTCGTGGACAGTCAATCCCGTTTTTGATGTATAGAAATTCATGCACCAAAGAGTAAAGCTGGTTTAATATGCTAGTTTGTTAAGGAGTGTTTTCAGGTAGTTTGGTGTTAATGGGATTAATGTTGCCAAAACTATAAACTGAAATACATAACCTATTATTTTGTCTGGCTTCTCAATTTGTAAAAAATGAGTGGTTATTACTAGAAAAGTTTAATGGCTGTGATGATTGGTGTTTTTTTTTTTAAGAAATCTAAAAAAAAATTTTGTCAGTGTTATTGTTGGTCTAATGTTAGTCTCAATTTTATACTGGTGTAGCCTGTTTTTTAGTAATATTTTAGTGATTTTTTAAAATTCTTAACTTGAGTATGCTTGTGAATATTCAAGGGGTGTGCCAAAAACCGTAGGGCCAAAAAAGAATGAAATTTAGTTAACTAATTTTGGACCGTTTAATGTCTGTATGAGGATAGATTATAGCTCAAATAAAATTTTGTGAGCTTATTTCATGGCTCCATCAATCATTTAGTTGCCAGTGAGCAGGTGGTTTTGAATTTCACACAAGTTATCTGCTCGGTGAAGGAGTTATTTTTTTTTGGGGGGGGGTAACTTTAATCATATGGTAGTAAAAAATTAGATGAATTTTATGGGTATCTGGGAAAAGAGGGTTGGAAATATTTACTTTCAACTTAGTGAAAGCTACAGATGATTTTTTTAGTATATTTTTTAATGTACCATGTGCATATGCGTATCATCCTCTTTCCAGTGATTTTTTTAATTTTTAAAATTTTTTTGTTAGTTGGCTAACCTAAAAGTTTGCCCAGTCTTAGGGTATTGTTAATGTATATATTTAGCCCAGCCTGTAAAGGTTAACGAACTTATAATATTAACACAAATACAAGAGAAATTTGAGAGTACAGGAAGTCCCTGGTTAATGGCGAGCCGTTTTATGGCGCTTGTCTGGCTTTAAAGTCGGTACCAGTTTCAGTGCTGAAAATCGCCGATTTCCCTATTGGCGTTGATACATACCTAACAGAGGTGCCAATAACCGGAAATCGGCGCTTTTTGGCACCGATAAGCCCCAAAAATTGCCGAAAAAGCTCAGAAAATCGCCGATTTTCAGTTAGCAGTGATTTTCGGTTATCACACCCTCAGAAACAGAACCCCGCCGATAACCAGGGACTGCCTGTAATATAGAATTTTAGATATTAGAAAATCAAACGATCTGACTTACTGAGGTTATCGTTATGGATGATACAGGATTTCATAAATTCAAATTTGTTCATAGGCTCCTTTAGCAACCAAGTGGGAAATTTATTGACATTCCATTTATTAACAAAAAAATCTTCACCCTCCATACAAATATTTGCAATATCAGAAAATTACGAGGATATGACTTGGTACTTTCTAAAAATATTTGCTAATCAGATCTCTTGATTAAATAGCCTTATAATTATATGTTGCATTTAATGATATGTTGGAATATTTCTTTTGTCAGCAGTGAAATGTATGGAACTTAAGTGGTAATAAGAGCTAAATAGTTGCTTGCACTTGGTCTAGTAGATTCTAATCATCCTATTTATAAAGAAAACATTTTCTAGAGTAAACGTTCATAAGCTAGTAAGGGATTAAGAATGCACTGTATTGTTTAATGATTCTAGAATGGATCATATTGCTTAGTTTTAGAATGCAGCACAGATATACTGCCACTTACATGCGTCGATGCCATTATTTTTTACTGTATGGCTCTTTTCAGTGTTAATAAAAGAGGATAAATAAGTTTGTCTAACTTTAGTTTATGCAACTTTGTTGATCAGCAAAAAAATATTAACCTGTGAAAATATAAAATATAAATACAATAAAATGTGTGAAATCACATAGAGATAAATGTTAGAATATGAAATATATATATATAATTTTTAAAATTATTAAAGAATTCTTAAGGATACGCTCACTCTATACATATATAAAGATATGCTAATATATAACCTCTCCCACTTGAATATGGTTATCACACACAGCAGAAATTTATAAAAACTACTTTAATTTATTCTATGAGTGGAGTTGTATCATCAGGATCATCTGTCTTTGATGCTATGTATGGTATGGAGTAGGAGGAGGAATGGGTCTAATCTTAGTGCATCAGTGAGAACAGGGATGGAAGGAGGGGCAGGGAATCTGGGCTTGACATTGGAAAATTTGTGATTTCTTTTCTACATCTTTTCTCTTTCATTTCTTTAAAATTTATCTATGTGGGATAACTTTGTGAGTTCCGTTAGGCACAAGTGCAAGTTTTTTCTTTATAGTAGCATTAATTAGCATGTAAAGATATATTGATGACAGTAAAAATATTGAAATACTGAATGGCTTATTGTATTGGTATAATGTGGTATTGCTTATAGTTATTGTAGGGTGTCTAGGTTATTTTACGAAACATTTAATTGTCTTTACTGTATATCCTTTTTTCCACTTGAGTTCTGAGTCTGAATGAATTAAAGATGCAAGGCGAGGTGTTTAATTGTACAGTAGTATTTAGTGATTCTAAAATGCAGCGGTGTATTGTTTGGAAGTAAGCCTTTTAACTACAATGTCACCCCTTCTTGTCTGCATTATTTTTGCCAGGCTTTGCTGTCCCACAGGTAGTGCGTGGAAGTGGGAAACTCCTTAATTTTAGGTGGGGCATTTAACCTCTCATCTTTCTTAGCTCACTAAAACTTAATTCAGTATATGAGGTAGGTCTGACATCCCTTATGAGTCAGACTTTGCCACCTTTATTATATACGGCACTAAATGAAATTGGTTCCACCTTATAGACAATGCATATTGAACATCTAGTACATGTGAAGTACATTTTTTGACTAGATGATAGTGAAAGCAGTTCAGTTTTCCAAATTTGTACAGTGTTAGTTTGGCTGTATTGTTTTTCTTGCAGAGTAGAATGTTGAAACCAAGTAGATAGTTGAAACCCAAGTGGTGACTTAGAAAGTAGCATTTTTTTGTTTCTATATTTAGTGAATAACATGTTCTTTTGGAAACACACTTAAAATATCCAGCAACACAGCCTGTTAATCAGTTTTGGGCAGGAGGTTTTGAATGTAGGCAGTACACTCATTGATCTAATGTAGACATAAATGCTGTATTGCACCATTGAAAACCCTCAAAAAATATTAATGTTGAATTTGATTAATGCACTCTAACAGTTGTAGATTAAGGAAGGCAAATACAATACTTGGTAGATTAAGGAAGGCAAGTGCAATAATTGGTGCAACATCAGACCTCAGTATCAAAAACGTGAGCTCCAGTTTGTAATGAAGGACTCAGTCTTCACTAGAGAATTTGGGTCCTCCCCATACACATGGGTCCTCCCCATACACATCTGTACAAGTTGAAAATGGTGAACTACCTCAGTCTTCACCATGATGTAATAACCATATGAAATGCCGTAGAGATTCAGGCAGGTAACTTGTCAGCTTTCCATTCAGAGAAAAAACATGCCTCAACCATTCCCAGTGAGATCCAAGAGAATTTAAGGGCTGGTAAATGTAAACAGTGCTAGAACTCCCCCATTTTTGTTTTTGTGGGTGCACACAGTCTATCAAGAAGTTATGCATATACCCATAAACATTGTAGGGAACACACACCAGGGCAGAGCACAAAAGATGAAAGGCTTTTGCTAGGAAATTTACTCTGATGGCTACAAATTTCCACCTGATGTGCAGTTTGCAGCAATATATTAAAACTACAGTTTTTATAAAATTTCCACAGTAAAAGTGTCTGCTATATGTTCAGCAGCTTATTGTTTTCAGTTTTTCTTTGAGGTTGTTAAACTTTCAAATTTATGTATAAATCCTCAAAATATTTATTAACGACAAAGCCTCTTGAGGGTGCCTAGTGATAGCTTGTAATGTTGACTCTGTGTCTAGTTAAATTTGAGGGGCTCATCTTAATGTTAGTGTATGACACCCTTGAAGGAAAAAAAAAAAAAAGTTTATCATAAGAAATAAGTCATGACATCTGTGCAAGGTTATTTCGTGTCAATAAAGCCCTAAACTGAGGTGCATGCGCTTAACACTGAAGCCTGAAGGTGTTCAGTTGAATTCTTCAGGCCAGTTCAAAACAATAGTAATTCAAGATTTATTTATAGGAATTTAGTTCTCTGCTAGATGGCTATGTTGATTTGAAGCTTTTTAACTATCTTGTGGTTTTAGGGTTTTGATTTTTTAAGTTTACATTTTTGTGCCAGCCTTAATATTTTTTTAGGTTGATCACATGACTAATATTTTGAATTGATTGATCAGAAGAAAGTATGATAAAGGTGTTAGTTTTTATGGACGTGGCAAAATTTTAAGTTTTCTATCAAGAAGTACTAACAACTGCAGTAATGTGCAAATACTAATGAGTATATGTGAATTTCTGTTACTGATATTTTTTTTTATAGATATTGTATTTGAAGTACAATAAAGATATTCTCTCTCTCTCTCTCTCTCTCTCTCTCTCTCTCTCTCTCTTCTCTCTAAAAAAAAAAAAAAAAAAATTAGTGAATGTATGCAAAACTTCCATATTTTATGAAATTGTTCCTGGTTTGTGCCTTTATTTTTTGTGGGAAGTAAAAGAATTGGGTTCGTCCTATATATTTCCCTAGGGTCAGAGCTGTTTCTGTCACATACTGAGATGTTCATGTAGTAGTGTAAACATGTTTTAATGTTTTGTTTATTACTTGTTTTTGTATTTTTTTCTTGCTGCCTTTTGAGTAATTAATTTGTATTTTGTACTTAAAGTATTGATTGTAATGCATTAAAGCAACATTTTTGCCACTGACCAAGTGTTTGTTTCTTTTCAGCCGCAGCATAGTACGAAACCAAAAGGAAAGGTTTCAGAATCTTTCAAAAATTGCAACGAAATTCTGAAAGAGCTATTTTCTAAAAAACACTCGGTAAGTCAACTGATGTAACCTTACAATTTTGTCGAAGCCCTTATCAGGTTATGAAGGTCAGCTAAGAGTCTCTCTCTCTCTCTCTCTCTCTCTCTCTCTCTCTCTCTCTCTCTCTCTCTCTCAGTCAACTGATTTTGTAACCCTGGTTATGAAGGTCAGCTAAGAGTCTCTCTCTCTCTCTCTCTCTCTCTCTCTCTCTCTCTCTCTCTCTCTCTCTCTCTCTCTCTCTCTCTCTGCCCCATAAATGTTTATGGAACAACATCACAACCAGTGTAATTACCAAAGAATTGTGATTGTAACTTACTTGGGAAAATACAAACTTTAATATAAAATATTTAAGTGATCCCATCAAAAAGCCAGTAGTAAAGATACTGTACAGATGTCCCTCCAAATTAATGGAGTTAATTGCCATTTCCTAGCAAATTTGAAAACCTGCTAAACATTTTTGGCATTTAACCTGCTTATAGCCTAGGTTAGGCAAAGGTACTATCAGCTAATGGTTTCACTGATACAGGGTCAGTAAACATAACTTGGAACCCCTCAGAAGGCTTTGAAGTTCTTGGTAATTACAGTTTTCAGTAACAGATATATAAGGTAACAGGACACTACAGTAACCTCTTCATACTAAGTATGGTTAAAACTGGTCAGAAATTCTGTAGCTCCACTTGCATGCAAAACGTTTTGTTCTGACATGAATATGAAGCTGCACTTTCCTGTATGGAGTACTCGAGGTTAGCGTGCCTTGGATGTCACTGAATCATCTCAAAAAACAAAATACTAACAGTTAGGCCTACAGTTGCCAATGGCCTTGGGTGGCCTTACCCATCCATTGTGCTTGCAGCCACATCCACTTTCACATGCTCACTGAGTGTCTCCCGTTTTCGCTGTGCTTTGTCTCTGTGTCTGTAGGGTGTGCATGCCCTCCATGTGTTTTCCCCCTTCGATGTTAGCATATTGTTCTATGCTGCTTGTTTTTTTTTATGTCACTTTTGCCCCTTCCGTTTTGCTTGGAAAATAGTGCATAGGAGAGTAAGACGTGTTTTCCTCCTTAGTGTGTAGCGAGTGATAGTGTGATGTTCGTGTGTCATTGCCTTTTACCTGTGCATTTAGGGTGTGGGTCAGAGTGACTGTCTGAAAGATGAGTGCTTTACCATTCCCTCGGGCCCCTCATAGTGAGTTTTGTTTTGGAATCGTGTCTAGTACCCCTTTGATCTCTCCCAAAGTACTGCATAGTACCCCTGTATGTGTATATTCTTCTCCCCCCTTTCTGTTGCTAGTACATATTTTGGCAACAATGGAGGAGATTCTTAACCTGATTTTAGGTGAATATCTGGGCAGAGGTAAACCTTGCAGCAAGTTTATGGTTTCTATACCCTATTGCAGTAGACCTGCATTCTTTGTTTTTTCATGGTGGGGATGAGAGTGTGCATTTTTTTGATGTGTAGGGTGGCTCACCCCTATGGTCTCCATGTGAAGAGAGGCCATAGAAGGGCATTCCCTATAGGGCATCTGCTTTTAGCCCTTTTCCCTGCCAAAAGTTACCCTGTTGCCCCACTGTCAGCAGTATAGTATAATAGCAGCTCTACTAGATGTTTTCAGCTGTAGGAGACCCTGTCCCGATTGCAGAGCAGATCAGATGGGACAGAATACATCCCAAGATGGGAAGTCCAGAGACTCCTCGTGTTCTGCTTCCCACCTCCAATGGGAGGGTGGAGTTGCGATGATCTGAGTGACAGGCCATGCCTGAAGTCAAGAGACCTTGTTGCAACCTCCCCTCTGCTTAGAGCCCAAGCAGTGATAGGGTTTGGCTCCCCCCCCCAATTTTGTATGAGCAGAGGAAGGGATATCTGTCTGTCTTGAGGCAGGGGTACAGACTGCCCTTCAGCGCCGCTAAAGCCCCTGCTAGTGTACACCCTACACTCTGCCCAGGAGCAGGTCTGACTGGCCTCATCCTGGTCTATTCCATCTCCTTGATCCTCATGCTGTGAGGCAGAGTGGCATAAAGTGCAACCAGAGATCGCAGCAACAGTACTGTCTGGACAACCACCCAGGTTGGTCTTGGTATCCATCAAGGTGGGGTGACGTTCAGTCTGCTTCTGCTAGAGATTTATTTTTATTTTAGATAGAGTGCTTCATGGTGGTAGATTTCTGTTTCGTAACCGTAGCAGTTATGACTTGGCCCATCGAAGGATGCTCTCTCGTTTTTGACTTTACCATAAGTTGTATTTCAACAGAGATCTTTCACATTCACAATTGATCCGTGATCCCCTTTACATGCTCTCAGCAGGTAAAGGGGATCACGGATTCACTAAACAGCAACACCAGTGTGCAGTAAATGTGCCTTGCTGTCGAACTTCTCAGTTCCATAGGTCCTTTATTCCTCATGCTGTTGGACTGTAGAACAGCCTCCCTGAGGATGTCGTGCAATTGGAATTTCAGAAGTTCCTCCTCTTACTTCTTCCTAATGAACAGCGTACTCTTTGGATGCTTTGAATTTCAAGTCAGTGGCCCCTGCTGACTTCTTGTATATGAATAGATTTCATTTTTGGAATAATAATGATAATAGTCTTGTCCATCCTGAACCTCTATCTCCAGCAGATGTCCTTCTCCATGGGGACACCATGATCTGTGTTGCCCTCCATCAGGGACAAGGATTGTATGGTATCCATAGCACTGCTTGTTGCTGGCCTGCACATCCCCATCCATGAGATGTCCATGAAGTTCCTGAGATTCGCCTCCAAGCTAGTAGTCTACCAGCTCGGGCTTTTGCTTTGGACTGGTGAGGGCACCCCAAGTCTTCACCAGAATGTTATAATTGGTCTTGGTGTGAGTGCACACCAAGTTGATAAGACTTGGAAAGGTACCTGAATGACTGGTTGATCCTAGCATCCTCAGTCGTCGAAGCAGAACGCCACAGGGACCAGGTCCTCTCTTTGTAAGAACCAAAGCAGACCATCAGGTACCTGGGGATGAGGATTGACACCACGGTGGGGAGGGCACCTACCATCAAACGAGAGGATCGCCAACCTGGTGTGGGTATCAGAGCTAATCCTTTCCTTGACTCAGCAACCAGAGAAACAGTGGAAGATCATGGTTGGGCTTCTTGTCTCCCAGGAAAAATTATCCAAGGGGAAAGCCCACATCAGATCCCTCCAGTACCAGCTGAAAATGACCTGGAGGAAGGAACAAGAGCCCCCATAGCAGCCAACCGAGATGATGGCAGCCTGGGTCACAGGGGACTTGTGGTGGTGGAAAGATCCCAGGAACCACCTACAGGGTTACCACTCAGCTGATCCCCATCAGAGATGCTGTTATTCTCAGATGTATCCCATAGGGGGTAGGGTGCTTATCTGAAAGGGGTGTGTGCTTCAGGGACATGGGGACCCACGGAGAGAGAGGAGCATATCAGCCTGTTGGGAATGAGAACAGTCTGGCTGTCACTCCAACACTTCCAAAGTGGCCTCAGTCAGAGTGGTCCGCAGACCTACTACGGTTGCTAGTGGATGTACCAAGGGAGCTTCCACCAACTCTCACATTATTAAGGCAAGGACACAATGGGCAGTACCACCAGGCAGTAACTTCACTCCAACTTTATATGATCTATCTATCTGTCTATCTATCTATCTAAACAGCTGAAGAGGTTAAAATGGCATTTGGGAAGATGATGAATGGAAAAACCCCAGGATTACATACCATAACAAGTGATTTAATGAAAAGCAACAAAAGAGGAGAACCTGTTGTCCATAAACTTACTAAAATGTGTGAGAAGCTGCTAAAGGAAGAGATATGACGATATGATTTGGGGTAATTAGCATGGCCATTGCAAAGGCAGAGGATATGAGAAAGATTAATTAAGTAGTAGTTTAACTCTGCCAAAGTGTACAAATGTTTGAGATAGATGTAAGTGTCCTTCATGGACTAGTGTCAAGTTCTTGTGCAATTCAATTTGTAATGTAGCAAGCAGTAAAGAATGCAGAACAGGTGGGCTTGGAAGCTACAGTATACAAAGGATGTAGTGTTCATGATAGAATCTGAGGAAGGGGTGGTGGAAATGTTTAAAAGGTGGGAGATTTGAATGGAGAGGTATTGGGAATCTGTTTTAAAATAGGGTGATTGGAGAGGTATCAGAAAAAAAGTACCAAGAAAGTGGCCAAGTGGTTGTTTTGAGAAAGGGATGCTAGTATGCACTGTGTACTGATGATGTAAGAAATGCTGTCACATGAGGTGATGAGAATTACAAAATATACTTGGAATAGGAAAATTTTGATGCCAAAATGTATTGCAAGACCAAGTTGGGAAGAGTAGAGTTGTGAATCTTGTAGTAGACTGGCAGGTTTTGGAAGAAGTGGATCATTTCTATTACTGTGAGTACACAATTGATTTTGAAGGCGTTAATAGAGCAGTAAGACAAGCAGTAGCTGTGGTCTCGATAAATTGGTGAGAGACTTAGATTATTAGACTACTGAAATGTAAATGTCCTCTCAGTAAAATAGTTATCATCTAATTTGGGTATATAAGCCCTTGACTACTCGTTGCAGTGATAGTTTTTGTCATTGTGCTGGGCCATATGGCCCGAATTTCATGAATTCATTCAGTGTAAAGTGCAAAGTTCACATTATAAAGAGATGTGTAAAGGGACTTGAAAAAATGTCTTCTGTGTAATATGATTTAGACATCAGCATAAAAGGGATGGGAAGCAGTTAGTCAGAAAAAGCGGTAAATACTTGAAGGAGCAGGAGAAAGACCTTTAGAAAAGCCCTGTATATCATATTATGGAAAGGGATGTAAATGAAGATCTTGATTTGCTTGTTCATGGAAAGGGATGTAAATGAAGACCTTGATTTGCTTGTTCATTCAGGAATAGCACTTGACAAAAGAAAATGAAGAGAACTCGTCTCAATCTATCCCCATGAAGGAAGTTTTCCTCTTAATGGTACTGTATTATAGAAGTGATCAAAATGCACATAATTCAACTGCTTTCAGTTTGATGATGTTTGAAACCCTCAGTCATTTTTTAAAACTAAAATTGCAATTTGTTTACTTGATGTATTATTGGAAACAGTGTAGTACAAGGTCAAATAGTGCTGACAGAGAATAGTATTATTATAATTGAACCAAATATGGTAAATAATTAAGAATATAGTTGATACTTTTCTGACCGTAGTTTATGTACCAGCATTATGATATAGCATTTTAATCCTTAAATTTTTTCCCCACTTGTTCCCGTGATATATTTAACATTTTCCATCTTACTAATCTTTGGAAAAACCTCTGTAATCAAACATAGAAATGTACATGCCATACATTTTATCAGTAATAATTAGATTTGGAAATTCTTTAAAATTGCTAGTGGAAACAAGCACACAAGGAACAGAAGAACAGATGTAGCTAGCATACAAGCATACATCGTTTGGTTATTTGCTTAGGGTGGGGTGGAGGGCAAAGGGGAAAAGTAATTTCTTTAGGTCTTGAAATGATGGTTGACTGAGTAATGCTGTGAACATTCTCAACAGTTACCAAATTTTTTGTAGCACAAAAATAAGATTGCTGCCCAATTTCTTTTGCAGTCTCCCAGGTTTTCGTTGCCCATTACAGCCTTATATTTCTTACTAACTTAAGCATTCATATTACAACAGTTCTTGTATAACTTTCGTTTTTCATTTTTAATATTATTCAGTTCTATATAAAATTTCATATATTTCTTTGGAGAGTTGCTTCATTTCTGCGAAGCAAGCTATTTTACTTACATTGCACTACTTTGATTTAAATCTTGCCAGCAATAATCTGTTGGTCACTCTTTATTCACTCTTTATTCATTCAGTCAGTTTGTGTAGCATATGGTGTCAGTATAACTGACTAAAAATATTAAATCTTTAAAATGGCCTCGTATAGATATTTGAAGTTAATTGTTGAAAAAGTTACCCATTGAAATAGTATTCCCTCCGTGTAATTTTTTTGTCACACATTCAAAATTTCCTCTTTTCATTGAAAGTGCCTGTGTATCTGCTTCATCAAGCTGTATATGCCATACGCAAACTTTGATGTTAGCCTTGCCTACTAACATGATGTTTGTTATACAAACCCAATAAACATCATTAGCCATTACTGTGTGAAATGTGCTTACTCATGCTTGTCTTGGAATTGTCAGCGTAGGAAAGTCCTGTCGCTTACGCCCATCTCACACTCCACTGTTCCGCAGGACAACACTTCTCGTTCCTTTATAAGGCTCCTTCAGAGTTTGATGTATGCTGTGGTTCCCAGGATTTACATACAGTTTTTGTACTTGTTGTATGGAGTTCTTCATTTCATTCTGATATTAAGTTAATGTGCATATTCAAGTTAGGAATGTTCCCAAGTAATTTGCATGTGACTGTTTTTTAAGTGGTTCCACAGTTCCATTTTGGTGTTTATTATGTCATATATATATATATATATATTATTGTTTGATTGTTCTATTGTTTTTTTTGGGCTTGGGTGCCTCAGGCTTTCCCTTCTGCTCCTGGGTGGGGCCTGATCTAGACGATGTAGGAACTCCATGAGTCTTGTTATGGAGTCTTGGTTTTCAGGTTTCACTATAACTTATCTCCTCCCATAATTTGTGGGTTCCCCTCTAGTGTGTAGCTGATTGTGACTGCCTGCTATCCTCCCCTCCTCTCTGTTGAGATGTTGGGGTTCAAGTTACACTGATTCCATCAAATTAAATTGGGCATTAGGGTATGAGGCTTCCACTCTGCTGTGGATGTAAGGGTTGCTTGCCTTGGTGGCCTGATCATTCAGATCTTCGGAAGGTTTCTGTGCTCTTCCTTGTTCGGAGCCCATAGAGGGATGTTCCAGGTATCATAGAGAATATCCTATGGTCAAGGCACATGGCTTCCTTTTGGTATGGCACCTAAGGGATGCATGCTGGCGTTTCCTGTTCTTCTAACTCTCAAAGACATTTTGTTGCTTTGTTTTCTAGTCTGTTTCCATGTTGTGGGTCCTTTACCATAATTTTGCACATTGCACTTCAGGTTGTTATTGGACCCTTCCTGCTGTGGTTATCTATCCTCATTCTCTGGGCCTGCATCTCCATCAGTGCTAGTTTATCTGCCTGATATTGGCTTTTTCAAGATAGGTTTTGAGAGCTGCATATTGCATCGTCCTGATTTGTGTTGTCCCTAGAACTTTTATTGCTGTGAGTAGTAGAGGCAGTTTGACTTGGCCTTGTTGATTCATGTGGAGTTGCTGGTCCACGCTGTCCTGGAGTTGATATACCCTTAGGGGATGGGGTCCTTCACCTCCAGTGTGCTTTTTGTGGTTTCACTTAATCATGTGAATGAACTTTGTTTTGGGGAAGTTTATTTTCCTGGTCTTCCTTGGGGAAGATTTTAAGTAACTTATATGGTTGCCTCTGTGTTCATTGCATTTGTCCGTTTATGCAGTTCACTTTTGTGTCTGGGAGCAGTCATGTGCTTCAATTAGGATCCCTCCCATGTGAGTTTTATTTTATGATCTTTAGGATGATGGTATGGACAGGAGCCACTGAAGAAGTTCATATGATTTCAACTGATTTTGGGCTCTTGTTCCTGGTGCTTTGACATCGTTGGGGGTTATTGGTTCTGGCATTTTGTAAATCAGGGAAGGGCAAAATCGAGTTTCTTTGCTTATAATATACAGTAGTATGAGTTCACCATGGTACTTCGATTTATCCCTTGGTATTCATGAGGTCATGTGTACTGTACTCTGTCCAACAGTCCAACTATTCTTTAGGGGTAGCTCTTCCCTCCAGTGTCTGTAAACCTGTGATGTTTGGGATGCTCTGTCGATGTTCAAGACACCTTTAACCAAGCTCCCTTGGTTCTGGTCTGTGTAGCAAAATTAACAGCTTGAGTTGTTGTTGCCCTTCGTCAGTTTGGGAATGGTCTGATTATCCTTGTGTATTGCCTGCTTGTATGATCTATGGGTGTGTATAAAAACTTCCATTGTCAAAACATGTTTCATTTACCAGTAATATTGTGAGCTTCACTTCATCTAGGTTTTTGTTACTTTTTCGTACTGTCTTCCTAAAACTCACTTCAGAGTCCAAAATAACAGAAATTTTCTGATTATTCTGAAACCTTCCTTTCATGTACAACAGGGATCTCCATATACTCTCTTTCCAGTTGCCTGTAATATACATTTCAGACATCAAGAATTTCTTTATCAGTGTTTATTTTTCTATCCTGAGCATCTCTTGTGATACCTTGTGCTTTGTTTGATACATGATAGTGAAATACACTTCCTACAGCAGCAGTATAGTTGCTAGCTGACTTGAATTTTTCTTTGGTTTCCTCTGTATCCACTGCAAGTTTTTACCCATTACGAAGTAAGGGAACAGTGAGTAAGGACTGGCCCTTGGACATCAATACTTATCTAAAATTCCACACATTACTAGTTTGAGGTTTGGTACCCTGTACATTGGCATTACTCATAGAGTCGTTATTCTCTTAAGTGCCATAATCAGTATCTGCAAATATGTAATGTAAGCTCTTGTCGGTTGTTTCTGTAATTTAAAGGTTGCTTTGGCATAAAACCAGATTGACTGTCATCAATTTTAAAACTTACCCATCACCCATCCTTTCCAGAAGTACCTCCAGTATTTTCATATATTTCTTAGACCCCATGTGGTTTCTGTATTGATTGAATAAATACATTTTACTTTATATACTACTGTATTGTATATATCTCAAGCAATTCTGGCCATATCTCACCCTTTTTGTATTTTTCACATATTCTGGTCTGCTTATCTGCGACTTTATGCCCATTTGCTTAGTAAATAACCTTGTTATTCTGGATGAACATGATGCTTTTTGATTTCCATATCCTTGACCCCTGTTTTAAAGCTCCAGTTTTAGATTATCTGTCAGTTCCTCTATTATGACAATCCTGCAGTTGTCAGATTTTCGTCATTCAGGTGTTTTTAAGGATATTGTTATTGTTCCTATATGTTGACATTCAGCTCCAATTTTACATATTTTCTTCGTGTATATACTTTGCCCCTTTTATATCTTTTTCATCTTTCTTTGGCCACTTAGTTATCCTGAATATTCTTTGTTTCCCTGCAGTTATCCTGAATATTCTTTCTTTCCCTTCATATTAAGATTCAGATTGCTCCCTTCCCCCTTAACTCTTCCTCCTTGGTCTTGCCGCCTTTTTGCCTCCCACTTCTCTGCATGTGTGCACTTCTCTGCATGTGTACATCTACCCTCCACCGTTCCTGTCCTCTGTTAGAGCATGAAGGTCCTCTTCTGTAAAGATGGCTGTTAACCTCATGATGTTATGTCATCTATATCCCTTCCTTGTTTTTTACACTGCATACTACTTTATAATTCAAAAGAAAACTTGCTTACCCAGTATTATGGTAAATCTTAATTGTTAAAGCATACTTTATGCTATTTGAAAGACTTGTCACTGTTTGCCTTTATTTTTCCTCAGAAATCATTCATTATGTAAGATTGGCATTATTAAAGTGTGTTTCCTTTGGTCCCCCATCTGCATCCATTTTAATCTTTTTACTTTACCTCTTTTCCACTTCCTCTCTTCCATTTTCTTGTGCAACTTTTACTTAGTGGAATTGTGGGGTTTTCTCCTTGTCACCTTTTAGATTCTCATACTTTGTCTAATTTTATTCTGGATCTCTCTTATTTAGCTGTCCAACTACTCAAACTCCCTCTTACCAGTGATTGGTTGTCTGTGCCTCAGTGCTTGGCTTGGTTGACTAAAGTTCGTCATTCATTATGTTCGAAATGTTTAACTGTTTTAGCTTAATTTTGTATAGTGTCCTTAAATTTGCTATTTTTATTTTTCTAGGGTTATGCCTGGCCGTTTTACAAACCTGTGGATGCTGATCTCTTAGGGTTGTCTGACTATCATGAAATTATCAAGCATCCGATGGATTTAGGTACTGTTAAGGTAAGAATGTCTTCTCCCTTCAAACAAATTACTTTGAGTTGAAGTGAAACTTAAATGTTCAAGTTATTTTCATACATTATTAACTGTAATTTTGTGCTTTTCTTTATCAGAGCAAAATGGATAATAGAGAGTACAAGAATGGTGCAGAATTCGCAAATGACGTAAGAACAATTTTTACAAATTGTTATAAGTACAATCCTCCCGACCATGACGTTGTAGCCATGGCAAGAAAACTGCAAGACGTCTTTGAAATGAGGTTAGAACTATAGTACTTTTTGTCCAGTAATGATAGATTACTAATAAGAATTATTGTATGCATTTAAAATAAAATTTTATGGTTTTTATTTATGCTAAAGTTTTCATGCTTTTGATATACAATCTGTTTCCGTACAGTACACATGAAGGAAGAAGGAATACAGTATATTGCAGGGAGATAGAGAATCTCTAGATCATGTGGGCCTCTAAATTTTGTCCCCTAAATGTGATATCGTATACGTATCTCGTGTATCATGCAAGTTGCGTTTTCGATAGCCCAGATGACATTAGGCATACCTCTTGTACTCAGTAATCCCATCTTTTTGCTAAATAAATGAAAGTAAAAAATAAAAATAGTCTTATCGAACGAATTTCATCTTCAGTAGATTGTAGTGTGCTTGGTTGTGCGCTTGGAGTGAATTTCATTTTTGGTTGATCATACAGTACTAGGCTATGCTTGTAGAGCGAATTTCATTTTTGTTAGATAGTACTAGGCCAGGCTTTCAACAAGATTACCTACTTATGGCTTACGTAACAGTTCATAACCATATTTTATTATTAACAACCATTTACTGAAGAACGGACACAAACAACATTGAGTATGACGTAAAAACGAGTCTGGAAACAGCTGGTTTGTGGTTTTAAGGGATTTTATTTTAACATGTTAGTTTACCTTTGTATATCCAGTTTATGTTTATGTACAAGTT
The DNA here is from genome assembly GCF_040412425.1 of Macrobrachium rosenbergii. Taxonomy (NCBI): domain Eukaryota; kingdom Metazoa; phylum Arthropoda; class Malacostraca; order Decapoda; family Palaemonidae; genus Macrobrachium; species Macrobrachium rosenbergii. The sequence continues at coordinate 20,652,789 of NC_089795.1, forward strand.
TAGTATACCTTAGTTAAACCAGACCACTGAGCTGAGTAACAGCTCTCCTAGGGCTGGCCTGAAGGATTAGACTTATTTTACGTGGCTAAGAAACAATTGGTTACCTAGCAGCGGGACCTACAGCTTATTGTGGAATCCATACCACATTATAGCGAGAAATGAATTTCTATCACCAGAAATAAATTCCTCTAATTCTTCATTGGCCAGCCAGAGACTCGAACTCGGGCCTAGCAGAGTGCTAGTCAAGAATTCTACCGACTGGTCCAGTGAGGAACTTGTTTATGTACGAAGATAAATAATAATTCCAGTTATATGTTTGTTTCTTTTAGCAGGTAAAAAGTAATTCTCCTTAATTCTTTGGCTGTTAGGTTCAATCAGCTGATTCTGAGAATGTAAACATTAGTGTAGCCTGCGTAAATGCATATGGTTGTATGAACGTTTTTTTTTATACTTATTACGATGATGATGTAACATGATGATAACACAGTATAAATGGACTCTGTGAATAAAATATCAGTTTCTTTACCAATACCTTTATCTTAACTACAGCTGTAATAGCCTATTTGACTTATGCAAATGGATACTGTGAGTGTAACACCTACTGTAGGTCAATAGTTTATACAAACACATTTAATATCTCGTGTATGGTAATACAATATGGTAACAGCTGATGAGAAAGTTGCTGTATAAAAATACATTATTGGTGATGAAAGCATTGAAGGCTGTGGGTAGTCGTGAAGGCTGTGGGTAGTCATGGGTAGGCTACCTGTCTTCTGAATTGTGTCATTTATGAGAGAAAGAGAGAGAGAGAGAAAGGGGGGTAGCATTCTTTTTTTATTATTCAAAGTATTTAGGCACTATATTTTGTCACAGATCTGAGGAAAAGGTAGGTACAGGCAGTCCCAGTTATTGGCCGGGGTTCTGGTCCAATGGTGCGACAGTAAGCGAAAATTGCAATAACCAAAAATTGGCGATTTTCGGTTATCGGCGCCTCTTTTAAGTATGTATTGGTACCAATATGCGACTATCAGTGCCGATTAATGGAAATCGCCACGGAAAATCACTGATTTTCGTTGCTAGACAAGCGCTGGAAGAACGGATTGCCCATAACCAGGGACTGCCTGTAATTGCCTTTTGCATTAAGTTGCATGTTGAGTGTTTACAGCTATGTTGCATTGACAAGGTTAGGTGAGGAAGGGTATGGAGATGCCCTAGAGCACCCCTAAATTTTTTTTTACTCATCCTTCAATGGATTTCACCTTTATCTGACAGGCCCTTGGCTCTGTTAATCCAGATAATCGAGGGAGTACTGTACATCTTAGTTGTTTTTCCATTCCATAATTCACATATATATTAAGCTAGCAACATGTAACATCCCTCAGAAAAATTATTATTTGATTGTATTACTGGAAAGCACAATAATTTTCTTTGTAATGATGAGCAATGCACATTTGAAAAATAAATGTTTGGCTAACTTAGGTAGTAAATAGCTTTAGGTTGAGAGGAAGAAAGCTGAGGTGGTGCAGGCAAAATAGCTAACGTCCTCTTAAACAGGAAGACAAATTCATGAGCCCTTCAAAGTCCCCATCAAATCCCTGTAGGAGGTGCACTCTTTGTAAATACAGCTAATCCTATTGAAGCTTCTATCTTGATTCACAGTAACTGATACATAAGAATTGCTGATGTGATGCAAGTGGTGAATGTGGAATGGCAGCATTCGTGTTTGTATTATTTCCTCAACAACAAAGCTGGGCCCCTGTAGTTCTTCCTCCACTTTTTCATCCGTCCTTCGGTCATTTTTTTAATTATTTACATGTCCCCATGTGCCATCGTACAGGCATTCTTTGCTTCATCTGCATATTATGTAAGGGATATTCTACTTCCTCTCAATGGGAACCTCAAGTGTAATCTTTTGGGCAAGTTGTGTCATAAACGTTTAAGTTGGAAAATTAACTTGTAGCTTTCTCACTGTGTTTCTCAGTTTTTGCTTGCATCTGACCTTTTGAAGTTGCATTTACATGGCTGTTTTCACTCTGAAGCCAAGTAATAAGCTAGGTTGTCTACCTCGGTTGTTGGCGCTGTCAGATGCAATGACTGCACACCCCACAAGGTTCACAGTGGGCATTACTAAAGGGTGTTTGCAGAGTCCCTTTGGCCCGTATGTGCACCCAGACAAGTTTTTGGATTTACATTCTTTACTGCTTAGTTTTTTCTGATTAGGTTTCAGATTTGAGTGGACTAATGGTTTATAATTTGATTGCTAATGTTAGAATGTTCAATTTCATTTTTCTCTACTGAAATTGGATTCACCAGTTAGATTATGCCATTTGTTTTGCTTGGAGATTTTTATATCTAGGAGAAAATTTTTCTAAAGCTTTGTAAACATTTTATGAAAAAATTAGAATTATTTCAGTATTCGATTTCCAATGCGTAAATTAATTATTCTTAATCATCCAAATATCTGAAGTTAGATGGCAGATTGTCTATCATTGTGATGTCAAAGTGTTTAATGGTAATGGTGTAGTGACTTGGCATGATTCAAAGCTGTGTTTAAGGCAAACAGACTGTATACATGATTAGTTTTATCATTATTATTGAATTCTGATTCTATTGTAATTTGAATTTCAAGGTAAAGTTAATACTTCCAATGCTTTTATTATCATGTTTCAACCATCGTTGAGTTACTGGTCTTTGGAATAAAATTTTTAATATTTTTTGTCCCAGCCAAGTTTTTTGTTGTAATAATTTAGTAGTTTGAAAATTTTCAATTTACTGGACATTTTATATCTATTTATTTAATATTGTTTAATTTTGTAATTGGTGCTTTTACTATTTTTTTTTCTCAAAAACAGCCCTCTCAGGCAAACTGTTATGAAAATTCATTGCAATGGCCAGGTTAAAATATTTTTAAAAATAACTTTCTTCTTTTTTCACAAGATATGCCAAAGTGCCAGAAGATGAGCCGTTTGAAATTCACCCAGCTACAGACTCTGATGAGTCTGCAAGTGAAAGTGAAAGTGAAACTGATGACTCAGAAGATGAAAGAGAAAGAAAACTTGTTCAACTTCAGGAGCAGCTTCGACAAGTGCAGGAACAGATGAAGGTAGGTAATTGCGGCTGGTTATGTTTCATCTATATAACTTGTAGCCAAAGGTTTTAGATTTATTAAAGCAGATGTACTGCTTCAGGATTCTTTTATAAAATTATAAGATAAAAATTTCAGCAGTCTGAGAGAGTGAGTATGTGATAGGTAGACATGTAAATTTTTAAACAGAAATTACCAGCATCTTTACATATTTAGCTTATTTAGTCAAACTGTAACTTAAATAAGACATTGTTCATATGGTGGGTGAAAACAAACACTCTTAACCATCCTTATGAAAGGCATGGAATTAGTATTGTGCAGCTTAAAAATCAATCTTTTAAATTGAAAAACTGGTAGAACTATATAGTAGCTCCACGTCTGGCGACTGCCTTCTAACTTAACTTTTTCTACAATTTTTTGGTTGCTAATTATGAATTTACCTTGAATTTTTGGCGCTCGAGTCTAATTAACCTGTAATTAACCCGTAAAGTCCATCCAACAAGGGGTTTCCATACACGATCTTCACAAGACAAAGCACGAGTACATCTGTTTCGAACAGTTCGTATCCCGTCCGGCAAGTGCAATAACTTGTTAACGTATGGGTACCCAAGCCCCCTCGGGCCAGTATTAAACACGGCGAAGGGACATTCTATTTGGCCGACAATAAACAGATGTACCGCCAGTATCAGAACTCCTAAAAGTGTAGAAAAAACCAGTTGAAAAGGTAAAAACAGGCACGGAGCTAATATATAGAATTACCGAAAAAATTAGTACTACTATACTCAGATTATGCAAAATCTAAAACATTAAATGATAATGGGAAAATCCATCTAGAGCATCTGAAACCCAAGGATCTAGGCTACCTGTATAAGTTTAATGCCCCTAGGTTATTTTTATTAGTATTATTATTATTTTGTTGTTGTTGTTGTTATTGTTATTTTATTTTATTATTATTTTTTTTTTTTTTTTGTCTTATCACATTCATCCTATTCGACTGGGTGGTTTTTATAGTGTGGGGTTCTTGGTTGCATCCTGCTTCCTTAGGAGTCAATCACTTTTCTGACTGTGTGTGCTGTTTCTAGTAGCACACTTTCCTGCTTGAGTCCTGGAGCTACTTCGGCATTCACTTTTTCCAGATTCCTATTCAGGGATCATGGGATTTTGCCTAGTGTTCCTATGATTATGGGTACAGTTTCCACTTCCATATTCCATGTCCTTCTTATTTTGATTTTCGGGTCTTGATACTTATCAGTTTTTTCTCTTTCTTTCTCATCTACTCTAGTGTCTCACATTATTCGACATCAATGAGTGATACTTTCTTCTTTGATTTTGTCAATCAACGTCACGTCTGGTCTGTTGGCATGTATCACCCTATCTGTTCTGATACATAGTCTCAAAGGATCTTTGCCTGATCGTTTTCTATCACTCTCTTAGGTTGGTGTTCGTACCACTTATTACGGTAAGCTAGCTGGTGTTTCTTGCACTGGCCCCAGTGGAGGGGTTTTGCTACTGAATCATGCCTCTTCTTGTACAGGTTCTGTGCGAACTCCGGACATTCGCTTGCTATGTGGTTTATGGTCTGGTCTTTCATATTGCACTTCTTGCATATGGGCAAGATGTTATTTCCATCTATTGTTCTTTGAACATATCTGGTTCTTAGGGCCTGATCCTGTGCCACTGTTAGCATTCCTTCTGTTTCCTTCTTGAGTTCTCCCCTCTGTAGCCATTGCCATGTTTCATCGCTGGCCAGTTCTTCTGTCTGTCTCGTACTGTCCTTGCATTGGTTTGTTGTGCCATTCCTCTGTTCTGTTTTTCATTCTCCTGTCCGTGTATGTTTGTGGGTCTTCTACTTTTATCAGTCCTTCTTCCCATGCACTCCTTAGCCTTTGCTCTCGGATGCTGACGTAGTCCTCTATGCTTAGTAGCCCTCTACCCCCTTCCTTTTGTGTTATGTATAGTCTGTCTGCATTTGCTCTTGGGTGTGTAGTGCTTTGTGTATTGTCATGTGTTTTCTAGTTTTCTGGTCTATGCTGTGGAGTTCAGTCTTCGTCCACTCCACTACTCCTGCACTGTATCTGATGGGTTCCATGGCAGAGTGGTTTAGCTCGTCGATGGAGTGGTCAAGCAATGGTGGGGCTGGTCAGTTATTGGATGGGTGATCTTTCTCCTCTACGTTGATTCCTTGGGAAAGGATTTTTGCCATAATTTCCTCAATCTACTGAGCTGTAAACGAGTACCTATTCTAGATGGGGTAGGGTCTAGCCAAGGGTTAAATAGCAAAACTCAGCAATGATGGAAAGTAATGAAAGAGTAAATGACAACGACGTAAATGGAACCTCTGGCAACAGAGGAGCTTCGTCCGGCAGTTATTATTATTATTATTATTATTATTATTATTATTATTATTATTATTATTATTATTATTATTATTATTGTCTATCACAGTCATCCTATTTGATTGGGTGGTTTTTATAGTGTGGGGTTCCAGGTTGCATCCTGCCTCCTTGGGAGTCCATCACTTTTCTCACTATGTGTACTGTTTCTAGTAGGACACTTTTCTGCATGAGTCGTGGAGCTACTTCGGCATCTGGTTTTTCTTGATTCCTTTTGAGGGATTTATTATCATTACTATTATTATTATTATTATTATTATTATTATTATTATTATTATTATTATTATTATTATTATTATTATTATTATTATTATTATTATTATTATTATTATTATGTAGCACAGCCATATTACTGAGTCCAAAAACTAAATTCGCTTAACACCCAGTAGGGAAACAGTTATCCACAAAAGTAATTGAAGAGTACAAATATCAGGGAAAAAGAATTTTGGTAATGTATCTTGGTTGTGTTTGTAGGGTTGGTTTATATGTTATTAATCATTAGCAAGTAAAGAAAGATAAGAAGTGCAAGATTATATGCTGGAGAAATTAACGTTGTCCATCCTGTAGAATTCCTTACTGATTGAAGTTTGATATTTAAATTTATATTCAGATGTATTTTTATCAGTTGGGTTGAGTATGTAGAGTACTACCTTCAAGGGACTTAATATTTTAATTAAAATGTTAGATAAATTTTGAAGTTAGGTCTAGAAGAACACTTGCTTTTTTGGGGAGGGGAGTTAATTGTTCCTTGGTATCCCTCCTCTTTTTTTTTTTTTTTTTTTTTTTTTTGTGGCTTTTTTTTTTGTGCCAATTTGTGGGAGTATCAGTGCTTGTATTTTTGGCTACAGGGTTATCTCAGGTGGCTTGTACTTCCTGTACTTTCAGTACTCATATAACTAATGCTTTTAAAGAGGGTGTGCCATTGCCTTTGTATCATGACTTGGTAGCCTTCGTATGATTTGACTTTTTAGGGTACAAGACAACTTCCACCCATCTTGTCCTTATTTTTGCACTGTTTGTATTTATTGCTGGTATTATTATTGCGTTGATATTCATGTTACATAATTTGTCTTCCCATTTTTCTCAAGTGGCCCTTCAGATGTAAGGAATTGCTTGGCAAGGTTACAACCTTTTTTGCTTTTTCTGTAAGAATATTTGTACATAGCTCATGAGTAATAATAGTAAGAATACATACATTCTTTTTAGTTTTGCTGCTCCGGCTGCAAGTTTTGAGTAACTAAATTACTGTTACTGGGAGTGACACCACAATATACTGTACTGATTTGACTGTGATATGAGTTGACTTTGTTTTAAAATCTACTTCTCTCATGTCTTTGCAGTTACTAGTTGAGGAATCCCTAAGAAGAGGAAAGGAGAAGAAGAAAAAAACAAAGAAGAAAAACAAAGACAAAGAAAAGTTATTGGCAGAATTACCTAATCTACCAATTTCTATGGCGCCTGTAGTCAATCAGAACACTTCTGCTACGCCAGTAGTGTCCAGTACTGTACCTGCGCCCACTGTTCCACAAGGTCCAGTTCCACCAAAACCGAAGAAAAATAAAAATTATAATAAACAAAAGCGTCAAAGAACTAATCAAAGCAAGTCCAAAAAGAAAACGCCTGGTGGTGCGCCGGGTATGGTGTTTGATTCAGAAGATGAAGATAATGCCAAACCTATGTCTTACGATGAAAAAAGACAGCTCAGTTTAGATATAAATAAGTTACCAGGTATGAATTTCTTCCTTTTTGTTTTACTAAACAAATAGAATATAAGAGTTTTTTCAACATGTAATGAATCTGTTTCACTGTGTCAGACTCTTATGAGATAAGCATAGTTCACAATTATTTCATTGTAACCCTATTAATCATGCTATGGCCACAGTTGCAGTCTTGAATGCCCTTTAGACACATTCCTATGTAAACCCTCTAGACTTATCTGCAGTGTGTAACCTTCACTATTTGTATTGTTGCTCTTTCCAGTGTTGTTCATGTTACGGAGGTACAGTTTTTGCATGCTTTTTCCAGTCATTTGTTTTTTTGTTTGTAGTGAAATTTTCATACCTTGTCCTTTTCCAGGCAGTATTCTACCCTATGAGGGGTTCATTCATCAAGGTTATTGTCCCAGAGACAGAGCCAGCAAAGGCTTTCAGCTGTGCATTCAGGTGCTCTTAATCATGCCACCTTTTTCAGGATTAAATGAGTTATTTTCCTGCCTGTAGTTCATTTATTTTTGTCTGTTGTATCAAGAGGAAAGTTTAATTTGTTAATTCGACCAAAGTTTACAGAATTGGGGGTAGATATACATGTGATGTCAGCTTCAGTTTGGCATTCAGAGGACAGGATCAGTAGACAGCCATCTGTCATGTGACAGCTGCAGTGACCTGCAAACTGGATTGATGTTGCACTCCAGACATGATGTGGACACATTTCTTTTAGCATTGTTTAACGTTGAGAAGCTCCTGCCACATGAGGATGGGTGGTGATTTCCCTCCTATGGCTACAACAGGACAGGTTCATTCTCTTCTAGGTGATGATTGACTATTCCAGATGCCATCCATCCTGGAAGAGGCTTCCCAAAGCCACACATCATGAAGCACAATGACAAGCCATGCATGCTTCTTGTTAGGAGATTATTCAGTGAAGATGTTTTGCAAGTTGCACCACAGCTGTTTCCTCTTTCTGGTAAACGTTTACCACACCTGGAACCTTTACTTATCAGGTTTGCGTTATTTCTGTGATTGGTGGTGTCAGGTAGGTGTTAATTCTGTAAACTCTTCTATTCCTGTAAATGCCAACCTCTTCCTCTACTTATGGCAAGGAATAACTGTCAGTTTTCATACTCAAGGATTACAGGGCTGTTGGAACTTGAAAAGGAAGTTGGGCCTGTATCTTGGGACTTGCAGACACTTACGCCTTGTAGGAGATTTCAACCTATTAAATGGTATTTTCTCTGCCTCTGAAGTGTGAGCGACTTTGCAAGTCTCTGTCTTTCAGAGATGTGAGAAGACGTATCTATTCATATTTAGTTGGATAGAATTTTTTAGAATTTCACTCAATGAAGCTGAATGGCTGTAGGATTTCTTTTTGGTCTGGACTTAGTGGTCAAATCTGTACCACAGTTTCCCTTGCTATTTCTGCTTTGTTGTCAACTACAGTCATTGTGGGTGATCTCCATGATGTTTGAAGACCATTTATGGACATTTGAGGAAGAGACACTAGAAATAACAACACCAAGATTTTTCTGTGTTCAAGCCAGCAGAATAAGAAAGTTTCTAAGCAAACCTTCCAGGTTTGGTTAAGGTCTGTAATTCCTTACACCTAGCTGATGTATCAAGGAACTGGACAGGTAAGAGTGACCGTTCATAAAACTATATTTAATTCCTTGACTTTGAAGGAACTAAAAGTAAAGCTATTATGTTGCTGTAATTCTGAAGGTCTTATCTTAAAGATTTTCTGCTTACATGGTTGAATTTGTACTGGTTTGGCAGTTATAGTTGTAGCAGGTCAAGTTTATCTAGTTGCAGGAAATGTATTGCATTCTTCTTTTTCGTACTCATCCCTTATGCATCCCTCTTACATCGTATAATGCAGTTGGAAAGATGACACCAACTTGATGAATCTTTGGCTTGGTGAAGGTGAGGTTGAATTCATTAAGCAGCTACTACCTGGTTTTTAGTCTGGGCCCTCATAATTTCAGTTTATTTCTGTCAACCTTGACCATTTCTTTTGTTGTTACCTGTGTCAATACAGATGCTGAGCTATGATGAGGTTAACCATCTTAAGGGAAAAATGTTTTAAGTCAAACATGCTTAGAACACTGCATTAACCTACAGTTGGGCTAAAATATTAACTACTTTACTGAAAGTGAAAAACAGTTCATATGGGTACCTGCCTTTAATGTATGTAGATAAGCACTGGGCCTGAATTTTTTAAGAATTAACCTGTCAATCCTGGCCATGACTAATATAACCAAGAAGACCAAATCCTGGCCTTGAGCCCAACATCCAGACTACTGTGTTACTTGGATGGTATTGACATCCCTGAATATTTTCTTAATTTTGCTGTATTGGAGTGATTTTTTTTTCTTGGTATCCGTGCCATGTGGGAAGGGTTAAATGATTGAGTGGTGGAGATGGTATAGTGATGATTACCACTGTCTCAGTTGAAAAGGCTTTTGAATAGGTGGCAAACATTCCATATCTAAGGCTGTATAATGCAACTTTAACTTTGGGATTGGCACTTACTGCTTTACTGCTGACTTTTACATTATAAAAATTTTGGTACCTTGGGAATCACCTATGAATTGGCCTAAACTTCAGCGCGTATGAAGGATCATTTACATCCTATTTAAGGGTTTCAAAACATCTTGCCTTAGCCTGGATCATCAGTAGGCTATTTGGTATACCCTTCTATATCTGGTGTTCTATCCTTGTAACAAGTAATTTCTCTGTTCTGATGACTGTATTTTACTGATGTCAGAGATTTTGGAGCATTGCTATTATTTATTATTATTAATTATTCTGAACATGAACCCAATACATATGGAACAAGCCCACTGGGGCCACTGACTTGAAATTCAAGCTTCCAAAGAAGATGGTCGAGATTGTTGATTGTGAAAGTAAGTTCATGTGTGATGGCCATTACAGGCATGCTTGGTGATTATATCTAGTTTGTCCTCAAGTGTAATTGCCTTCTTCTTGTTTCACTAGTATCAGAGTATACAAAAAAATATCAACAGAACACAATGCCTTAGTTGTATAGAATGGTGACCATGTTGCAGACTGCTTCCTGGATGTCCAGCAATATGAGTGTTGCAGCTTATATTGCCATCATTAAATTGAAATAGAGGCTAATAAGAATGGGGATTGCTGGTACTTGAACCGTACATGCTCAGTGATTTTTCAGTTGATTTTCATTGCTCTCTTTACTCTTCGTGTATTACTTTCGATATTCATCCTCTGTTTTCTCAAGTCTTTTTCATATATTGTTTACATATTCTTTCGGACATCTACTAGGGTTATGAGTTTTATGGTTGGTGGTTGCTTAATCCTCGCACAACCTACCAAATACTTGAAGTACCTCATTGAATTATATGAGCCTTGGCTCATGACTTGGTCCCAAGTGCTTTCATAGAGTTGCACTTAATTTGCATTTCTCAACTCTATGACCTCCCTTCTAAATTTTGATTTGAGATTTATGTGATTAATAGATGTTGATCTTTTGTCTGAAGACAAAGATTATGTATTTGGGGAATATTCAAGGCTGTAAATGTGTACATAATATGAATTGAGGGTTGTATGAAAAACCTAGTTTTAATATTTAAAAACTTGATTTGTTTTTCTTGCAGGTGATAAATTAGGAAGAGTAGTTCATATAATTCAGACTAGAGAACCTTCGTTAAGAGATTCTAATCCTGATGAGATTGAAATAGATTTTGAAACCCTCAAGCCAAGTACGTTAAGAGAACTAGAAGCATATGTCGCGTCATGTTTAAGAAAAAAGCCAAGAAAACCATATGGTGAGTAGCAGCAGATCATTACCAAGATGTTGACTAGTTGTTAAGTTTTCATCTAAGAATTTATATGGTACTAACTCAGTTCAGTGAGATATACTTGTATATTTTTAAAAATTGTTGTATCTTAAATATTCAGTAAATTCATGTTTATATCAGTAGTATTAATGAAGTTCCAAAGATATGCATAAATTAACTCTTGTAAGCAATGACTTTGATAGGGAAATGGTTTCAGTTTTTACCCTCACATTTACATTTTGCTAAATTTTACTTTTTTCAAGAAAAACCAAGAGTTCAGTACAAAGTTTAGAAAGCATGTTTTTAGCACTTATTTTTCTTTGAAAGGTTTTAGTTTATTTTTGGGTATAATTTCTTGGAAAGGTTTTAGTTTATTTTTGGGTATAAGCTTTCATTTGTGATTACTGTATCAATTCTTTTGTTATATTGATAGTACTAATCTTGAAGCCCGAACAGATAAAAAAAGTGTACCCTCCAAGACAAAAGAAGAAAACTTGGCGGAGAAGAAACAGGTCTTAGAAGACAGATTACAAGCAGTGACTGATCAATTGGGTACACCGGCAGCAAAAAAACCACCTAAAAAAGGTACTACATTACCTGCCTGTAAAGCATAAGCTTAGTAAAATTATTTTATAGATGTGGATAAAATTTAAATGTTAGGTTGTATGTAAGCCACAGTTTTATTTATTACGTTAATTACAAAATAATAGTGTAAAATTCACTACAGAATTTATACAAAACATTTTCTTAGAAGTGAGACTTTGTGTTCTTATTAAACTACTTTTGTTCATACGCAGAACAAACCTGAGGTCTTAACATTAGGATAAATCTTTTGGTGCCAGCTGGAAACTGGTTTAAAAACGGTAAAAAATCGCATATGCAAGGCATCTGTGGCAAATGGCATCTAATATGCAGGTGAGGTGGAAGCGGATAGAGACCCAGCTGGAACCTTGTGATGCATTCATCTTTTCTTCAACCACCTTGAGAGGACACGTCTTGCTCTCTTTTCCCGAAGAAACCCTGAATGCGTCACGAGGTTCCAGCCAGTTCTGACCTGCTTCCACCCCATTGCGTATTAGATGCCAGATACTCATATTCCCTTGCATATATGATTTTATTGTTTTTAAACTCGGTTTCAGCTGGCGCTGTGAAGATTTATCCTAATGTTTAGACCTGAGGTTTGTTACCTATGAAAAATACAAATCAATTAATAATTTGCCATTTTAATGATTTTGCAATGTTATCCTTTGGTAATGCATTGTCACAATTCCTTTTTTCAGAAGAAAATAGAAGCGTAGGTGTGGTTGGAGGAGGCACATCTCGTTTAACAGAATCCAGTTCCTCCTCCTCAGATAGTGATTCATCTTCATCCTCATCATCGTCGTCATCATCAGATTCCTCAGACTCAGAAGCAGGTTAGATGAGCATTTATCCTCTCCCTCGGGACATCATTTTTGTATCATCATGACCAATATTATGTCATTTAATTAATATTTTTTTTATTCATTGTACATAGTCAATTCATTCCTATTGTGCCAGAGGAAAATGGCATGTGAACCTATTTATATTGTAAAATTAAGCTTGGGGATTTTTGGCTCATACCAAGCCCTGAACATGACAGTGCTGCCTCTCATTTTTATAACTTTTCTACCATTTTTACATCTTTTATTTTTTTCTTTTCTTATTCTTTCATCCATTACATTTTCTTAGTGATTGCTTTTTTTTCGAAGGGTATGATTATATTTTCTCAGTAATTTGTCTCCCCACCACTGAGGACACAAGAACAAGGCACAAAGATTGTACTGTAAGGATCAGGCCAGAGTGCAGGGATGTGTTCAGGGGTCAGCGAGTTTTTACGTTTGGGAGTTTGTGTTGTGGAGCTCTTTTTTTTTTTTTTTTTTACTATTTTTTTTTTGGTTGGCATGATGATGAGTGTGGTCAGGCTGGGTTTTTCCTCATTGACTTGATGCAGACAATGTGAATGGTGGCTTATTGCTCACTTTTCACCTTCTTCAGTGCCTGAAAAGGTCATCAGCAGGTCAGGCTGAGTTGCTCATCATTAATTTCATTGTTATGCAGTATTACTCCAAATTTAAATAGGAATTTGTTTCAAAGTTGGGATGGGGTTTAAAAATATTTCAAGTTAGCTTTTCACTGCCTTGGACCAAGTGAGCACATGATGCTGCCGGCTTGCTGGCCTCCAACACACTGTTTGCACTCACTGGCTTCATGTGGTCTGGATCCATAGGCCACAAGGTATCATCACAAACCCACTGCAGTAGAAAAAATAAGTCAACTATTAACCCTTCCATTGGCAGTAATTCAGTCAGTCCAATATGTTCTAGCAGTGGGGTCAGTGTGCTGATACCTTGTTCTGTGGTGGAAGGAGTATGTATAGCTTTGCAGTACCTGATAATGGGAGGATGTAATGACTTGTAAAACTTGAGCTAAAGATCTCCTTCCACCTTAGTGCAGTAACATCCTTAATGAGTGAGCATATGTACGAAGGGTAACACAAGTAAAGAGTAGGCTCTGTGCTGTACCTGCTTCATTACCAGTATTTGATAAAAACTTGGTGCTTCAAGATTCCACAGTACTATGTAATTGTAAAGCTCCATCTAAGAGTAGGTTTAAGTTCATTATTTAAAGAATTTGTACTTTCACAATATTTTTTATCCCACAAAATAAATTTAAATTTTGTAACTTTAGATAATTCTGTGAGATATTATAAGGATTGTAATCTTGATTCTCCATAGATGTAAGAGCAGCTCTTTGCTACTGTCACATCTATTAGGTCTAGTATATCTTCTGTATTTAGGTATGTTTGCTTAATTTTCAAGTGAGCAATAAGCTATCAGTTGACCATAGCCAAAAGTTATTGTGAGGCCCTGGCCAGACCACCGCTGTACATAAGAAATAAGAAAAGTGGTATGTACTCCTCCTGGTGCATCACTGTCAACATGTGTTTGTGTCTTTAATAGCAGATACAAATGTTGTATAATAAAAATAAACAAGTCATCCTTCTAAGACATTATTTTCTTGCTCCTTGTTGTGGTTTTCCCTTGGATATACACTGCACTCTGGTGATCCATTATAAGAATAAGACATCTACACACAAACATTGTGGCACTTTAGTAATGTTTAATGTCAAAGTTGTATTTCTCTGTTTTACCTGGAGTTAAAACCAGCAGTAATAGGGGTTAGTTTGCATTTCATTTCATTTTTTTTTTTTTAGCATTTACATAATGTGGTAAGTATGGTGCCAATATTTTTACTTTACATTAAATGTATGTGTTTATATGGAAATTGGTTAGAAAGTACCAACTATTTTGAGTTGCAGCATTCAGGTGTCTTTGTTACTGAAATAATGATTCATAACCATTTCAGTTTACTTATAAAAGACAGATATTTGTTGGAAGGTTCTTGGGTCCTACACATTAGGTTTGTAAAGTGGGTTTGTTTGTAGGAGAGCTTGAAGGTGATTGTGATTAGTATGGAAATTGCATAGAAAATACTGTATGAGTAAACTTGTCATCCTTAACATGAAGGGAAAGGCAACAAACAATCGTTCTTGCAAAAGTTCATGACATCAGGTAATGAACATCTTGACCAGTTGTAAAGCAGTATTATTTTGTGACATTTTGTAGACTCCACAGCAGTGTTTTGAGGTTTCCAACGTCAGTAACGGGCAGGTAAGTACTCTGCTTGATTTCTTATTAAATAGCCATCTTATTGAGGAAAGTCGAATAGAAACTTTATATGATGTTGGGGATACTGTATTGAATCTTATGACTATTGTATGTAACTGTTAAGTTGCTGTAGTATTTTAAGGAAGATTTTGTGCCTGTCATGGACATTTCCCTGATTTGTACTAGTGTCTTAATTTTCTATTCTTTTTTTTACCCTTTCTCATTTGCTTAAAGATTTTGGTTTTACTTACCACTTGAGTTTGTTTATGCTTACAGGTATTATCCTCCTTACAGTGGGGTTAGGTTCCAAAAAACCCATTGTTTGTTGGGAAAAAACATATCTCAAATATAGCCTAGCCTACACTAGGGTATTCAGCACCATCTATACATATATGGTAGTCTGGCCTACACTATAAAGTATACTCTATACATATTCTGTATAGTAATTATTAATATCATCTAATTCTGGGGGTTCATGCAGATTGACTTATGATGATAATTCAGTACGAAGTGACTTACGATAATTCAGTACGAAGAGAAATTGAATAACAAAGAAGAATTAGCTTAGCCTACACTATGGTACTGTATATCGTATGCATATACGGTAGCGTAGCCTACATTATACTGTACTGTATAATCTCATATTAATAATATTAATATTGTATTATACAAACATCAATATAAGGAATATGCATATGGATCTTTTAAAAGCTATGCTTTACTTCACTGTATCCAATAATATTTTATGTATTCTCATATTGCTTTTGTATTATAAAATGTAATCATAGTAATTAATGTTTTGGTGTGGAAACTGATTACGCGATAAGTTTATTTTGCTGTATTTAACTCAGTTCAGAGCGCTTTTCTTGCTTCTACGTAGCATAAATGAATCTCTAGATACTTATTTTATATGGGACAAGCTTATTTTTTGTTATATGAAGTGGTTTTAAGTCAAAATATAACTTGAATACGTCTTGTTGTGAAATGAATTTAGCTATTTTTTCGTCAATAGATGACGTTGGCCTGGGGCCATGTTGGTTTTGTGTAAACAATCAAGATTCCATTCTCTATTTTCACTTGATTTCACCATAATACGAGCTTTACGTATTTATATTTTATTGATGTGAAAGCAGCAGTAATTTGTGTTCTTTCATTCTCAGCAGTTTTATTAAAATATTTTTCTCCAATTTTATTTATGGTCGAGTTTCATCATGTTGCCGATGCACGATAATTTATAGTCAATAGCAACATGAACAATGTTTTCTCAGTTTCAGCTACAACTTGCAACTTAAATTTAGCAGTGTATTTCCTTGCTGATATTTTCTCTGTAGCTATTAAGGATATAATGTAAATATATCAGTCCTATTCTACTTAATGTCATTTGTAACATAGCTATGGTACAGTAATTGTTTACTACCGTATGATGGTCGAAATACAAGCTGTTGTTATCTGATTTGGTTGTTATTAGCAAAACAGCATTTTCTCGTTCGGTTGTTTATGGCTGTATGCATTTACACAAGGGTATAACGTTACTAACAATACTTTTATCATTCACTCTTATTTTTTAACTAGAAGATGGGATAAAGAGATGGAGGTAAAGAAGTTGGTGTATTGTAATTTGGTCTCTCGCTGCCTGATTGTACGCTGCTGCCTGCGCCCATGCAAAATTTAAAAATATTTTCTAAATATTGTCGTATCGTTATTAATTGCTAACCCCATCGCAAAATCGAATTATCGTAAGACAGATTGTTGTATCTGAAGCACTACCTGTATTAGATTGAAAGCTGTGGTCAGTTTTATTGATTATTTTCATAATCCTGTTACAAGGAATTTTTTTCCCCAACAAAGGTATGAGGTTCATGGGAAAGCCAAAGGTAGGTTTCACTAGCGGATCCAGAAAAATTTCAAGGGTGACCACCAGTTTTAATATCATAGATATATAAATTGATTTTTTATTTTTTTCCCATTTTTATATACATTACTATTATATCTAAATCTTCAATATATTATTATTTTTCATGGGGTCCATGTGCCCAGGTGCCCCCCCCCCCTGGATCTGGTAGTGGTAGATTTATTATGCATATGGAATAAAAATTATTATGCAACGTTCAAAATATGTTTGATCAGTCATCCAATTAAAAAGTTTCTTGTTTTGTTTTCATGAGTGTTCCGTGTGTGTCCCTAACATAACTATGATGAAAGTATAAATTGTATGTAATCAGGCGTGTGTGTGTGTGTGTGTGTGTTTTGCCATATTTTCTCTCTCTCTCTCTCTCTCTCTCTCTCTCTCTCTCTCTCTCTCTCTCTCTCTCTCTCTCTCTCTCTGTGCTAAGAGAACTAGTACACTATTTACCATAAAAGAAAATCTTTTTGTAACATTTTTGTAGTTATAGAGAGAGAGAGTTGCCTTACATTACCCTTAAATTGTTTCATTCTAACCCACATAGTACAAACATGCTTATTGTAATAACACAAAGCAATAAGATAACATACAATGTAAATTTCCCTCTTAGAATGGTTAACCTTTTAATGCATGTCTTTTTTTTTTTTATCTGGTGGTGTTTTTGTATTAGATAACTATAAAAAAGTGAAGGTTTGCTATGCAAAGACAATGACATGTTTGGTTTAGCAAGAATTTATGATAGTGTTAGGTATGATAATTTTGTGGGGACTTTACCTTTGCAAGTTCTGAGTAACCTTTCTGTGTATCACAGAGAAATTGCGCTTTGTTTGATGTGTATTTATCATTTATAATGATGCACAAAAGAAATGCTTTGAATTGCTAACTAGGCAAAACAACCTTTTGAAACAAAAGGAGTTACCCATGGTACTTCCCCATCAGTTTGAAAGGGTCGTAGTTGAAAATTAAGCAGGAAAATACCCTAAATCCTCGAGATTATACATGAAAAACATTGTTTGCAGACTGACTATATCTAATATTGTACTGTAATTTTCCAGTATACCAGATGGGATTTCTAATGTAAAAGTGAGAATCCGTATTAATGAATAATAAAAGGATATTAAAGAAACTAAGGATATTAAAGAAAATTTAGGTTATTTTTGTAACTTATTTCCTAACCAGTGAAACTTTTTTTCATTTTTTAAATAACTGATAATCATACAATAAGATAAGAACAGAATGCTAAAACTGTGAACTACAAATTCTCTTTAAATTTTGAAAAGGCAGAAAAACCTAATCTATGTTGGCAGTCTCTCTCTCTCTCTCTCTCTCTCTCTCTCTCTCTCTCTCTCTCTCTCTCTCTCTCTCTCTCTCTCTCTCTCTCTCTCTCTCAACACATGCTCACACACAGTGAGTGTGCAGTTATCTCTTATTACTTGTTTCCATTTTTTCACTTTTAATTTTCTTTACAAAGCTTTCATTCTGTGATATTTGTTTAAACTTTCATTTTGTGTAAATTATTTTATATTATGTTAACATTTAAGTAGGTTAATTATTGCTGGTTACATGGAAATGCTCTGGAGTTAGTGGGTCTGAGAAATTGTGTAAAAATTTGTTTTTTCAGTACTTAGTTTCTTTTTGAAATTTTCCCTTGCAATTGTGGATAAGTGCTTTTGAGCATTTAACGGTTCTTTTATAAATGATTCATTAATTATTTGTAAGTGACTTTAAATATTTCCCCATTAGACCATATTTTTAGTTGCTATCTGAATAGTCACCAAACAATCTGTTTTTTTGGAATTTAACCTTAACGTATAGTGAAAGTTGCTGTTTTATAATAATGTTATTTGCTCATTTGTAATCTGTGCTTATTTGACTGAAATTACAGTGTTAGTGTGTAAACAGTAATCCTTGAAATGTTTCAAGATAGAGATATCCTAATATTTTGATTCTCAAAATTATGTCATTTAAGATGCTGTAGTTAGTTATATGAAAACCACCATCTGTTTATTTTTGCTTAAAAAGTTAGTATTGCTCTAAGAGTAGACATATCTATACTGTACCTAAGACCAGTGTGTATTGCACAAGTATTGCCTGCATGGAATTTGTTCCTCTTGGGTTTAGTTATGGTTTCTCTGTTGAGTGATTGATATTAATAGCAGTGATCTAGTAATATATATTTTTATGTTTAAAATATAATGTTGATAATCATTGGCCAAAATGTGGATAAACTATTAAATATAGTGGATGTGCTAATTTCTCAACATCTCTTTGAGACGGTTAAACTGTATCCTGTTATTTTGATGGTTGAGACTGGTTGGTATTTTAGCTAAATGACCAGGTAGCTCTATCAAGCCCAGAAAACTAATTTTTATTTTTATTTTATATGTAGTCTGTTTGTGTGTTATGCACCTAATAATGATGCACCTGATGAGAGGAAAGCTGCACTTTATGGAAAGCGGCAGGAAGGAATAGGAAGAGTTGCTAGACATGATGTTTTGATTTGTATTGGAGACTAATGCAATAATGAGCTGCTCGAGTGAGGGAGTTGAGGCTTGTATTGGCAGGATGAGTTAAAATGGAGTAAGGTTTGGGAGTTTCTGTCTAGCAAATGACTTAGTCATTGGGGGCACACTTTTTCAACATCACAGTATACACAAGACGACGTGGGTTTCACCCTGTGGAAAATATAAAAATTGGGTTGATCGTATTGCTGTTAGTAAAAGGCATGGAAGCTCTTTGCTAGGTGTTCATGTTAATCAGAAGCAGATATTGGTAGTGACCATCAACTCAGCATTGCAAAAATAAGACTTAAGCTAAAAATTCAGAAGGGAAAACCTGTTGTTGATAGATACGATATTGATATGTTTAGAAGGAAAGGAGAGGAAAAGGAGGAATTTAGACTGCAGAAACAGGGTTTTTGGTGTTGGAAACATTGGAGGAGGGGGAGGGAGAGGTGTAGATGAGATGTCGGGGGATGTGAATAAAGCCTTGCATGAGGCTGCTGGTTGTATGATCGGGAGACTCAGATTGAGGAAAAAGATGTGGCTGTCTGAGGAAACATGGGATATGATAAAAAAGAGGGGTGAGGCAAAATTGAGGAGTGAGATGCATTTTGTTAATGATGAAGATTTTGAATTAGACAAAGTACTTGAGTTTGGATTTATAAGTTAAAAGACTAACTAAGAGATAAAAGATGTGTTAATGAAAGGTTGTGGCTGAAACTGAAAAGTTAATGAATAAAAATGATGGTCAGAGTCAAAGGATAGCATATGAAGCAAGTGGAGGCTGAATGGCAGTGCTGGTAAGTGTAAGGATATACCAGTCAGGGATATGGAAGGTAATTTATTGACCAAGAATGTTGAGATCAGAAATAGTCCTGAGATTTAAATATTGATGGATGCAGTAGTTAAATTATAAAACAGTTAAAGAATTATAAGGCACCAGGAGAGGATGGTTCATTCCTGAAAATGTTTCAAGTGGAGAAGGATAGATTAGTATTTGTCTTGAAGATATTATTCAATGAGATGTGAGTGACAAGGATAATACCATCAGGTTGGGAAGAATGGTGTGATCATTAAAATTCCAAAGAAAGGAGATCTGGGTAGGTGTGGCAGTTGGAGGGGAGTCACTTTGTCACCTGTAGCCCAGAAAATTTTCAGTAGAGTATTGTTGAATAGGTTGGAGCCAGTGGTTGACGGTACTCTGAGGGATGAGCAGGCTGGTTTTAGAAAGGGGCGGGGTTGCAGTGATCAGATCTTCATAGGCATTTAATTCAGCAAGGGAATGTAGTGAAAACTCCATTAAGTCTTTGTTTTATTTATTTTGAAAAGGACTTTGATAGTATTTCGAGACGAACTATGGGAAAAGTCATGAGGCATTATGGAATACCGGAAAAGTTTGTGAGGGTTATTATGAACATGCATGAGGGCACATCTTGTGAAGTGATGGTTGATGGTTGTTTGAGTGATCCATTTGAAGTTAAGTCTGGTGTGATTTAGGGTGGCATTCTGTCTCCCCTGTTGTTTGTATTGGTTGTAGATTACGTTATGATAAGGGTTAAAAGAGAAACGGATGCAAGTATACTCTGGGGAACAAATGGAAAACTTCTTGACTTAGATTTTGCTGATGATGTAGTTTTGATCTGCGAGGAACGAGAAAAGATGCAGTGTTGGATTGTCTAGTGAGTGAAGGTCGAATGTTTGGTTTGGTTATAAATAGTGGAAAAACTGAAATCATGAATATGAATACAGGGTATTGAAAACGCACAGGTTTGTGTAATTGAAGGCTTGGTTTTAAAGCAAGTGGATAAGTTTAAACCCTAAAAGAGTTCAGAGGTCTTTATCATTTATAACTAACTAGATAAGGATGGTTCTCTGAGCACAGAATTTGTGGAAAGATTAAAACAGGCTCATCAGGCAATGGGAATGCTAAAAAAATATTTGGAATAATAGCAATTTTTCTGTGCATACAAAAATCAAAATTTAAAGGGGATATGGTTAGGAGTATTTTGATTTATGGGCATGAGTTATGGTACAGTGCAGTGACTTAGAATAATAAATTCTTAGCATTTGAAAAGTAAAGTGCTCAGAAGAATGTAAGGAATTAGTTGGAGGGATAGGTTATCAAATAGCAAAATTAGAGAAGTAATGGGGTTGCAGCCAGACGATGAGTATGTTAGGTTCTCATGCTAGAAGTGGCTAGGCCTTGTGTATAGAAGACAGAATAGTGTGAGATACACCAGGGTGGCTTGCCCTTGGTAGAAGAAGTAACAGTAGGCCAAAGATGTGGTTGAGGACAATGAGGCGGGAAGCAGGAGATGAGTGTTGGGGAAATCTTGAGGAGTTAGCCCAGGATAGAATGTGATGGCGTGAGTTCATCAAGGCCCTGTGCATCCCCATGGGTGCCACAGGAAATGCTTGATTGATTGATTGTTCTCTCTCTCTCTCTCTCTCTCTCTCTCTCTCTCTCTCTCTCTCTCTCTCTCTCTCTCTCTCTCTCTCTCTCTCTCTCTCTCTCTCAAAGAGATTAAGACTAATTACATTTCTGTTAAGCTGCTTAGAAGTTTAAAGCTAACATTTTACACTACGGAAAGCAACAAAGTAGCCTATAAGTATCTGAAACTTAATGAGCCAGTAAAGAATCTTTATAAATAGTTGATGTGTTTTGATCACGAGAGTTAATGAGGTAGTATAGAAGCTTGATATTGAATACTTGATGTGTTATGATCGTTAGGATAATTCTTGATAAGGTGACTACAGACATTATGTACCTAAGGGCATTGTATGAAATAAACTGGATTTTATTTAATATTTCCCAAAATATATAATGAATCAGTCATATTTTCATCAGTGTTCACTGATATGTGCACCAACTTACACTGCTCCCCCCCCCACCATTCCCCAATGCTTTTCATAAATTTTAAAGAGCTTCACAGCATTTACTATTTCTCTCTCAGCCTTGAAATTTTTTGTCCCCAAAAGGGCTCAGGTAGGTGTTCAAAGTTACTAACATTTTTGTTTGTCGTCTTTTTTTATGGTTTCAGAATTGTTCCAAAAATAAAAATAAAAATTTCTTGCCTCAAAAATTTTAAAAATTTTTCCCAAAGAACAGAAAATTACTTTATTTCAAAAGTATTAACCTTGCTTTTGGTTTTTGTTTCATGCAAATTGATCATTTAGTTACAGCTCTGAAGCTTTTTGGAATGGAATAACATCACATTTGAAGTTAGGGTGAAACCGATGCATATCCTACATTATCATGGGATATAAAAGAATTGATGCATAATATTGCGTTACTGATGTGTTTGTATCTTGATTGTTAATTTATAATTTTATGCTCCAGGCATGAAGCTGAGAGATGGCTAGAATAAGAGGTGCACCACTTTGTGACAGGCTGGTGCCATATTGTGGTCAGGTGATTCAGCATCATCTTTGTGTAGTTTTTAAAATTAAACAATGCAAATAAACACTAACAAATAAAACAGGCAGATTAGGCAGTGGAAACATGTGAGTGGTTGTTGGTAGTCTCTAATTTAGGAATGCCTTTTCACTCAGCTTTGGGTTTGGTAACATGGGGGAGGGTGGGTTTCGTGAGCAGGAGGACAACAATACCTACTTCTAAAAAGATGTCAGGAATTGATAAATTGAATGGAAACTCACACAGTTTGAAGCACATTGTTTGTAAACCACTAATCCAAATTCAAGTATAGGGAGGTCACACAGGATACTTTATTATGATGAAGTTTAGCACCAGTATTGTAAGGAATTTTGCAATAAAATTTTGTCAGGAGATGGGCAAAGGTATAAGCGTTGCCAAACATATCTCAGTTTTTTGGAATTTACCATTTCATCTCATTTTTAGCCCAAACAACACCCTTAAAAGAACTGTAGGTGCTTTTATAAGAATAATGCTTTCATGATACCATACGAAAATATAGTCATTTTATTAGATTTATGTGTTTGTGCAGTACTACTTAGAAGCACTAAACTTATGTATTTGACTGCATTTGGCTTGTTTCTTAGTAAGGTATGTGGTAAGTAAGATGAAAAATGGGAATCCTATGGTTTGTGAAATTAGTGGGACTATTTAGTTTAATTGATGGCATATTTAATCCTGTAGGCAACTCCTGCTCTGTTTTTATATATTGTGCAAGTACATTTGGCTGTGTAGTTATTTAGCACAACTCCATGCTTGTTATAAGAGGTAAGGATTAATTCTAAAGCTCAAGAAGACATGTTCTCTCTCGCATAATTAAAAGATTATGACTGCAGCCATATTGAGTTTTGCAGGTGCATTTTTTTGTAATGAAAGAATTTTTTGGATATACAATAATACACACACTACTTTACGGTACAGTGTCAGTGTTTACTGGTCAAATAATGAAAATGAGGAACAGTGGTTTCAACTTACTTGCTGAATCCTGTTGTTATAAGCCTTACAAGTGATCAAGATAATGATCATTTTGCATTATTTTCCCTTATTTTGGGGTAGGCATGAAACATATTCTGTCATTTAGCTGTAGCTTGCACGCTTTCTTTTTGAATTCACATTTGGCCAAGGTCCACATTTATGCCCCTTTTCCATGATTTTGTTGGGCCATACTACCTAGAGCAAGTCCAAACCATTTCAGTTTTTGAGATAGATCTGTTATCTAGCCACTAGACACCACCTCTCAGCTGCTTTATTTATATGAACTTCCCACCCCATTCTGGCCATAATTCTTAGCATGCTATCATCAGAAATTTTCAGAATTCCATTTACTTTACTCCTGTCTTTATAGCATAGAAAATTACAGGCCTTATGCAGGTTGTCATTTATGAGAGTACAGTAATAGAATGCCGTTATTTGTACAAGAAAATAATGCATTCAATGTACTTTATATTAGAACAAGGAAACAAGAAGTGAAAAAGATTCTGGCATAAAGTTGAGGAAAACACTGATTCTGTAGTGATACAGTATTTGTCTTAAAAAGACTTATTGTCCTGTGTTAATACTGTGTGTGTTACTGGAAATACAAAATAACAGTACAGTGAAGGAGTCCCCTAGCTAGAAAATTTTCTCAAATTAGTTCTGTAGAGAGAGATATATTGAGGTTAAGAAAGATCTTGAAAAAGTAAGGTTGGGAACAGACATTTGTAATGTAAAAGTTGCCTGAATTTTTGTATATTGCTTTCATTATAAATACTTACGTGAATATTATCATCAAGCCTCCAGAGGGAGAGTTGATATCCTTGCATTCAAATTGCCAGCTATATTGTTTATAAACGTGGATTGTAGACATATTCCAAAGAAAAATTATAAATATATGTGATAACAATTACAGAATACTGGAAACCAATAAGAGAAAACTGGAAGTAGTGGTTTTCAGTTCCAAAACCCATTTTACTTATCATGACCGTGACCATCAGTGATACATGATTTCCAATGATAATACCAATCAGTAATGCAGGACGTTGTTTGGGATAAACAGTTATGAATATAAAGGTAAATTTCATCAATTCCTACGCAGTTGCAAATATGAATATTGTTTATTTAAATATTAATTAGTAAATTAAAGTATATTTTATATTACAGGTTAACTTTTTAGCTGTTACCCGAGGTTGAAAACCTTTTGGTCCCCAGTAGTTATCTTATTGCCTGGCCAGTATTAGTTGTATCTGGGTTGTCAGCAAAACGTGGTAATAGCAAATGTGTAGATATTGCTAAAAATGTGTTAATTGTATTTCTGGAGGTATTTTGTATATATATATTTTATATAGAAAGCTAAAAACATGCTCTCCAGTCTGGGATTTAACTAACATGCATTTTGACATTTGAAAGTTTTCTAGTGCTTTTATTTTCTCCTATTATATTCTGTTCATTTATTCCCATTTCGTTAGCTCTCTCTCTCTCTCTCTCTCTCTCTCTCTCTCTCTCTCTCTCTCTCTCTCTCTCTCTCTCTCTCTCTCTCTCTCTGAGAAAGACGATGAGAAAATGGGTGAAGGGAAAATGGGTGAAGGGGTGGAAAGACATAGTTATTGTTTGGACATGATCCACAAAGATAGAAAGGAAATGTTGAGAAATGACTGAAATGAATATACAAAAAATATATATATATTTACTTACCACCAATGTTAAAATGACCTTGGTGTGTATACATATGTGCATAAAATATCCCCTCTTGATTATATGCATGTCTTAGACAGTTGAAAGGGTTCATTTGTTATAATGTGATACAAAAGATTTATTGTTTTTCTTTTATTATATTGAAATGCCTTGCTGTTTAATTGCTCTAAGTTGCAGACACCTGATTACCCCCCAATAAACTCACACATATACCATTAGAATGATTCCTGAAAATTAAAGCAAAATGTATCATGCAAATATTTTCTTGCTGAATGAGGGAAATCTCAAGTCACACTTATACAACAGGATTAGTAAATTTTTTTTCCAGCTCATCTATGTTAAGGAAATGTTTACAAGGCATTTATTTTGGAAGAAAAAATTTTTTTTATGCCAATAGTTCTGTTGTAATCATGGTCAGATAAGATGAGTAGAATTACCTCAAGGCATTTTCCAATTCCTACTTTGATTTTAAGGATAGTCAGAATTTTGATAGTTGTAATTTTAACCTCTTCAAAGTACACATTTAGTTTGGAGATCTTGCAGATGGTCATGAATTAGTGTTTTTATGTATTTTAGATTCAAGATAAGAGAAGACTTTCACGAGATGAAGGCAGTTGGTTATAATTGTGTATGGTGAAGTAGGCAAAATGTACTTAATATACATCACAGAGATTGAAAGCTTTAAGATGAAAGTGGATTGAGATCTGAAGTTCGTACTACTGTATTTGTGTTTTCATGTTATTTGTGGAAGAATTAAAATTTTTCAGTTCATTTACCAAGATCCCAATGCATCCAGACTAACTGTAAGTGGTTGTAATCAAAGGTCAAGAACATGGCCAAATCTTTTTTTAATTTTTTTACGCCAATGGGTCTTAGCATTAATCAGCAGTTAACACCCCTGCAAAAACTTCACACAGTAAAAAGTTAAAGTAAAATGTTATGAACAAGCAAAGGTTCTTACATCAGGAGCAATGTAGTTGATAATTAAAATGAAATACCCAAAGTAATCAAAGGTATCAAGAACAATATCCCAGCAACAGCCTAGTAGCACATGGTTATATGAAAAGGATGAGAAGGCAATCGTTAATTCTAGATTTACAGTTGACCCCTGGTATTTGGAGAGGGTTGCTTCACCCCCCCCCACGAATAGCTTAACTCTACGAATACTTGACACCCCTCTAAAAGTGCTTATAACTGCCTATTTTGATAGTTCAAACATCAAAAAACTGTGAAAATGCTTATACTGTGCCTGATTATTTTAAGTTTTATCACAAAAAAATGCATCTAGTTACGAAAGTTATATGAAAATACAGTAATTAGTGAATATTTCTCCAAGAAAAATACAGCAAATAAGCAGGTTTTCTGCAAATAATGTGTATATATGTTCCACAGAAAAATCCGCGAACAGGTGAAGCCACGAATCCAGAACCGCGAATAGAGGGCGTTCCACTGTACTCCAAATCTCTGTTAACAATTCCTTTGAGCACCACCTGTTAATGATGATATTTATTTCCTTCCATAAGTTGACTGCTTTCCATTCTATTATTGGCAAGTTCTTTTGCAGACTTGTTGTAAGAGATTTTAAATCGCTTGATTTCCATTGTTGTTTATCTTGATAATTAGCAATGTATCTTTCTTTAAAGTATCCCAGAGGCATCTCAACAATCAGGCTAAGAGAACTGGTATATTGTACTTTTTATTGTAATATAGTACTTGGTAAAGGCCCTTGAAAACCGTTACAGAATTTGTGGTAATCTTATCACTTCCTGAGACAAAAGCTTGAACATAATGTTGCAGAGTACTGTGAAAGAATAATTACTAAAATATTTGAAGTTATGAAAAAAACGTTTGAAGCTTGTTGATTATATCCCTATTAGACAGCATAAAAGACTTGGGCATTTAAGGTACACTCCCATTTCAGCAAGGCCTGTTCAGGAATTGAGTTTTTAGTTTGGTAATCTCTTGATTATCTGTATTTGTACTATCCAGACATCGTTAAATAAAAATGAAAAACAAATGTTTGGTTGGCAGTGCTTTGCCGGTGGAAAGAGGCGATGGTAACCCTGTTTACAGTCAGTAGCACATTGAGAAAAAGGTATTGTTGGTTTAGTAGGCTGAGGTTAGTATTTCATTTGGCCAGGGGTGGCCTGGTAGTTCCTTGCCTACTGTTTATTGGGGCCACTGTGATGTATTGGTTTAAAAGTAACAATGTCATTTAAAACATTATTGCAGGTCATTTTGCATATTGGGGTTGAGTTTTGAGTGTTGCAGCTGGGTAGGCAGGGGTAAATGCTTAAAGGGTGGGAGGGTTGATGGACCTTCGTCTAGTTGGAAGCCTATGTGATGGGTAATAGCTTAAAAGCAGTGATGTCATTACATATAATTTTTTTATTGCTTTTGAGTAGCTGAGAAAGATATGGCATTACTATGTGTGTGTTTGTGTGTCTCTCTCTCTCCTCCTCATCTCACCCCCTTCCATTTTTCTGCCTCGGGTGGATAAGTCTGATGGTGGCAGTGAATTTATGAGTGCTTAAATTAGCACACAAAATGATTTTGGTATTAGGTAAGCTTTTATGAAACTGAAATATTAGTGAACTGAAAAACTTGAACAAATTTTGAAGTAACGCATCTGTATAAATTGCCTAGCCACATTGCATCAGAACTTTTCTTGCCCCTCAGTGTCTTGATTTGTGTATGTGTGCATGTTTATACTTACACCTTGTATGTATGCATATGTATATGTAGATGTATGCATCACATTGGGGTAAGTTACAATATTCTATGCATTTGCTTACCTTTAAATTTGTTCCCAGTAAAAGATTCTATGTTGCTCTGCACATGGTTAGACTACATATTTAGTGTATTTTGAAGTGTAAACAGTTTTCTCAAGAGTGTGATATTAATCATTTTCTCAAGAGTGTGGTATGGCTGAGATGTGAGAAATGTCAGCAAATAAAAGTAAGGAGTAAATGAATTGCAAATTTGACTTATGGATACCCTTTCATGTAAAAGTCATCTGCATTTTCCTTGTCATGCAGTTGACTTTAGTGACAGCAAGAAAAATATAATTTTGTTGCATAATCTTACAAGGGGTTTTGTGATACTCTGCTATAATCTTACAAGATGGAGTTTCATGATACTCTACTATAATCTTACAAGATGGAGTTTTGTGATACTCCCCTTCTTTAGTAACGACCCCTCTGTACTTATAAAATTGAAAAGAATGTGGGTGTCTGTTAATGGATGCTGTTATTTCCATGAAAAGGATTTCTATTACTGGCCTGAGGAGTTACCAGGTTGGGCCCGAAATATTGGGGATACGAGATTGGATGGTGCAAGTTGGGATGGTACAACCGCTGGATAGGTAGATAAGTTTGGGGATGAAGATTAGTCGTTTGATTACCAGTGTGAAGAAGTTGTTTAATCAGATCTGAGCCAAGAATCCCAGCTGCCTTAGGGATGGCCTTTGGGGTAGGATTAACTTGCTGTTGCTGAGGGACTACTGTACTTGCTTGGGTGTCAACTGAATGCTATGATGCTGTTGTTGCCCTTATTCAAGGATTGGAGAGGAAAGGGTGAGGGGGAGAGGGAGTGATTAAGAGGAGTGGAAGAATAGGAAATTTTGCTTGACCAGTGAAGTGTGTTCCTAACTGGGTTTTGATGTTTCACTATGGTCTAAACCTGGGGGAATGTGAGGTAGTTAATTTCATTGGAACAAGTGCAGCCAGTTGTAGCAAAAGAGTTATGCAGTAACAGTACCTTGTGGTTGTGGTTATTGGTCAATTATGGAAAGCCGAGTGACATTTTTAGCTAGGTAGTCTTTTTTTTTATTGTAGCCCTTTAGCATGAGATGGACCCATTACAAACAGTTCTTCTATAGTATTATCCTGATAATTTGGCTGACTCCTGGTTATGGTTAGCTGTGAGTAAGTGTGGATGGGTAATGATAATAGTGATGGTATGAAGTGTGGATAGGTAATGATGATGATAATGATGATGGCAACCACAGCAGTAATACTAATGATGATTAAAATTAGTATTTGGTAAAAAACCTTTCAGGTATGTTCCGTTGAATACTGTAGGTTCCGTAATGGCATTAAATTTATTCTTTTATCTTGTAAGTTCATGTTAATTCTCTGTCTGATGGCCATAGTTCTGCAAGCATTTGCCATTTACTGTACAGTCTTCATCTTGACTATTGTACTTGTGTGAGTTGAGGCCATAGTTTGTTTTGCTATTTTTTATTTATAAAGTTTACATCATGGGAAAGAACTTGCATTTAATGGTAAACTTTTCACCATTTTCATTACCAGTGGTATGGTCACTTCTGTACTGTGATTTAAGTTACTGCTGGATTAAAGAGGAAGTAATATTTTTTATTTGGCATGGGAAGGCAGAAAATTTAATGTATGATGCCACATTGGCAGTGTTGTTGATTGGTCGGTTCCCCTTTGCTATAAGCCAGTAGGTTTTGTGAAGGTTACATAGCTGCAGTCTGGAGGATCATCTTGAGGATGGCCTCAAGGGCTATGCACGACTATGCTTCCAGGGAAACGATGGGACTAGAAAAGATGATGTTTGAAATTATTGCCATTGAGGCAGCTACAATTATGATTATAATAGTGATAGTAATAATAGCTATACAAGTTGGAGTAGTAGTAGTAGTAGTAATGTTAATGAATGTGTGTTTACCGAATAGGATGCATGTTTTCAGTTTTAGTGAAAAATGATGAACAAGAGGAAAAATGTTAAAACCAGAAGTTTGAATCCTTATAAGGAAGGGATACCCTACCAGGGGTTGTCCTCTGTCCAAAATTGGTTACACCAAACATGTTGATTTTATGGGTTGCAGAATTTTCTTTCCAAACTCTCTTCTCTTAACAGTGCCATTATTATTGTGTGTGATCACTTTGTATGGAATTTGTAGTTTATGAGATCCACACAATATGTAAGATTATTTCTGCATTGCATGGAAATGTGTTCGTTAACAACATGGAACTAGAGTAATCTAATATGAATAGCACATTTCTGATATTGAAAATATTGATCACATTCACATGTATAGTTTATTCTTATTAAACCAACTAAGGATAGTATTAAACCAACTAAGGATAGAACTTCAGAACTGTAAAAGTATTGCTTACAGTCTCCATGATTCTTTCATTTGTAGGAAAAACTATGTTTCTAAGTTTTTATGACCACACTGAGGATTATTTCCCTTGTCGAAGACATTTGGTTAGGCTTCCCCAAGCTTATTTGCTGACCTAAAGAATGACAAAGGTATAACCATATGGACAGATTTTTCAAGTTTCTTTGGTGTTGTATCCTTAGGTGATTATCCCAGAATGGCACCAGTATAAGAGTGAAGGCCAATAGCACCAATATAGCAAATGCTCATGGGGCAGTAGCCAGACCCAAACACAGGACCCAAAATGAGGTGATCCTTCCCTCATAGGCAAAGTTTTCAAGGTGGGATAATTAGGAGGAGGAAAATGTCCTGGAGATCCAGGAATACAAGTGAATAACTCATCTTGATGAACCTCCACACTGATTCCACCATCTCTATCTTGAAGGGAAGTTTATGCAGCATACTCAGGGGCTAATGTTAATGGTTGGTCTCCAGCTACATGTCCCTTTTGTCACCATGGCTAATTAAAAGCACAGAGAATTGTCCCATACCTTTACAGTTGCTTCCTTTCAGATAACTAAGCTAAACTCATTCCCAAGGTCCGATGCCTAGTGCCAAGGCCTCTGGTGGGAGAAAGGGTTCAAAGGGATCTGCGACCTGCAGCTTAGGAAAGTCTGCAAAAGGTAGGAACTGAAACAGATTCTAGCAGCTTGCATGGCTGTGAATATCCACTTCTGTCTCATTACCTTCATTAAGGCCTCTGGGAAGAGAAAGAGGTTTGAAGCATGTATCACTTGTTAGTTGTAAAAGTCAATCAAACGGACAGAGGAGACTGGACAGATCTCTGAAGGCCATTTCTTGGCAGGATTGTTGTATATTATAAGGGAAATTACAGAAGTTTCATGTGCAAATGAGATAATGATGGAAGAGAGGTGGAGATGGCTTGGACGAATGGTATGGGATAGTGTCAGCTGGGTTCTTGTGGGCACTTGATGAGTTGGAAGACCCATACCTACTTGGATGAGAACTATGAAAATGATGGTGAGAGATTTATGGAAGGTAAAGCACAGGAAAGATATGAGTGATGGAATTTCAAAACCATTTGCATCACACTGCGTTCGAGGTGATGTGTATGTGTAAAAGAATAGTACAGGCAGTCCCCGGTTATCGGCGGGGGTTCCGTTCTGATGGTGTGATGTTAACCGAAAATCGCCAATTTTCGTCGCTGTTTCCGCAATTTTTGGTGCTTACCGGCACCGAAAAGCACCGATTTTTGGCTTTCAGCGCCTCTGTTAGGTATGTATTGGTGCCAGTAACCATATTATTGGCGCCGATAAGTGGAAATTGGCGATTTTTGGTGCCGAAAATTGCCAATTTTCATCGCTAGCCAAGCCCTGTAAAACCGGATCGCCAATAACTGGGGACTGCCCGTACCCCTCTTTTTCTTACTGCTTGTTGCTAACCAGGCTTATGTGTTTTTGAGTTTTAACTTACTATTGGTGTAGTGCTTTCTGACCAAAAACACTTTGTACACTAGATACACCTTGCTGTACTGCTTTATCATATGTGACATGTTCATACTGTCCTGCGCTAGGAACTGTAGCTATTTTCATCTACACCTACATTCTCACCTGCTCCTGCTTTGCTAGGTGGCCCTGGTATGCCTGCTTTGACTTTTCCTGGCTTAGCTGCCATATCTTCTGCTATTTTTGCCTTTGTTACTGTTGTGCCTCCAGCTGTACCACCTCTCCCAGTTGATGTTCCCATGGTTATGCTATTATATCCCACTTTGTAGTTTGTAGCTCCAGCAGTCCAAGGTTGCCTTCTCCACTGTGTTCTACTTTATAATAGTCCAGGCAGAAATTAATGGTTTCCCAAATCAAAATGTTTTAAAAGAGGGTTTTCTTAGGATCCAAACTGCCACAGAGTTGCTTGTTCTGGCTGCTTCATATGTTCTTCCTCTGTTCAAGACTGCTTCTCATCCAAGTCTGCTGGTTGCCGTTGCAGTCAAGGTTCCAGTAATTCTGCTAATGCCTTGATTATGCCTTAAAGTTAAACTCTTTTCCATGATTTGGACTTTTCTCCTCCCGCACCTGTATAAAAAAAGGAAAGCTTCCACCAGAAGCTTGTAGCAAGTGGGTGCTTACATCTTAGTGAACAGGTTCTTTGGATTCTCTACCTCCTCACTGATATATCTTGCACCCAGTTGCCTTAATAGAAAATAGGCTGCATCCCCTGTGATCTTTGCCCCTGTGACCCTGGACTGGAGATCAAAAGGTCCTCAGTTGACCACACCTAAGACACCATCTCTCTACAGAACTCCTAAAACCACCAGGCCCATTCTGCTCCAGTTACTTGTACTTCTTTTAAGATAGTTTGCTTTTAGCTTTTTCATGACGTTGGTTTAGTCAGATTCTCTGATGATGATGCAGTTACATTCAAGGCAATGTTTGAAAAGTCTTCTTCCTTCACAGAGGTCATGAACAAGATATTAGTGACCTTCAGCTTGCTTGCAATGCTAAGATAGTAACTTCTACTGCTAAAGTGAAACCATAAGATACATTGGGATATACTGGTATCAAATTGTTTTATTTCCTGATTGCCACCACAACAAATGACAGTCAAGTGGAGATAAGCTACACTACAGTTTGTATTATCTGGGATATATCCTTATCTTTGGATGGTGTTGCTAAAGGACTTGGTATCTTTCATTATGTCTTCAGTAACTCTCTTGCCCTCTGTGACTTGATATGACAGATGGGTTTCTTTGAGAGGTCCTTTTTTTGTAGGCTGCCATGACTGGACTGCTCACCATCAGGCCCCGGCAGAGCAGGTCAAGCCTGTGGCAATGGTTGCAGAGGCCAGGAATATGCACCTGGGGAATGCTGGTCCTGTTCGGGATGGAGATACTGTATTGGAATTGATGCATCCCATGATTTGTACTGTCACATCTGATACATCCTTCACTGAGGAAATACTTTGCTATGTGTGGAAAGGGAAGGTATTTTAAGTATTTGTTGTGTGATTTGTCCTAGTGAAAGCTCCCAAGTTGTTCACCCAGGGTTTGGCACCTGCTGCATCCTGGATGCAAAAGTCCAGAAAAGGGGTTTGGAGGTAACAGACAATTTTCCCATTCTGGAAGATGGCTGTGAAATTAAGACAACAACTAAATCTTGAATGCAACTTGTATCAACACCTCTGCCTGCTAATCGAAGCTGATTCCTGGTGAAGGCAGTGTACCTGGTCAGATAGAAATTGACTTGGCAGTGCTAGTGTAACCTTCAATGAGCAAGGGCAGGAGACTAATCTCGGTTCTCAAGATATTCCAGTGCCAACCAGGTTCTCCAACCAAGCTATTGCAGTCCCTGATTAAGTATTGTTTGCACAAGAGAAAATACTGTAGATCCTCATGGTCCTTTCAGGATGAAGTCCCAGCAGCCCTGTCATCTTGTACTTTTGTTTGTTGGTAGTCTGTGGCTCTCCCAGATGCTTGCACTGTCTCAGCCCCCTAGGAGTTTCATATAGATCTGAATTTGTTGTAAGACTCAGGTCACATGGCATGGAAGTAGGCATTCCACTGACCCCTGAGACCCCAGAAGTTATGTTATTGGGAACATTTATGTACTGTGTGTTGCTGTTTCTTGGTCAGCAGGCAATGAACACTTGGTCAGTAGGAGACAGGAATTATCATATGAACTTCCCAGAACTGAAGTCTTTTTTTCTTAGCTGTCAATACTTTCAATGGATGTGTAGAAGGCAAGGTTGTCAGGTTGACAACAGACAACTTCACCATGGCAACTTATTTCAGAAACCAGGGAGGAACAAGTTTTAGCCTGTGTTGTCTGGCAATGAAAATCTTTGTGAGGGCAGAATCAGACCCAGCTTTCTGGAAACAGATGCCATATTAGGCCCCTGGGACGAATTGAATGTTTACACCCTCCCTTCATTGTACCTTTTATAATGTCTAGTAGACTAATCGTAGGAACTTGCCACCTTGGAGGGGACTCGTCCCAGGAACTTAGCATCTTGTAGGAGACTCCTAAGGCAGCATCACTTTCTTGAAGATAATTGAGAGGAGTTTCAGAGGTCGCTGTGGCAGCCTCTGCCTGTTCTTACTGGACCTAAACCACCAACCTGTACTTGGTGCAGTTATATGGGTTATTAATAAAGAAATACCATAATGACTGTGATTTTTGACTGATTAATCTACTCTAGAAGATGCTGTTGGTCTTTACAATTAGATGGATTATTAATCCAAGAAATGTCTTGATCAATGTGATTTTTACTAATTAATCTACTCTAAAAGATGCTGTTGGTGTTTACAATTGAAGGTTACAAGGTGGCCCTGTCATGGGGTATGTAATCTTTTCTTCGCCATGAAAAGCACTTAAAATAATCAAGCGTTTCTGATGTTTCCCCACAGACCCTCATTGATATTACTGTACGAATCATCCTATCAAATATTTGGCTTTGTACCTTCAAGGTCAACTCATGCATTTCTAGTTGGTTTCTTATCATAAAGACTCAGGAAATAAATGTGAAACCAGGAATCTGATAAGAAATGGCAGTGACTTGTAGTCTTCCAGTTTGTGTCCTGCAATAATAATATGTTGTTAATGCACTCCATTGATATGCCAGTTATTTCTGATAGAAGTTGCACTGTCAGCCTGGCATTCATTTGCTGCAAGGTGTCGAACTTCTCAGTTCCAGAGGTCCTTTATTCCTCGCACCGTTGGACTGTGGAACAGCCTCCCAGAGGATGTCGTGCAATTGGAACTTCAGAAGTTCAAGTTATTTCCCTTTACCTCCTCTTCTTCCTAATGAACACCATTTTCTTTGGAAGCTTTCATTTCAAGTCAATGGCTCCTGTTGACTTGTTCCATATGAATAGGTGTCACTTATGAATAATAATAACAAAGCCACTGATATGATTTGTTGTTTGAGAGAGAGCAAATTCTTTAGAGATCTTTTGAGGTTTTTATAATTAATAATTCCCTTACTGACCTGCAATTCTTGTCACTTAATTTATGTTGTTACAGATCTCTTGTCTAGGAAAGTATTTCATAGCTTAACAATGTGGAGTATCAGCAGTGATAAAGATATTTCTGGAGTGTTGGATTTATAAAGAATGACTTACCCATACAAATGCTGAGTGTATTCCACATCTGAACTTTTATATGATTATGAATAGTAAAATGGACATAACTGGAAAATCAGCCTCCTCTTATATTAACTTTATTATAAAGAATTAAGGATCCTCAAATCACCATCTGAATAATGATATGTAAGTTGCTTCTGTGGACTTATAATGCTAAACAATGCACACTGAACTTTACTTTATGGTTCGTACAGTTTGCCATTTCCTTTGTCAGGGCCTCTAATTTAGATCTTATCAAATGAAAGGATGTACATATTTTCACAATGAACCATTGATTCTGCTTAATTTTTTAAGATTTCTTGTAGGCTGCAGAATCTCAGGTTCAAAATCTCTCTTGTCAGTCCAGCAAAGTAATTGTGCAAGGTAAAGGAAAAGGAAATTAAGTTTCTCTCAAATAGTTGTAAGCTTTGGGCTTGGCCTTCTGAGAGTTATTGCTCTACTAATATCATCTACTCTGCAGAATGCAATAGGTTTTTAATTTAGGGCAGATGATCACCAGAAAAAAGCTGCTTTAGGGCACCTCTTGGAAGAGGAGTAGATGCAGAATAAACATTTTGGATTTCAGTATACAGTAGCAGCTCATTTGTCAAACGTTTATGTTGAACATTCTGTTTTTTGACAGAAATTTTAGAAGAAATTTTGTGTTTATCGAACAAATACTTGTACTTTGACCCGACCGATTGTTTTGTTTATACTTGTACTTGATGTCCTGCTGCGTCCTACAAGAAAAACTGTATTCACATGGTTTTTCCTTTACAGGTATGTACATAAAGTGCAAGCACAATACGGTATATAGTTTAGTGATAACCATATTCAACAAAATAAGTAAAAGAATGAAGCATTTCACATTAAAATTTAACATAAAAGATAACAAACTCATATGTCACTGCAGGGATGCACAGCTGACTTTAGATAGAGGAAGGGAGCGTATATACTGTTGAGGAGAGAAGAAGACAGTAAAAACATTACTGTATGTACAAAAAAGCAGTAACAATTCACATCAAAAGAATAAAAGAAGGGAATTTTACAATAAATTTAACATAATGATACCATATAAAAACAATCAAATGCAATACAGTTACCTTTGATTATCAACCATTGCCTACTGCAACCATTTCGGTTTCCTTGAGGGGATGCCATCTCTCTCCCTCAATCTTGGCTGGCAGCGGGCTGTTTTCGCCAAACAGTGTGTAAATCGAATTTTTAGCTTGTATACAGAAACAAAATTTTTTGAAAACTAATTTTTTTAAAAATTTTACTTTTTTGGGTGGGTTGGAACAAATAATCCTGATCCCCTTTACAGGTGTATATTTTGGGGAAGTTTGTTTCATATTTCGAACAAATCACATTTTGACCAGCCTGCTGGAATGGATTAAGTTAGATCACCACAGCCACCTGTGAATACTGAAAATCTGTGATAAGTTGGAATCTAAAAACTCATATAACTGCCTATTTTAATAGTTCAAACGCCAAAGACCCCCTCTAAAAATGCTTATAACTGCCTATTTTAGTACAGGCAGTCCCTGGTTATCAGCAATCTGGTTTTTCGGTGCTTGTCTATTGACAAAAAGCTGTGATTTTTGGTGCTGATAACCGAAAATCAGGAATTTTCGGTGGCGCTTATTGCTCCGAAAATCACCGAAAAGGTCCTGAAAAGTGCTGATTTTTGGTTATTGTTAATTTTCGCTTGTCACGATGTCAGAACGGGACTCCTGCCAATAACCAGGGACTGCCTGTACTTCAGACACCAAATACCAGTTTAAACTATCATCCTAAAACACTTAAATATCATTTCAAAGTCATCTTACAACAATACCCTTAAAAATATATGGCTTACAAGCTACAGCAGTAAACCCTCTGTATTCGCGGGGTATGCTTACCGCACCCCCCGCGATTAGCTAAAATCCACGAATACTTAAAACCCCTCTAAAAACATTTAGAACTGCCTATTTTCATAGTTTAAACACAAAAAAAGTCTAAAAATGCTTATACCTGAGTATTTTAATAGTTTTATCACACAAAGTGCATTTAGTCATGAAAATGACGTGAAAATATGGTACAGTAATTAGTGAATATTTCTTAGTGAAAAATACTGTGAATGGGCAAATTTTCTGCGAATAATGGGTAGACACGTTCAACAGAGAAATCCTCGAATAGGTGAGTCAGCGAATAGTGAGACCGCAAATACGGGGTTTACTGTATGTGTGAAAACTAATTAAGTTCCCCCATATTCAGGCACAGCCATTTTACCTCATACAGTATTGATGCTGTCCCATTTTCTTTTTACAGTAGAGAGGGGAAACATGGGGAAGCAGAAGTACAGTAGAGTTAAGTACTGTACCTTACTATTTAAATACAGTCACCCCGAACTTACACGAGGTTAAGTACCAGAACCCCTCGCACAAGGCGAATTTTTGAGTAAGTTTGGCACGATCTCTAAAAATACTAATATAAATGCTTATATATATATATATATATATATATATATATATATATATATATATATATATATATATATATATATATATATATATATATATATATATATATATATATATATATATATATATATGTATTATATATATATAATATATATATATATATATATATATATATATATATATATATATATATATATATATATATATATATATATATATATATATATATATATATATATATATATATATATATATATATATATATATATATATATATATATATATATATATCATGAATATTAAATCTACAAATGTTGTAATATTAAATCGAATGCTTTATAAGTGAAAATATCCCTGATGAGTCTATCACGAAGGGGCATTTATAAGTGATACATGGCTATCAACCACTGCGAGTCTCGATCCCATATAAATTCGACACAGATGCACATCCAGCAATGCAACAGTCGACGTTACCACTGAGCTGATCATATATATATATATATATGCCGTCCATTTATCGTAAATTATATATATATCGGGATATTCCCAAGGCAGCTGGATTTGATATTATATAACATTTATATTATATATTCATTATTATATATATGAA
Organism: Macrobrachium rosenbergii; assembly: GCF_040412425.1. Classification (NCBI taxonomy): domain Eukaryota; kingdom Metazoa; phylum Arthropoda; class Malacostraca; order Decapoda; family Palaemonidae; genus Macrobrachium; species Macrobrachium rosenbergii. Next base: position 20,691,330 of record NC_089795.1, read on the forward strand.
TATACGATATGATAAAAAATGTCATATATATATATATATATATATATATATATATATATATATATATATAATTATATATATATATATAATTATATATATATATATAATTATATATATATAATTATATATATATATATATATATATATATATATATATATATATATATATATATATATATATATATATATATATATATATATATATATATATATATATATATACATATAAATATTACATATAAATATTACATATAAATATTATATATATATATATATATATATATATATATATATATATATATATATATATATATATATATATATATATATATATATATATATATATAGTTTAAACACTAAATATGACCCTAATTACACTCCCCAATAATTATTATATATAACATTTAAATTAAATTAAAGTTACTGTAATTTCATTTAAACAGTTAATTACACTCCCAACTAATTTTAAATTAAATTAAAGTTGCAATTTCACCCTAAAAAAAAAAAAAGAAATAAATGGTTAACATAAAAACAGAGAGTTCGAAGAGAATTTCTCTCCCTCTCCTCTTCCAACCAATCTATTTTTAGAAGTCTTCTCACCCTCTTTTTAATAACTTCTTTATTCTACATCTCTTTCTCTTTGTTCTGAAATGCTTCTTCATGAACAAACAGTGTTTTTTTTTGAAGTAATACAACTCTTAGTTATTATGTCTCCATGTTTTAGAATGCATTTGCCACACTAGCGCATGTACAGTTCGTAGACGGTACTGGTAAAATTAGATAAATTTAAACTAGTTGCTGTACAGGTAAAGATATACAGAGAATATAATAATGATAAATTTAAACTATCTGCTGTACAGGTAAAGACGTACAGAGAAGTACAAGTTGTATAAGTGTGTGAGCGCTAACTACGAGAGAGAGAGAGAGTTGTCGTTAGTTAAAATGTCAAGTTAAATTATTTAAGAATTATTACAGAGACAGAGAATAGCATGAGAGGGAGGGAGAGAGATTATTCTTACGTAAGGTATCAAAAGATGGAAATTCGTGATTTATTAAGGAAAAAGGAAAAGAAAGAAGAGGAGAGAGAGTTCCAGAAATCCTTTGACATGTTGTGGGCAACGATTGACACATTTGACAGCTTTGCCCTCACCCCTCTCTGCAAAGGCTTCTCAAAAGATCGGGAAATATTTGTTTGTTTAAAATATCACAATTTGCTATAGAAGTGCATAAACTTTGTAATTACAGTTATATTATTATTATTATTATTATTATCATTATTTGAAAATTAGTACGTATTATGAGGTAAATCATTTATTTATCAACAAAACAAATAAACATACATTTAACCATAAACGTTCTCTCATCTCTTATTGAAATTAGAGAATTTATATGATTACATCTATGAGTTTATTCATTTTGTTGATAAATAAATGATTTACCTAATAATAAGTAATAATTTTCAAATAATAATAATAATTGATAGTAATAATAATCAGTAATAATAATTTTTAATAATAATAATAATAATAAATAAATAATAATAATAAAAATGATAATAGTAATAATAATAATAATAATAATGGAAAGAGAAACCCACAAGGTTCCTGTGTATAACTTGTTTACTTGTAAATATTTACATATTACTTGAATCTCAAGTACTTGCAGGTCCTAACTGTGAACCTTTTTCAAGAGATGTGAAGGTGGTCAGGCTGGTTCAGGCCCAGAAATCTTCTGGAACTTCTTCTCCCTGTGCTGTCATTTATATGATGGCTGTCCTGATTTCCATTCTCTTGAGAGTTGTTAATTCCCTTCTGTCGGTCTGATATCCTGATCTAATGGTCAGTGGGATTAACCCTTGTGGTAAGTGGGTGGTCACCATCGGTCTTTTGAGCAGGAGACCTAACCTCCAGGTCAGAAGGGTCGATCTTAGCTTCTTTTAATATCAAAGCTTGGCTTATGGATCTTCTGAGGTAAAATCCTTTGTTTCCTTCTATCACTTTAGTTTCTCTGATGAGTGCCCTTTCCACTACCCTCCTGTGACTGATGTTATTGCTTTTGTATATAAGCCTGCTGTTTTTAAAATCCATTCTATGGTCCTTTTCCCAACAATGCCTAGCTATAGCACTCCCCTGTGAGTTGAGCTGTACTGCCTTTCTGTGTTCTTGGATTCTAGTCCTTAATCCCCTACCTGTTTCATCCACATATTTGTCTCCTTAATTGTAGCAATTAATTATGTATACCCCCCTATATCATCTGCATTACTGTCTTCTCCTTCCAGTTTATTTTTACATACTTTGTTTTTTATGGTGTTGTCAAAGGTATACACAAATTTATATTTAATTTCTTTCATTTTTTATGTAATTTGTTTCATTTAGCGTATAAGGGAGGGCAACTATTTTCTTGTTTTCTGTATTCCATGTTTTCTCTGCATTTTCCCTGAAAAATATCCTCCCAGCTTTGTTGAGTGCCCTTTTTTCTGAACCATTCTGAGTATGCTAATGTATCAAAGGGCACTCAACAAAGCTAGGAAGAGATCTTTTACAGGGAAAATGCAAGCTCATGGAATACAGAAAACAGAAAATTGATCCTATATTCTAAATGAAGCAAATTACATAAAAAATGAAGAAACAATATAAATTTATTTATACCTTGTTTCTTCAATGCTGAAGTATGTAAATAAATTGGAAAAAGGAGAAGACAATGTACACATGATATAGGGGGTATATAATTAATTGCAGCATTGTGGAGACAAGTAACAGGTGGCAGGTAGGGGATGAACTAGAATCAAACACAGAAGGAACAAATAAGCTCACTCAGGAAGTGTATAGAGGAAAGAACCACAGAATGAGTTTTGAAAATAGTAGGCTTATATAAAAACAATAACATCAGTCTATAGAATGATGGAAGGGCACTCATCAGGAAGATGATGAGAGAAACACCTAATATAAAAGCTAAAAGATGGAAGCCCTTCCTGACCTGAAGTGGATCAACAACCGATGGTGACCACTCACCACGAGGTTAATCACTGACCGTGTTAGATCAGGATATCAGACTGACGGGAGGAATTAACAACTCTCAGAATGGAAATCAAGACAACATCATATAAATGACAGCACAGAGAAGACCAGAAAGATTGCTGGACGCTGACCAACCTGACCTCATCTGAAAAGGATTCACAGTTAGAACCTGAAAGCCTTTCAATTCAAGTAATAATATAGTATTTACAAACAAGTGTATCAAAAGGAGTTTCTCTTTCCATCTTCGAAAGAAAACTGAAAGAGAGTTTTTGTTTTTGGTTAGCAATAATTATAACAAAACTGTAATTACAAAATTTATACATATCTATTGTGAGAATTATATGTTTGACATTTTAAACAAACAAATATCTTTTTCTGATCTTTTGAAAACCTTTGAAGGGACAGGTTGCAAGCTGTCAATGTGTCAATCGATTGTCCATAGTGTGTCAAAAGATTTCTGGTACTCTCTCTCTCTCTCTCTCTCTCTCTCTCTCTCTCCTCTCTCTCTCTCTCTCTCTCTCTCTCTCTCTCGTTTTCCTTTTTCCTTCATAAATCATGAATTTCCATCTTTTGATATCTAATGTTAGAATAACTCTCTCTCTCATGTTATTCTCTCTGTCAAGGTAATAATTCATAATTAACTCAACTTGATATTTCAAGCAAGGACAGTCTCTCTCTCTCTCTCTCTCTCTCTCTCTCTCTCTCTCTCTCTCTCTCTCTCTCTCTCTCTCTCTCTCTCTCTCTCTTCGTTTTCATTTTTCCTTCATAAATCATGAATTTCCATCTTTTGATATCTAATATAAGAATAACTCTCTCTCTCTCTCTCTCTCTCTCTCTCTGTCAAAGTAATAATTCATAAATAACTCAACTTGATATTTCAAGCAAGGACAGTCTCTCTCTCTCTCTCTCTCTCTCTCTCTCTCTCTCTCTCTCTCTCTCTCTCTCTCTCTCTCTCTCTCTCTCTCTCTCTCTCTCTCTCCGTAATAATTGATAAATGATTTCACTCTCTTAAGTAAGGAGAACCCTTATCTCTCTCACTCTCTCGAGGATTCGCAAATGTCACGTGTCTGTGAAAAAATTGCTTATGACAATAGTTGGGTCCCAATGAAAAGTTCGTGTGTCTGTGAATTCGCTCAACTCGAATCGTGTAAGATCAAGGTATTATGTATGCATTGAAAAAGATACATTTCATTGATATTTTGCTGTGTTTACATTAACATTTGAAAATTAGTAAATCACTTTTTATTATAAAAAATATATTTAGTCAAGAAAGTAACATGAAAATGCAATAATTAGTGAATATTGCTTGAAAAAATCCATGAATTAGTGAATTTTCTGCAGTATATTTGGAGATATGTCCCACAGAAAAATCCACAAATAACTGAAGCCGTGAGTGCTGAACTGCGATATAGCGAGGGTCTACTGTAGACATTTTTCCACTCGGGTGTTTCCTATTTTGCGACTTTGATTACTCAGCTTCCTGGATTTTTTTTTTTTCTCACTTTGATTTAGCAAGACTTCCTTCACAAATTTTAGCTAACATAATTCTTCTCGTGGTGGTGTGGGTGATTACAGTGTTGTTACTTATACTTCTTTAATTCTTTGATATCTTTGCAATAGTTGCTGGAGCAGTTCATGTTTTGTTCCCTTTTTAAATGCTATAGGCTCAAAATGGGCACTACACATAACTGCATTATCAATATTGAGGGATCTTTTCTTTTGCAAAGGCTTATCCATTTTATTTCAGTTCTGTATTTATAGGGAAATGTTGTCAACTGATACTGTCTCATTTTACCACATTTTATGAACTCCCATACACAGTACAGTATTTTGTAATTTTGTTCAGTAATAGAAAAATTCTTAATTTTTCAGAAAAATGCAAATATTTTCCTGCTGAGTGTCAGTATAGTTTGTAAATTAGTGAGAAAAGTGTTGCCTGACCTCGGCTGAGTTGGGCTCTTGGTGGCAACCTTCAGTGTTAAAATATAGGATGTGCAGAAAGTGACAAGTTTTGGTCTTTCTGTAAGAAAGAGAAAATGTACTCAGTAGAGAGAAAGCACTTACGACATTAAGAAAAAGCTGTGAGAACCTTAGTTGGATCTTCCCGGTAGTTTAGGAGTTTCATATCATATAGCAATATGTCCATTTCACTAGAAGTGGTGCGTTAAAGGCACAGTATTAAGGAGGGGATTGTCAGATGGAGAATGCAGGTTGGTAAGGAATGATGATGAGGGAAAAATGTCCCATACGGGGGTAATGCTATAAGTGCACCTCATGGGGTGCACTGTAGGCATTACTTAAGGTTCTTTGCAGTGACCCTTTGGCCCCTAGCTGCAACCCCTTTCATTCCTTTACTGTACCTCCGTTCATATTGCCTTTATTCCAGTTGCCTTTCCACCCTCTTGTAACAGTTAGTTCATAGTGCAACTTGCAAGGTTTTCCTTCTGTGTTACACTTTTCAAACCTTCTTACTGTCAACTAATGTTTCAGCACTGAATGACCTCATAGGTTCCAGTGCTTGGCCTTTAGCCTAAATCTTATATTCAAAAGGAAAATGAGATTATACTATGATAGGGGGAGCATCTAGTTGAAAACCAATGAAAATTAAAAAAAGAATAGAAATTGAACTTCTACCTGTATATGGCAGTCAGCAATTGATATCAATTTCTCATGAAAATTCATTGTAGTTTTGTAGTTACATATAAAGGATTTCTCATCCCAACAAACTTGTCTGTGAGGTGCACATTCATAATGACAGTATTTTGCTCATTACAAAAATTTTTATGGGGAAAAGCACCCTCAAATGTGATGATTCAAGCACCTCTTCCAGCCTGGATGATGGCAAAAGCAAGTAGGAGAAGTCGAATTATATAAGTTTGAGTGGAGTGTTTACGACTAGCCATTTCTGTGCATGTCTTATAGTTTGTGCAATCTAAAACTTTCTGTGCATTTCGTACAGGTTGTGCAATCTAAAACTTGAATTTTACAAATTCTGATGATAACTTTGGATGAAGATTGACCCTGATGCAACAAATGTGAGTTGGAGGAACAGTGACTTTCTGTCATGAAACCTGAAAATTTGTTTACCATGCATTCATATATAAATGAATTTCATAAATGTAATTGAATTTACTTCATACCAAACTAATTAGTGAATGCACATTTTTTTTAGGCAACTGAATCAGAGTATTCAGTTCTCAACATCATAATTAGGGAATAAATCCACAGCATCTCATGAAGTCTGTAACTGATTTAGTAAATTTTAACTAACTTGCAAATACACCATTGTAACATGTTAGGGGAATAAATACACATTTCATTAATGCAACAAAAGGACTTATTTCTTGACATCTTAATATTTAATGAATAAATTTAAAGATGTACTGAATTCATATTTCTCTCTAGTGTTTTGGTGATATATAGGAAATACAACCAACCCTGAATTTTGCTAGTATGTCATCATTCACGTATACATTATCAATCATCATTTTTTATATTTCACCTTCATTGTGACACTGCATAATCCTGATGGGTTCCAGCACTTGGTCTTCAAGACTTAAATTTCTTAATCAATTATCCATAGGGTTAATATGAGCCTTGGCCATTCATTCAGGTAATATCCATGCAGAAATGAAAGGGAAAAAGGCAAGCATAAAAACTAAAATATGTAAGTAGGTTCATGGGTGGATGACAATGGCACAAAGTAAAATTTTTCAGTAATCGGTATCTTGAAACATACCCAGTATAATTTTGATTTTTTATTAAAAATTGACTGGAATGCAAGAAAATGATAGTGCTAACTGGCATAGCTAACAAAAATTAATTTTTGTTCAGGCCAGAATTTTGTCAAAGGCTGAATTTTGTAGGATTTATATTTAACCATTTTTGTGTTAATTGATTACTGTATTAGTAATCATTTATATCAGTTCTACCTGTAAACTATTTTCATCTCAGGGCTGAATAACCTAACAGTTTCAGTGCTAGATCATTTATAAATCAAATCTTTGCTCCTTTTGGCTTATTAAGTCCATAGCAGTTCTGTAGTTATATAATACAATAGTTATAAAGATGGTTGACAAAAACCAAGACTGAATTTTTTTTAACCCTTAATGGATGGGCATCAGCATATGAGTATCTATAACAGGTTTAGAGTGATGGACGCGCTAACTCGTATGAGTATTTTTTAATACTATGCTCCATACGATTTAGATGAATTTAGCGGGAAAGATGATCATAGTACTTCACTGGTCAACAAAAGATTTATGACAACTCTGTAGCTCAGCACAGGACAGAGGGGCGGATTAGTGTGCCTTGAGACTTGATTGGGGAATGTACAGTATTGCCCCTCTCTATCCCATGACATCTTTTTATTTATTTGCTCGTAAATATACCCAGAGATTGCTGTTGGTTTTAGTTCTTATCTTTTATGATAGTATGTCAGCTATACAGTAACTGTAATTTTGCAAAGAAAAGTGCAAAGGAATATTAGAAAAAACTTGTATACCTCTCAGAAAGTTACTGCATCTCCCCATCTCAGTAAATCTCATAAATATTTTATAACAAATATACTCAGAATTTATTACTGTTTTAGTTCTTATCTGTTATGATATGTTAGCTGTAATTATAATTTTACAAAACAAAAAATAAAATAAAATAAATTAATAGAAAAAACATGTATAACTTGGTAAAATTAGCATATTTTTATGAGTCTTGTAAAAGAGGCCTCACACGGTTGTAAATAGTCACTTTCAACTTCCTGAGGAAGATAGGGAAAAATTTTTAAAATATTTTGTCTTACACCATGTGCATTTGCATATCTTCGTTTCCATTGATGTATTTTTTCTTAAATTGGCCAACTTTAAAGTTTGCCCAGTCAGGGGGTGTGTTTATTAATATATATTTATCCTGTCCCTTAAGGGTTAAGGGAGTAAGGCTTAGCTTTCACTAAACCAAAACTTATTGAATAACAAATCTCATTCCATGTTTCCACGCCTTTTGTTTCGGTGGCATAGTGTTAGATTTGCCTGCAAGCTGTATTTTTTCCAGGACTTGGAAAAAGTACTTTGTTTTACCATTCTTGGCATATTTTTCTTTTGTCTAGATAAAAAGGGTCGCCCCTGGGAACTGCCTCATGCAGTGACCAATTTCCAAGAGCAGAATAGGTAGGAATGGTGGTGGAAATGTATACAGCTTGGAAGAATGGAATGGAAAGGGGAGGATTGCAAATCAGTGTAAGCAGAACAAATTTAAGGTGATTGGAAAGGAAGAAAAGGAAAAAGTACAGTCAGGAAAGTGGGCATGCAATAGTTGTTAGGCATGTGTGAGGTTGAAGTCTGTTGCATACTTTTTTTAAGAGATGATGTTACAAGAGGTGCTCAGGGTTGGAAAATATACAAGTAGTAAAAGGTTAAGCTGAAAATGCATTACCTGGGCATATGGGAAAGAGAAGTTATTTGAGAACCCTTGGAGATAGATGGGCAGATCTTCAAGGGTTAGACCATTTCTGTTACCTAAGGGACGCTGGACTAGGAAGCAGGAGTTGGGAGATCAGTAAGGAAGGGATTGGCTGTATCATGAGTGAAATGTACAGAGAGATGTAGGCTACTGGTAAATAAAATTTTCCATTATTAGAGGGGACAAAGACTTTTGCTGAGTATATAAGGCATGTATTAATGTCACAAAAACATGGGCACTGGTAAGGAAAAATATGGACATTTTGGAAGGTATGATCATCAAATAATAAGATTCATGGCCAGATGTTGATTGAGGATAAAATTAAGACTTGGAATGCTACCTTGCATCAACATTTATTATTTAATCTGTTTTATGTACTGTAATATCTTTTACTCATTTAATAGTTATTTGTACTGAATGTATATTGTGCTGTATTATCTTTGGTAAGGTCATGTGTTTGTAATGCTGTTTTTGTTTCCATTTGTTATCATGATTGAGTAAGAAATGACGTGGCTTTTTAAGAAACTTTTACCTGAAGGTTTATTATGACTGGCAACAATTAGTTAGATTTTAGGAGAGTTTGGATTATATATATATAAAATGGTAACTGGGATGGGGTCTTTTGATGGGTGTAGGTTCATTAAACTAGTAATACTCATTGAGGTTTGTTATAAAACTAAGGCCATCACATTATAAATCTCACTTTATAACCTATACCTTGGAAGTTAAGTTTTTGGGTTTGTTTGTTTTTTGGTTGTCAGTTAGATTTGGTGGTGGTGGTGGGATTTTTACAAAAATTTCACTAGAGGTGGGTCTCACGACTCGCAATAAGTGATTGGAGTTTAGGAGAGAGATTAGAATCAGAGTTTTGGGGATGAGTTCATTTTTCGTGGGTGGTTAGATTACGGATTACTTTTGGTGTTGGGCGTTTGGTTTTTGAGTACTAAAGTTTATGTGTGTTTTACATTACAGCTTGTGCTATTTGTTTCCCCCTCATCACCTACAGATACAAGTGTTCTGTTTGTTGAAAGACTTACTCTAGTTAATGACCTTTTTGTTTGTGACTCACAGTGGCATGTAATTGTCTATAGGTTGTTGGGTTTTCAACTTTACAAGTACAGGCAGTCCCTGCTTAGGGGTGGCATCAGTTAATGGCACTTGGCTGGCGATGTTGTTAACCGGATTTTCGGTGCCGGTAAGCGATTTTTGGTGCCAGTAAGCAATTTGTCAGGATCGGCAAGCGGTTTATCGTCACCAGTAAGCAGTTTATCAGTGCTTGTAAGCGGTTTATTGGTGCCGATATCCGGTTAACAGCGCTGTTGAGCGGGGTTTTCGGCGCTATTATCGCTGATTTTCGGTTAGCATTGCTCGGTCGGGGATGGGACCCACTGGCGTTAATCGGGGACTGCTTAAACAATTTTTGGTTACTGTGCTTCCTGTGACCACTGCAAGAATTTTGGTGGTATAACTAAGAGCCATTATATATTAAGCTAAGGTCTCATAATTTAATCTAGTACTGTGTGAATGTTGTGGTACACACTTGTCTGGATGCTGAGTTCTCGTATTTGTGACAACTGGGGAGATATATCCAGTCAGATTATTTTGTCTGTCACCCATAAAGAAGATTAATCATATTAGATAATGTTCTGAGTTGTAAGTAGTCAAGTTACAATATGTTTTCTTTCTCTATTTCAGAAAACAGAAAATCCAAGAAACCTAAATTAGAATCATCTCAGGTGAGTTGGTCTATTGACCTGTTATGTTTTTCCAAGAAAATATGGGTGTAGCCATTTCATGCAAGATAAACAGCATAATTTCTGTTTTCATTTCATTATTTTTATTTGTTGAAGGGGAATATGTATTAGAGAAAACTAATCAGAGTTTATGTACAGTACTGTTTACACTCACAGAAGCTATAGTTGTGAAAATTAGAAAGATAAATATTTTGTTAATTAATTTCTTTATATACTGTACTTCCTTGAAAAGTAAATACTAAAAATATTTTTAAGATGGATATGGTTTCATTCAAGCATCTGCTGGCCACATGACTGCGGTTTATCTTGATGTGAATGTTACACATTATTTTCCACATTATATTAGTTTTATAGAATACATTGTAAATTATATTGAAAACTTGTCTGTATTTTTATTATACAAAAAAAAATGTTAATTCAAAATGAAATTTCTGTATCATGAATTCTAGAGTATATCTTGTTCATAAAAAGTTTAGGTTTCTCTCTCTCTCTCTCTCTCTCTCTCTCTCTCTCTCTCTCTCTCTCTCTCTCTCTCTCTCTCTCTCTCTCTCTCTCTCTCTCTCTCTCTCTCTCTCTCAGGATTATTCTTTTGCTTATAGCAATGATACTGCTGTTTCTTGTATGTAAATTTATATTTATTGTAATTTTAATGAATACTGAGGATTTTTATTAAATTAGCAATTGCTAGATAGCCTGTTTTGTGTAGCTTGATATTTTTTATTGAATAATATGCTTGAATATTAACGGTTGACATTGCTGTAACAGCATCAAGGGCTTATTTTATGTGAAAATATTTCAGCTACATTTCAGAAAGTGATTCATAGATAAAAGCTTTGTTAATGTACTTTACAGTAAAGATATAGCAGTATCTTGTTATGTTGTAATCAAAATTTTACCATGATAGTGGATGATATTTGTTCTTCGAGCATTGATTATATTGTAAATGATGTTTTAACATTTTAGGATTATATAAAACATACTGGGACTTTTCAGAATTTTTAATTGAAAATTATGTTTACTTGCTTGTATTTTTTTTTTATTTATTGTGGGTTCAGTGTATTGTGAAAAAGAGAAGCAATTTTTTTTTTACAAATGCAAAGAAAGCTTCAGCCTTAGTAGTTCTAATGTTTCTATACATTGAGTATGAACACCTCTTGCAACATGACAAGGTTACATTCATAAAAAATGGATTGTAAGGTGATAGACTGTACAGTGTTATAATCTGGATTTAAATGGAATATATTCCCAGCCGCTCATAAATAATAAAGAATTTTCCATAAAAGAGTCCCCTACAACTTTAAAGTACTTTTTCGTCATACAGCACTTGTTCTTGATATGTACTCTCTTAATGACTGAAAGAAAATGAAATTACATGACATAGTAATGGAAATAAAATGGGCACAAATATTGGAGTGATGAAATACTCAGGGACAGGGTGAAGCACAGTAGAGGTCATCCCATTCATCTGATAGTGTAGTGATACCAACTTATTGTATCATCAGCATATAGGGCATTTGTTAATAGACAATGGTAACATTGGTCTGTTTCTCTCTATAAGCATACAATTTAAAATGTATATAGCTCGTAATGCAAGACTTAAGTTATGTATAGATATAACTTTATCTTTTCAAGACAACTACAGTATAATTCTATTAAGGTTCACAATTGGTAAATAATGCATATTAATAACAAATCACCAGTAGATTGCATAAGCAGTCATAGGGGATTTTATAAAGATATTTGGTAGGGAAAATTAAAGATTACTTAGGCAATCAGTCATTCATTGATTAGATGTATGGTGAACGATGCTTGTGAAACTACTACTAGTTCTGTCTTTTCATGGAATTTCTATTTTAATTCTACACCCCTAAATTGTGCCAGAAAATCTTATAACAAGTTGTAACTTAGTAAGCCATATGTAAGATTATTACATTCTTTATCTCAAAAAGAATATATAGGAGTACAGGAAGCTTGTCTTCACATAGGACGTGGCTGTTTGACCCATAGATAATTGAATACCTCACATGAACTGTTATTTAAATACTGTACCTGTATATTGAATGCAGAACTTTGTTTGTGTGCACACGAGAGGGCAAATTCTGTTATCATATCACTTGCATCCAGGATTCACCCCTTCCCTCCAACCTATCATCTGTTGAACACAAACTTTTTTCTCCTTAGTTGTTATCATCTGACACTGAATTGTAGCTGGTGTTTGTACAATATTAGTTTTGTATCTATGTCTAGTCTTTGCTTATTTCCTGTCAGAAGGTGGTCATTTTCTTAAGTGCATAAAGAAATTTCAGCGTATACGCAACATATTCGTGGCTCACAATTTAAACTAAACATCTAGAACAGTTCCTTATAGAGAAACCTTGTTGACCTAAACATTTTCAAGTTATTATTTTTCTTCTACAAACCTTCAATCATGAACATCCCACATTTGTGATATTTGAATGTCCAGATGCACCACCTGATTCCTCAGGTCCACAGCAGGCAATTGCCTCATATTTTGTAAGTAGTGCATTTTATGTCAGGTTTAGTCTCAGATAGTTTGCTGATTGTTTTCAAAATTTATTTGTGAATAATTACCATATGCATTTGCTGTGAACAACACTCCTTTTGCAGAATTTGGCAGTAGTTCTACTATTTTCACAAGATTTTTGAGTACTGTAGTTTGATTTTTTTTTTTTTTTTGTGTGTGTGTCTGCTTGTTAGGTGCTGTGTTTGCCATTAAGTACTAGGTTTTAGATAGGTAAGGAGTTTGGAAGGGGTGCCCCAATTACATAAGACCCTATTATAATATGAATTGAAATTGTGAGTTTGGTGTTGAAGGGAATTACTTCAAATTTTTTCTTAATATTCAGGCAATGTAAACTTTGTTAAGGAATAAGACCCATAAATTTAAGCTCTTAAGTTCAAGTATTTTGTTTTCATATTTTTTTTCCCTTTGAAATTTTTAATTTTTTTTTTTTTTTAAAGAAACTTTATACTCAAAACATTTTCTCCTTTACATTATTATTAATTTCTTTGAGTCTCTAAGAACCTGACAACTTTGATTGTTCTGCTTCCCCAGAAGGAATTAGTTTTTGAACTTGTCTACCTGTTGGTGAGACAATCCTGGGAGAGGAGTTCCACTTGGGATAAGTTGTTGCAACATCCACACTTTTAGGTATTCCTCTGGTGCTTTGAAATGTTTCAGCTTCATGTATGGTGACTATTTAGTCAAGTTTCATAGGTGGGGGTTTTTGAGCAGAAGCAGCCAAAGCCATATTCACATCTTCCAGAGATTCAACCACCAATGTACCAGTTCTGTAGTTAGTCTATAACGCTGGAGACTTTCTTCCAGCTTTTTTGTCCTTGAGACAGGTTAGCAAGATTCACACACACTGGTAGTCACATTTACTAAAGGTTGGAGTTCTGTAGGATTTTCATTCACGTCTTGGTAGCAGACTTGAACTTGAACAGTCAGGACCATTCACACTACTGTTCAGCGTTCCTCTTCCTCATTTATACACAACTGACAAAGATCATCTGTTCCTGGAAAAAGCAACACGCCCTTGCATAAAGCTCAGGAGGACCAGATGTTCCTCAAGCAATCTTTTAGCCTGTTGTTTTTCCACAGTCCATTCCAGGAAACAGATTTGTAGAAATGCTATAGAAGTTATCCATAGGACTTAGAGAAACTTAATGGATGGCAAAGCTACAAAGGTAAGATTTGTAATACACAAAATTGTAGCTCTCTCCACATCTTTGGTTTTTAAAAGTAACCTTGTTGTCAAGCAGTTTTCGAACCAAGTCTGGAGATGCCACTCAACTAGCTAATCTTAGTTCTGACACGTTTACGAACCTACGTTTTCATATACTGTGCACAGAGTAATCTGTGCTTATCTAGCTTTTGCTTTTCTTTAATCGTCTCAGAAAAAACTAAATCCTAATGCTACCTGGGTCTCATGGTGTAACCCGACCCTGCCTACATCGGCCATACTGTTTTCTCTTGTCTGTGATTGGGTACGTGCTACCTGTGCCTAGCGATTGTCTGACCGTTTGCAGCACCTTGTGTTGCTATTTCAAGGCTGTAGTTAATATCGCTGTTTCTGGGCATTGTGCATTGGTTTTTGTCCCTTGATGCAGGACCAAGGAGCGACGGAACGAGAATTATCCTATGTGCGTCTTCCTTTCAGAGCGAAGAGACCAGTGCACTGATTAGTGTTGTTTCTTTTTTAAGGGTGATCCCTTCCCAGGCGGTATTACCTTAATAACATAGTGAAAAGCTTTTATTTTGTGTCGTTTTGTGAGATCTCTCCAGGTTTTGGGAACATTTCAGTGCCCTTGTGATTGCATGTGTTATGTGTTTTCTCGACATCTTAGCACTAATGTGTTTCTCTCCCTTTCTCATTTTCCACGGTGATGGAAGAGAACGGGAAACCTGAAGTGCGGCATTGTACAGGCAAGGACAAGCCCTTGCGGTAATTTCATGTCGCTGATAGGTGTTGACCTTCATTCGGTGTGTATCTCTTGCATCAGATAGTGGGTTAATTTTGCTTTTCTTAGAAATATTCACTTCAGGGTGTGCCGTCCCTGCCTACATGAGTTACTGTAGAAGAGAGACTTTAGCCTTGGCAGGTAACTTTTAGGAGGAGACACTGAAATCAAACCAGTGGGTAGAAGGGACTCTTTAGCCTTGGTAGGCAACCCTTCTAAGAGAAGGTTACTCTGAATACAAACCTTGTTCTTCAACCTTGGACTGTGCCATAGCCATTGTACCGTCGCCTTCCATGGTCTTTGGTTTGAGTTCCCTTGCTTGAGTGTACAATCAAGCATTTATCGTCTTTGTTTCAGTTCACTTTCCTGTTTTTTTTTTGTTTTTTTATTTTCTCTCTCTTTTATGTAGGACAGGCTGATGAGAAAGCAAAAGTTGCTTGGTGGATTATCAGGAAAGTGCTGTCATCTTACCTAATCTTTTCTTTCTGAGTGTTTTGTTTTTAAATCCATCCTGATTGTCCTCCCCCAGTTGTTGTGGCAAACAGGGCAGATTTCTTTGTCTTACAAGGTGTGCCAGCCCCCACCTTGTTGACCAGTTATTCCATAATAAGTTTCCAATAAATGTGTCAATGGTTGTATGTCTCAATAAATTTTACGCAATGTGCCATCTTTATCAATGGTGATAAATATTGTTGTTTATTGTTCTGTTGATTTTTACAGTGTTACAGTTGTTATGGGTTTATTAGTTTTGATACTTGATTTTTTGTTGTTAATGTTAATTCTTTCGAGAGACACTGACCTGAACCTTGGGCCTGTTACTCACTACAGCAAGAAAAATTGCAAAGTACGTTACTCAAATACTTGAGGCTTAAGGACAAATTTTCTTGATGTCCAGAGCTGTGCCCGTAACTACAATTTTGTGTTGTTCCGACACGATATACAAACCGTTGGCCCTTTACATTAGGAATTACTTTCAGCGTAGGCTGGGAAGCGCCGTTAAACTCTTGAGCAAGGTGGTTGGGCAGTAACTACCACCAGAGTAGTGGGGAATACCGCCTGCCCAGGATATAAACATTCCAGTTTGCTTTCGGCTGTCATGCTTTGCCCAGGCGTGGTTTGGATCTCTGCCTGATTTTTATTTTTTATTGGGATCTTAATATATATATTACGTGTTTTATATTAATACAAACCCACGATTTTGTGATGTACTTGCATAAGCCGTGGATTCCCTGTGCTGTCTCTTAGGTTTGTGTGAAGGCGTATTTAGAAGCGCGTAACTAAGTGGTAATGCTTCTCTTCAGTAGCCCTTTATGTAGATACTGAAGGTGTTCCCTGTACATTCGGAGATATTAGGTTGGGATGTAATATCTTCGCTCCCCTAAATTGATCTGGACGTAAGAGTTTGCTTCCTTTCTTGACCCCGCCCTCCGTGTATAAGGGCATCACTACTTCCTTCCTACTTGTGCTGAGTGTTGCTTCTCTGCCTGTGCTTGGAGAGAGGTACAGGGGGTGGGAGGTTGCAGGCGTTGTTTGTAAGTTCCTTCCTGGCGCCCATGGTGGCCTCCCCTCCATCCTTTTTCTCTTTCCATAGGTTCTTCTTTCTCCCCCTTCAGTAAAGATCTCTCTCCTCGCCCCCTTTGCTCTCGCTCGGGGCGAAGACTGCGAAGAGGAGCAACTGGTTGGCGACCTCTTCTTGGGTGTCTCCTCTTGCTGCATGAGGCGGTTCCCCTTGTAGCGGGAGAGTCTCCCCTGCTAATCATCTTTGCTTTTTCTTTCCAGGTTGACAGTGAGCATCGCAGGCACAGCAGTAGTTGGCTGGATATCTCAGGGGATATCTCTTGTAGAAGCAGTCCCGATGTTCATTTAGTATTGCTTTGGGATCGACCACGGTACCTGGTTAGATGACATGTTTCCACGTTGGGATCATTCTGACTCTGTTCCCACCGATGTGGATTGATCGCTGTCATTGCTGGCCTTCCATGTATGCTGTGGCACTACTGCCTCTGGGCGTATCTGTGGTCCATCTGCTCCTGCTGTTTCCTGTGTTATGCTCTTGTTAACTCAATGACAGTCTGTGGCGGCACTCCTGGTCTCCTGCCACAGCCGCCTGATTTCATGTTCCTGTCACTGCTGCTTCGTAGCTCGTTTCATGTGACATTTCTGTCCGTTGCAGTAGCTCCTGCCTTCCCTGAACTGCTTCCAGGTGAAGCTCCTGCATTGGCTGTTCCTGATGTTGCGTGCCTGCTGCTTCTCCTGGTCCTGTCGGTGTCCTGGGACTGCTTCCGTTGTGTTCCTGCCAGCTGCCCTGGAGGTTACGATGTCTGCCATCCTGTAGAAGATGTCAGCCTGAAGGTGAAGGAATCGCCTTGTGGAAGTGATGTTCCTGGCCCGTTGCGAAAAGTAGCTCCTGCCTTCCGAACTGCTGCCGTAGCTCCCCTGCATCGGCTGTCCTGATCATGCCTGTTAGCTTCTCCTGGTGGGTGGTGTCCTGGGCCGTTTCTGTTGTGTTCCTGCCTGACTGCCCTGGAGATTCTGATGTTTAAGTGTCCATCATGTAGAAGATGTCGGGTGGAGGTGAAGGAGTCGCCCTGTGGAAGTAGCCGCCCGTCTTCTTCATCTTATCTTCGATTTCATCTTCTGCTGCCTCTTCCTTCTGTCCGAGGTTTGAGGGTCCAGGAATCAGACAGACCTCCATCGGCCAAGGAGAGGAAGACTGCCTCTTCCCTTGATGCCTTGGATGTTTTTAGGGATGCCTCCTTCCAAGGAGCAGTGGGTCTCTTGTTGGCTCTTCCAACCTTTGGGTTAGGAAAGTGATTGGCATACCCCTGGGTTTTGTGTTTTGGGAGCCACCAGGCGCGCAGACCTGGCTTTTGCAATCCTGTTCCCCAGTCCTAGAGGTTCCTGCCTCTAAGATGGGGGTTGCTTCGGGCACTCGTTCACAAGCCTCTCTGGTGCTGGATTCTATGGAATATCGAGTATCCCAATCTGGTCTGGAGAGTACTTTCCTCGGCCCAGTTCGGAAGCAGTGTGAGAGAAAGGGGCCAAGGGCACCCAGTGTCTTGGCTCTTCCTGCCAGCACCACAAGCGCTCCCAGTGCTTACCAATGCTTCGGTCGGGTTCCCAGCCTGGTGTCTCGATCCTGTTGGTTCGAACACCAGAAGAAGTAGGAAAAGATTCCTTCCAGTCCTGCCCAGGACTTCTAGGACTGACTCTCTTCTGGGAGACAAGTTTCTCTCATTGGCTCCTCCGCCCTCGGGCAGGGAACTTAGATTCACATTCTCCTGTGGGGTCTGGCACTTCAGGGCCATGAGACGTGGCCTCTCGAGGTGTGTCCCTCGTTGCCAGTCTTGGAAGTCTGCGTCAGGACTGGTTCTGTGCCTGGCTCTTTTCGATCTCTTAGGAAACTGAAAGCAGCTGCTCCGATTTTGGGAGTCTCATGGGTAGCTCAAATTCTATGAATCATGAGCTCTCTCTGATGAGAGCACAGTGAGAGAAAGTGCTGAGACATCCAGGTGTCGCCGAGACACCAGGTGTCTGGGTGCCGAGGCGCTAGGTGTCTCAATACTGCCCAAGCTGCCAGTTGCTTGGCCGGGTTTCAACTTGTGTCTTGAACCTTAGGGTTCGAGCATGCCAGGATAGCAGACACAAATTCCCCTTTGAACCCTCTTCTCGAGGGTTTCGTCTCGAAGGTTTAGAGTTTGAAACTAGCAATAGTTCACGGCAGATGAGTGCTGCCCTGTCCAGTTCTGATTGTGTTTTGCAGATTGGCTCGGCTCGCCCCTGGTCGTGCGGTTATGAGACTGGCTCTGTCGGCTTGTCAAGGCTGGCTCGGCTCAACCCGTCCATGCCTCCCAGTCCACGCCGCATACCACCCCTGGATCGCGTTCGCGTGATCAGCTCAGTTCGGTGCTGCTCTGCTCGGCCCTACTCAGTTTTTTCGATTCGGGTTCTCGGCTATGTTCAAGCAAACTCTCTGCTCTTCCCAGGAAAGTGCTCTGCCGTGGCACAAGCGCTCTTCTTCCCCCGTGTGGCAGTAATCTCTGGTTGATTATCGCTCTTGGTCCGCCTTTCCTGCTTATCTTACTGGCAGGACAGGTGGTACTCTTTCTCCTCACCTTTCTCTTTTCCTCTTGGTTGTTCAGAGGCAAAGACAGACAGAAGGCTCTTTGGAGTTCAGCTTCCTGGTATGTGCTTTGGGTGTCGGTCCCCGATTCTCTTGAGTACAGCCAGGTAGCCTGGGAGGAGTTTCATGGGATCTGTCAAGGCTCCTCCAAGGAGTTTCATGCGCCGGAAGCAGCGAGGTTCTTCCTCTTCAAGAATTCGATCACCCTTGTTTTCAGAGAACTTCGCGCCGATTCGTCAGCGCAAGGATCCCTGGGACAGGACGCGGCTCCCCAGTGAATAATCTTCATCACTCGTAACCCTTTGCAGTTCCCAAGGGGCGAGAGTGTTAAGGGCTGCAGTCCTTGCTTCAAAGGCGTTCTCACCAGATGAACTCTTTTCTTCAGAGAGGTTCATTCAGGGTCCTAGACACCAAACTTCTCCTTGCCTTGATAGAATACAATTCTTCTTGCCTCGGAGGGTCTTGCCGACTGCAGTTCTATGGGCAATTCTGGTGCTAAGAAGGACTTTGTCCCAATTTGGATCTCTGGTTTCATAAGTCCCAGTTGGCTGGACCTGAAGGAACAAACCTTTACTTGGTTCTGCCTTTCTCTTTCAGAGATTTGCCAGATACCTCTGTAATCAAAGGTTCGTACCAGGGCACTGCCTTGTCCTTTGGACAGTGGCCTCAAGACCTTGGGGTCCTAGACTTCTCGACTCGCCTCGACAAGGCCCCTCTGAAACCTTTTTCCAGGCTTTGATGATGATTGCGGAAAATAGCCGTCTTCTTCCCCTCTTCAAGAGAAGTGTGCTAACTGCGTCTCTTCCAGGGGTTGGATGGAATTGAGATGGATGCCCAGAATGACTGGCCTCTCTTCCTCCTCCTTCCCTGTCCTCCTACTTCTCCTTGGGATGAGAATAGGACTCAAACCAATACTTGCTGGTTCTGGTGCTGATGCGGGTAAAAGACTACACATCGAGCATGCATTCTATTTTCTTCTAGAATCATAGAAGCAGTTCGCTCCTTCCTCTCAGCAAGGAGGAAGGAGGGACTGGCAATAAAGGAACCCTATCGGGCTTTTTCCTTGCCTCCGACTCTGGAGACTTTCCAGCCTATTTTGCCCATGAGTTAACGTTTCCTCACTAATGCGAAAGGTCAGTATCTGACATTTGATCTTGCAGTTCCTACACTCCGATCAATATGTCCAGAGGCACGGTACTCCTCCTCGCTCTTTCGACCAGGAGCAGCCCCAGGTGTGCAGAACTCCAGTCAGTTCAGGAGACTCACTCAGGATTCCTCCCTCCAACCAGTGAGAGTCTTCCTAATGTAAAGGGCCGACAGTTCTGTATATCAGTTGGAACAAATCACAATTTTGAAAGAAAATTATTTTTCCCTTCTCAAAAACCTGAGGTCCTTTGCATTACATATTATGTCCACCTCATGCCACCCCTCAATTTGAACCTGGGCCAAAAGGCAAACTGGAATGTTTACATCTGGGCAGGCAGGTATTCCCACCTACCTGGCGGTAGTTACTGCCTAACCACCTTGCTCAAGAGTTTAATGGCCGTTTCCAGCCTACGCTGAAAGTAATTCCCAATGTAAAGGACCTCAGGTTTGTATAGTTAGGAAAAATACAATTTACTTTCAAAACTTGTGATTTTTTATCTTAGATTCTTGTAAGTAGCAACAGTACATCAACAACAACAACAGTATTTACATTATTTACAAAAATTCCATTGAGAGTATAAATAAATGTCACCATACATTATTGAAAAAGCACCGTAAACAACTGGTAAACAAGATGGGGCTGGCACACCTTGTAAGGCAAAAGAAATCCACCAGGTTTGCTGGCAAACCTGGCAGATTTTTTGTTTTAATCTTTTCCTTCTGAGCATTTTTATATCTAAATACATCCTGACTGTCCTCCCCCGTTGTTATGGCAAACCTGGTGGATTTCTTTTTGCCTTACAAGGTGTGCCAGCCCCGCCTTGTTGACCAGTTGTTTCTGGTGCTTTTTTCAGTGACTTATGGTGGCATTTATTTATACTCTCAATTGAATTTTTGTAAATACTGTTGTTGTTCATGGTATTGTTGTTTATTGTTCTGCTGATTTTTACAATGTTACTGTTATGAGTTTATTTGTTAGTTTTGATACTGATTTTATATTATTAATTCTGATTCCTTCGGGAAACATTGAGCTAAACCTTGGGCCTGTTACTCATTACAGCAAGAAAAATTGCAAAGTACATTAATATATATTCGTGGATTAAGGTCGATATTCTTGATCTCCAGAGCTGTGCCCCTAACTACGATTTGGTGTTTTTATCTGAGACACTTGTAAGTAGCAACGAGTAAAAAGGTCGAGTTTTTAATACCGGGGTTTAATGGCCCTGACTTCATTTATCGTCGTAACATCCCACATGCTCAAGGTATGGCTGTATACACTAAGGCCGGATGACCTATTTATCGTCAGAAAAGTTTGGAGTATAGTTGCCATGAAGTTCTTTGTTTAAAAATTTTCAGTAAGTTCTACACGTATTTGCTGTTTACCGCAGTCCAAATACAGTATCAACAATTCTATATCTGACTCTTTTGGAGATGATTTTATGGCTCAGTCACATGAATTAAAAGCTTCATTAGCTATTTGTGGAGACTGTAATATAAAGTACAGTTAGTGGCTAAATCTAAATTCCACAGATCAACATGGTCGGTCCGCTCTTGAGTTTGGTGTATCGATTTTTTCCAGCTAATTGAGGAACCCACGCACATTTCTGGTAATACAGTAGATTAGACCCATTATTCACAGATGTCCCAGTTATTGAGAAAAGTCCAAGATCTGTGAATATATAGCCACTTCTGATCACTGCACTATTGAGATGGACATATCTGTCAATCATTATATTCCTAATTCCACCAATGGTAAAATGGTCTGGTTGAAATCCAGAGCCAGTTGGGATTGCATTATTGAAGCTTGTTAGGCACATAATATTTCAGATGCTATATTAGATCCTGATTCCAAGATGAAGTTGAATGAAATGCTGATGGCTATTTTAATGTCCCCAGAAAGGTCTTCAAATTTAGGACAAATGGCCAGCATGGTTTGATGATACATGTAGATGAGCTTACCATGACAAACAGACCAAATTCAATGCATGGAGACAAAATCGTTCAATTGAAAATTACAGTGGGTACCTGCTAGAATGCGGATCAACAATTGCTGCTTTAGTTAATCACAGATTTTTTGGTGGAACTCATCTCCAAATATATTTTGGAAAATTCACAAATTCGTGAATTTTTTCTCAGCAATGTTCACTAATTACTGTATTGTCATTTTATTTTCATGACTAAATACATTTTTTATGATAAAAAAAAAGATTACTATTTTCAAATATTAATATTAATGTAAACACAGCAAAATATCAGTAAAATGCTAAATTAAAATTCTGTAAAATCACAAAACAGCATACCAGTGTTCATGATTCTCTCTCTCTCTCTCTCTCTCTCTCTCTCTCTCTCTCTCTCTCTCTCTCTCTCTCCAAGCTCCTCTCTCTCTCTGAAGAAAGAACCTAAAAGAGTTCAGAGGTCTGGTTAAACAAATCATTTATAACTAACTAACTCTCTCTCTCTCTCAGTATACTTATCCTTTAATGTAAAAACAGCAAAGTATCAATAAAATGTTATTTCACTTACAGAATCCATTTATACTCAATTATATTTATGTATTAGCATCGTAATGTGTATAAAAAAAACGATCGTCCCGACATTTGTAATTGTTTTTACTGTAGGTACCTGTTGCCTTATTATTTTCTGTCTCTTGATTTACTGAACCGTACTTCTTTACAAGTTTAGTTGACTCTATGATTATCACACATATTCTAACAGTACACAAGAGATTATTTTATCACTGTTGATGTTTCATCTCTAATCACCATAAAAATATTTAAAATCTAAATTACATACGTAAGCAACACAAGGTTATACTGTACTCCCCTCCCCAGCCTGTCTCTCTGAAATATGAATTATTTTATAAACTTTTATGTACAAAATTAAAGATAACTTCATTAATACATTCATTTCTTTTAGCTACTAAAAATTATTTTCCTAATTCTTTTCGAAGCAGGCTCAGTAAGCTGAAGCAGGCTCATTACAAATGTCGGGACAATTGATTTTAATTGTACATATTATGATGATAGAAGATCCATATAATACTGTACAGTACAAATGGATTCTGTAAGTGAAATAACATTTTATCAATGTTTTGCTATGTTTACATTAATTATTTGAAAATTAATTCCCAATGTTTCTGCTATCTGAAAAAAGAAAGCAGGAGAGCTTCAATACTGTATGAGAGAAAATGGCTATGTTTGAATGCAGGGGGACTTACTGTAAGTTAGTTTTCACACATACCTTGTAAGCCACATATTTTTAAGGGTAATGTTGTAAGGTGGTTTTGAAATTATATTAAAGGGTTTTAGGATGATAGTTTAAGGTATAGTATTTGGTGTTTGATTTATTAAAACAGGCAGTTATAAGTATTTTTAAAGGGGGTCTGTGGTGTTTGAACTATTAAAGCAGGCAGTTATAAGCGTTTAGAGGGGTGTTCCAACTTATCGCGGATTTTTGCTTAATGTGGGTGGTTGTGGTCCCTAGCCCCCGCGTTTACCGTACACTATTTTTGTTGAGTCTCGCCTTGCTGTGAATAGAACTTACCATACAGCTTGTAGAGAAAACTTGAAGGAATTACTCAGCCTCATCTGTGGTGGGCCAAATTGGCATCACCTATCTGTGGGTCAGGCTCGTCTTCCATTCCACCACTACTAACAGATGATGGTAGATTGGTTGCTGGCCCTAGGGAAAAGGCTGAACTGCTTCATTAAGCCTTTGAAGCTAAGCAATCACTTGAGGATGTCCCTGTCCCTGATACTTATCATCCTGAACCTCTTCTTACAAAATTTGCATTTTGCTCTAGGGATGTTAAGAAAATTCCTGATACTCTTGATACCTGGGGTGGAGAAGACCCTGATGATTTCTTTCCTTTGTTTTT
Source organism: Macrobrachium rosenbergii (assembly GCF_040412425.1). NCBI lineage: Eukaryota > Metazoa > Arthropoda > Malacostraca > Decapoda > Palaemonidae > Macrobrachium > Macrobrachium rosenbergii. The sequence continues at coordinate 20,715,186 of NC_089795.1, forward strand.
TAAAGTTTCTAGTGTGTTGTCTCCCAAGATTATTAGATTCTATAGAAGTATCTTTGCAAATGAACACAAGCTTAGTAATACAGTGCCTGTTGCAAAGTCTGCTTACTGCAGTAACTACAGGCCAATCTATTCTCCCTGTGCTCTCCAAAGTTGATGAAAACTTATTTTTAAGCCACTATATAAATATGTGGAATCTAAAGGATTATTAGCTGTTAGTCAGTATGCATATAGGAAGCAGTTAGGTACCTGCGATGCTCTTTCAGAAATGCCAGTTATTTATAAATTTCAAAATCTTGGAGTGGGTGGATATGTTTTAGGGTTACTTAAAGATTTCTTATAGGTAGGCAGCAGCAAGTTGCTGTGGATGGGATCTTTAGTGAACCAAGACTTATTGTGTCTGGAGTTTCACAGGGTAGTGGTTGTGGTCCACTGTTATTTGTTCCTACACGTATACAAACCTTTGGTCTTTACATATGGGATTTACTCTCAGCGCAAGCTGGAGCTGGCCACTTTGCTGAAAACAAGGTAGTCATTGGTAGTTGGCTATCGACGGTAGGGAAGAAAGCCCTACCATCCAGTTGGTGCGCATTCACTTTACCTTTTGACTGCATCAGAGACAGACGTGTCTCTTCTGCTGCCGTTCGACTTAATTCTTAATTATTATTTTCGTTTTTTTATTATTTTTTTGAGATATTTTGCTTATTTGGAAATAATGCAACATTACAAGAAGTTCTATTCTGTTACATTTTGTTATTTTCACTCTTTCTTGCTGTGCAGTTGTTCCTACACAGTTGTGCTACATAGTTGTTATCAACTTGCTTTAAGCTATCAGCGTTTCTCTTTGATTTCCTCTCCAGCATGGTTTTGCCTTGTGATAAAATGCAAACCTAGCTTTGGTCTTAGCCTAGGTGTTTGTTCTTTTGTTCTGTTATATCTTTTTTCTATTACACTTCCAAGGAGAGAGGTCTGTCTCTGGCCACCAACCATTCTATTTTTAGACGCCTTCTTAACCTCGTTTTATTGAACTCCTTATTCTACATCTTTTTATGTTTGTTCTGAAGTGTTTTCTTTCTGAAAACAAGCAGAGTTTTTCTTTTGACTACACAATTACTTGGAATGTTGTAATGTTTTAGTCTTTCAGGTGATGAAGAGATTGAGAGGCTTGAGACGGAGAAGGGTTCTCTTGCTACAGTGCGGTGGTTTTGTAACCTGTGGTATGAGACCTCGGCTTGCCTTCGAGTATGAATCCTCTCTCCTTTGACATGAAGAGTAGCGGAGGTTGATGTTGCAGGACCATTAGACAGAGTTTCTGTTTCTGGCAAGTCGTCTCCAAGACCAGTAGCGGTTCCTGTCTATGACTCTGGCTCTGTCTGGGGGGGAGGGGGAGTCAGGCATTCCTGCACTCCCTTCGTCTCCTCTTGTTCCTGTTCTGGAGGATGAGAAGTCCTGGAAAGCTCTCCTTGATGAAGTTTCTTTTCCACCTTCGCATTCTTTGTTGTCACATGCTGTATCGCAGAATCTCCGTCTTTTTCGTTTTTCCTTTCAAGAGATGGTTGGAAGAATACACAGTGACTGCAGGAAGACTATCACCATCGGATCGACAGCCAACAAGCTGTGTTCAGCTAGCTGATATCAGATTGGGTGTGTGGGCTTCATTGCTGTGTGTCTTAGCTTCAAGAGCTACTTCACCCCCCCCCTGCATTCGTTGTTGGTTTTACACAAGTCAAGCCTTCTTCATCTTTTGTTGTAGGCCACAGCCGTGTCTTCCCGGACATTCCCCCCTGACTGTGTGTCTGCCATCAGTGTTGCTCCCACCCAGATTGTCTTCCTACCCTTCGTTCCATTGGCCTGCGGGGCACAACTGAATGCATCTTCAGTGCCTGAACGAGAGTTCCTGGCTCACTTGTGCCTATTCTTCCTTGCAAGTTTCCTTTCAAAAACAGTTCCTGGTGCAAGTTTCCTTCGAGAACAGTTCCTGGTGCAAGTTTCCAGTGATGCTGCCACAGTTTTCTGGACGTCTAAGCTGAAGATATGTTCTCCAAGGAAGGAAGAATACGTGACCATGCAGTGTTGCACAATGGTGTTTTTGCTTCATGTTGTACAACCGAGGAGGAAAGAGAGAGGGGGATAGGATAGGGAGTGGACATTTGGGAGTCGGTTGTCACTTGTGCCATTGGTGGAAGAATAAACTCGATGAAAGGCTGTAGATATCTTTTTAAGGTTTTCAGGTTTGTTTATTTTTTTTTTATATACCTCAATCTTTATGCTCAGTAGTTTTAAAGATTTAAGTACCCCTGGGCCCTTTGATGGTAGTGACTTGGCGCAGTTGACAGCTGCTGGAACCTCCTCTGGAGGTTAGGTTGGGTGACCCAACCTAGCTAGTTTAAACTAAACCTGACCTAACCTGCACTTTAGTATCCTGGAACTTCTTAGATCTTCAAAAGCCTCAGGTTCCGAGGATAGGTGCACTATGGTGTTGTTAAGGAGTGATACCATGGTAGTTCCATAGTCAACAAGAGAGGGCTAGTGTCCTTTTATCTCCTCAATTGACGGTGCAGGTGTGTGGTTTTGCAGTAGCACACTCAACATAGCAGGCAACCAGACACATTCCAGGCAAGATGGATGTATGACAGACAAGTTCGGTCACTAGAGTTGGTGTTTGGGACAGTTGGCCTTGGCGCCGCGACATTCCGAAGCACTGTGTAATCAGGAAGACGGCCGAATTAGTCCTTCAGTCTCGACACACCAAAGCTGTTACTGTTTGGCTCTGTCTTCCCAGGCCATGGGCATAAAAGCCAATGACCATACCATGTTGAAAGCACCGCTTCTCGTCCGAAGCTTAGCAGTGTTGGGTCTGGTCAATATTTAAATAGGTGACCTCCTAGGAACACCAGGTGCTGTTGGCATTTATGAGATATCTCTCGCATCCATGGTACGAGTCTTAGGCTTACACCTTCCCGTTGTTCTGCCTAATTCACTGGGTGATCAGCAATGTATGATCATTCCAAGTCTAAGGACAAGCTACCAAGTTACTGAAGGCCTTTGCGTTACCAATTAAGGACTTAACCTTTAATACTGGGTGCCAACGACTTGTTATTAGTTCCGGCTCAGCCAAGACGTGGTGTTCGAGAGCATCATTTCTTTTGACATCGTGTAAGGATCAAACGGACTTACTCCACAGCTGTCATGGTGGACAACAGCACTTTCCAGGGAGATTTCAGGTCAGGGGCATTGGTCTGCCCCTCACATTCAGGAAGAACCTGTCAGACAGGTGCTAGGGATGGGAATGTGGTCACGACAGACCACATTCACCTCCTTTTTTACCTAGGACATTGCTTGTAGATCCTTGGACTTTTTTTTTTTTTTTTTTTTTTCTTGGGTTCTGTGGTGGCTGATCAGCAGTCATGTAGCTCACCCAGCTCTTAAGGACAGGTGGCATCTCGCCTAAGGTGTATGGCTGTGAAAGAGAGTGGGTGTGTGTGTTGGGGGGGACTGTCCTCCTACCTTTCTCGTTTATTCCCTGCTTCTCCCAGTAGGCAGAGGGACGGTTAGCAAGCTGTCGTGTGCTGGATGGGTGTGCATGCAGGTGTTCTAGATGACCAATTATCCTATCTGTAATCTGGCTCAGTTTGGATTAATAGACACAACTCCTACCCTCTCTTTAGCAAGGGGAGAGAGGGACTGACAATGAACAAACCCATTGATTATCTTCAGCTTTATTGTCACCAACAATATGGGTTCACCCAAACCTTTCTTCGAATCGATGATGCTACGTACCATTAATTCGAAAGGCCCAGAAGTCTGGCAATTGAACATCACATACGGTCAACAGAATAGAGACATGGGTCTCCTTCCTTTGCTCTTACATGACCAGGAAGAGATGCCCCATGTGAGGCAAACTACCAGTCAGTTCAGAGATTTGCACAGAATCCTCCCACCAAAAAGTAAGTCTCCCTTATGTAAAGACCGAGGGTTTGTAAACGTGTAGGAACAAATGACAAATTTTTAAAGTAATTTGTATTTTTCCTAACATACACCTGAGGTCTTTACGCAAATGGCCCACCTCTAACCACCCCTCATTCTGCTTCCTGGGCCAAAAGGTAAAATGAATGCGTACCAACTGGATGGAAGGGCTTCCTCCCCTACCGTCGGTAGCCAGCTACCAATAACCACCTTGTTTTTAGTTCAATGGCTGGCTCCAGCTTGTGCTGAAAGTAAATCCCATATGTAAAGACCTCAGGTTTTTATGTTAGGAAAAATATAAATGGCTTTAAAAATTTGTCATTTTTAGTGTATACAAGTGACATGGTTGTTGGCCTGGAAAACAAGATTATTCAGTATGCCAGTAACGCGACACTTGTGGGTGTAGTCAGGTCTCCACTCATGAGAAATGAAGCAGCCCTCAGCCTCAATAAGGACATCGACTGGATCAAGGAATGGTGTAGTCGGTGGGGTATGAGGTTGAACTCCAGTAAAATGAAAGTACTATTGATTAGCAGATCTTGTACAGATTTCCCACCCCATCCTCCCCTTCAGGTGGATGAAACTGTTGATTGAGTTTGAAGCTTTAACTATTCTTGGTGTAACCTTTGACTTGCATCTAACTTTTGAGAAACATCTGATGAAAGTTTCGGCAAGCGCCATTGTTCGTAAGGCCTCATTTATTTATAACAGTGATAAAATCAGTGCAACCTGTTTTAGGTCATTTGTACTTCCTTTACTAGAATACCGTTCTCCTGTTTGGATGTCTGCTTCTGCAAGAGATATATCTATTTTAGATAGAGTGGTTCATGGTGGTAGGTATGTTTCCTAATAGTAGTAGTTATGACTTGGACCATTGACGGATGGTCTCTTATTTGTCACTTTTTCATAAGTTGTATTTCAATTGAGATCTGTCACATTCACAGTTGATCCCTGATCCCCTTTATCTGCTGAACAGCAGCACCAATATGCAGTAAAAGTGCTTCGCTGTCGAACTTCTCAGTTTCCGAGGTCCTTTACAGTAAACCCCCCGTATTCGCGTTCTCATGGTTTGCGGACTCGCGCATTTGCGGGTTTCTCTGTGGAACATATCTAGTCATCATTCGCGGAAAATTCGCCCATTCACGGTATTTTTCACTAAGAAATATTCACTAATTACTGTATTTTCATATAATTTTCATGAATAAATGCACTTTTTGTGATAAAACTATTAAAATACTCAGGTATAAGCATTTTTACAGGTTTTTCCTTGGTTGAAGCTATCAAAATGGGCAGTTCTAAGTGTTTTTAGAGGGGTTTTAAGCATTGGCGGATTTGACCTATTCGCGGGGGGGTGTGGAACGCATCCCCCACGAATACGGGGGATTCACTGTATTCCTCAAACTGTTGGACTGTGGAACAACCTCCCAGAGGATGTGCAGTTGGAACTTCAGAAGTTCAAGCAAAGGTGCAATGCACTACTACCCTAATACTATTCTCCTTGCATTTTAATACATTTTATCCATTTGTCTATTCATTAGTTTATCTTTTTTCTTTTTTAATAAGTGGGATCTTATATTTCTCTATTTCCCTTTACCTCATGGTACTTCTTCCTAATGAACGCCATACCTTTGGAAGCGTGAATTTCATGTCAATGGCCCCTGTGGGCTTGCTTCATATGAATAGGGTTCATCTTCTGAATAACAGTAATGATAAAGAATGTTCCTGTGAGGCTTTGTGTGGAGAGTGCCCAACTTGGCTGTCACCCCAGGGGGGAAGTATTAAAGAAGACCACCCCATCTCCTGAGAACCTTCCCCTTTCCTTCTCTCTTCCCCACCGTCATTGCCAAAACAAACTCCTTCTCCATTACCCGTAACTCCCAGTAAGGATATTTTTCCTCTTTCTGTGCCTGTTAGCAAGAAGAAACCTGACTGGGTTTGGCAAGCTCTTTGGCAGGTCCTCAAGGAAGAGTTCCGGAATAGCGGCTCAGTGGATTGGGGGAGCTGAGTGGGAGTATGGGAAAGAAGAACAGACCAGAGTCACCCTAAAACCCCTTCCCAACCGATCGGTGACCAGAGAGTGGAAAAATGGAACCACTGTTCATATGGCCAGGTGAGATGGAGATCCCCTCAACAGAGTCAAACCTCTCCTCCAAACCTCCTCCAGTCTGCTGGGATAGACACTGACTGGGACCGGCATCCAGCAGACGTACCTCTTCCCAGCGAAAAAGCCCCTCAAGGAAGAGCAGGTCTCGCTGCTGTGATGGATCGGAACAGGCATCGGCGTCATTGAATGAGCTGTTCATCCCAGTACTTGCCCAGGTGGAGTTCCTGATCTTGTTCCAGAAGCAGATCAGTATACCTCCTCAAGGCAGGAGTGGGACAGAGTAGAGTGTCACCCTTCCCAACACTGCTCCCGACACAGATACTGAGAGGGCGGACCGATGGAAAATCAAGGAAACGTCGCCTCTTGTTCGGGAGACAGGTCCTGGGAACGGGGCTACTCCAAGGGCGTCCACAGCAGGGCAGGGTCCCATGCTTCTCATTATTACCCCAGATTTCGGTCATTAGGATTGGACAGTGGGGACAGCATCAGATACAGTACAACTCAGCCTCCCCGCAACAGTGGCTACTGGACAACCACCTAACAGAACGGATGGAGACCGTGAGATACCAGGACCATCTACTCCGGTAGATGCCACATACTCAGAGGAAGGTATGGAGTCCTCCCTCCTGGATCTTCTAGATGAGGAGAGTAGTTTTTACAGCCTAGTAGTTGGGGAGGAAGACTCCTGGCCTCTGCCAGGTCCCAGAAATTACTTCCACACTTTTTCCCACCAAGCCAAGTATTATGTTCCAGAAGAGGCTGGCACCCTTCCGAGGAATGTGAATTCGGCAGTCTAATAAGTGGGATCTCATATTTCTCTATTTCCCTTTACCTCATGGTACTTCTTCCTAATGAACGCCATACCTTTGGAAGCGTGAATTTCATGTCAATGGCCCCTGTGGGCTTGCTTCATATGAATAGGGTTCATCTTCTGAATAACAGTAATGATAAAGAATGTTCCTGTGAGGCTTTGTGTGGAGAGTACCCAACTTGGCTGTCACCAGCTTTTGGGCAACTTCCCACTGGATAGTCTTCGACAAATTAGTTCCAAGTTCACCAGCAGGGAGATGATGAACGAGTGGTGACGTTAGGAAGGGCTTGTAGGGTCATCTTTTGGCTCGACAGGTGCCAAGGGGTGTGGATGAAAGATGAAGGAAGTAGTACCACCCAAAAAATGGCACTCCATGGAGTACATGGCTCCAGTGGGGAAGGCCCTATCTTATGTAGCCAAGCATGTGACCCATGCTAGGGCTAACTTCATCCTCAAGAGGAGGGATGCCCTTTTGTCATTAGCTCAGAGGCACATGTTGGCCAATAGTTGGCTCGACCTGAGGAATAGCCCCCTCATGGATGTGTCTGCGTACTTCCCTTTGGAGGTACAGGCAGTCCCTAGTTATCGGCAATCCGGTCTTTCGGGGCTTATCTAGTGACAAAAATCAGTGATTTTTGGCGCCGATATGCTCTGGTTTCTGCTTATTTGTGCAGATAACTAGGTATTGGTGCTGGTACATACCTAACAGAGGTACCAGTAACCAAAAATTGACAACTTTCGGCACTTATTGGTGCCGCTAATCGCTGATTTTCAGTTATTGGCATTTTTCACTTATCGTCACGCTGTCAGAACGGAACCCCAGCCGATAACCGGGAACTGCCTGTACTAAACCAAGCAATGACCGAGAAGAGAGAGGACACAAAGGACTCCTTCTCAGGTCGACTCCAAGAGGGTGGTCGGTTGGCATGGGAGCCTACTCTGGGCCATCATGCCAACCGACTTCTCAGTCTGTGCCAGGAAAAATGGAAGGTCTTTCTCCGCAGGTGCAGTGAGAGAGGTCTCCATCCCCTCAAAGCAGTTGGGTAGGATTTGATGGTGTTCCTTCTTTTCCTGCATCAGAAGGAGCACCTTTCCATGTCAGCAATTAAAGGCTATAGGTCCCCCCTCTCCCAGATATTCAAACCTAGTGGTGTAGATCTGTCAGTGTCATGGTAGTTGTTGTACATTGTTAGAAACTTTGAGAAGAGTTGCTCTCCTCAAGAATGGAAACCCCCAGAATGGTGTCACCATGGTCCTAGCTTCCCTGAGGAAAGTGCCCTATGAACTTCCCAGAAGGGCCTCAGACTTGTACTTGACCCTAAAATCAGTTTTCTTCTTGGCACTGGTGTCAACAAAGAGGGTGGGTGAACTTCATGCCGTCTCATACAATTTGACCCACACCCATGGATGGACATCGATGGGGTTTACCATCCTCCCTGAGTTTGTGGCGAAGACCCAGAACCCCTCCACACACGACCCAAAGTTTGATGGTTTTTCCATTCCTTCACTTAAGGAATTTGTAAGTAACAAACAGGATGAAACGGTACTGTACTACTGTATGCCTGGTCAGAGCTTTGAGAGCCTACCTTAAATGTACACCCCCCAACAGACCAGTCTGTAGTAGACTGTTCTTAAGTGTGGGTCGAGAGAAGAGGGAGATATCTTAGGAACACTATCTCCTGGCTGAGAGAGGTAATTGGGAGGACATACCGTTTGGACTGTTAACAAAGACCCCACCCCAGCCAGAATCAGGGCTCACGACATCAGAGGAATAGGACTGTCGGTGGCATTTAAGAAGAACCACTCAGTAGGGCAGTTCCTCCAGGCTGGAGTCGGGAAGAGGCAGATGTCATTCACCTCTTTCTACCTTAAGAACGTAGCACACAAGTCCTTAGATACCTTCACCTTGGGCCTGGTGGTGGCTGCACAAGTCATTTAACCCATAAACGCCGAGCCTCTATTTACAAAACGCCTCCCGTATGCTGGCGCGTTAGGTGAGTTAGCGCATGCGGAAAAAAGTTTTTTAAAAATCACAGCACGCTTAGTTTTTAAGATTAAGAGTTCACTTTTGGCTCCTCTTTTGCCATTGCCTGAAGTTTAGTATGCAACCATCAGAAATGAAAAAATATCATTATCATATATAAATATTGGAATATATGACAGCAAAAAAACATATAATTGTATACAAATCGCTGTAAGCACAACGGTTAAAGCTAATGAGTTAATTTTTTTAGTTGTATTGTACACTAAATTGCAATGATTTTGGTATATAACAAATTGTAAAACGATCAAAGCAACACAGAGAAAATATTATCACAAATGATGCATGAATTAAGAACGTCGCGGGGACGTAAAAAATGTTTTTTAAAAATTCACCATAAATCAAATATTGTGCTAGAGACTTCCCGTTTGTTGAAAAATGAAGCTAATTGATTGAATATTACTAGACTGTAAGTGTTTTAGCTACAATTGCAGTTTTCACCATTTCGGTCAAGTTAAAGTTGACCGAAAGTCGAATTTTTTCTATTTATCGTGATTTATATGAAAAATATTTCAAAATGATAAAAGCTACAACCATGAGTTATTTTCTGTTGTATTGTATGAAATTGCACACATTTTCATATATAAAACTTTATGTAACGAATAATATAAAACGGTGCAAATATTACGACAACGAGACGAAAGAATATCTGAGATGTTCGGCCGAAGTTATCAGCAAGAGCGTAAGGAAAATGTTTTTAAAAATTCACCATAAATATTGTGCTAGAGACTTCCAATTTATTGCAAAATGAAGGTAAACGATTGGATATTACTAGAATGTAAGAGTTTTAGCTTACAATTGCGTTTTTGACCATTTCGATTCGTTAAAGTTGACCGAAGGTTGAAATTTTGGCAGTTATCGTGATTTATGTGAAAATATTTCAAAACTGATAAAAGCTACAAACATGAGCTATCTTCTGTTGTATTCTACATGAAATTGCGCACATTTTCATATATAAAAGTTTATGTAACGACAAATGTAAAACGATGCAAACATTATGACAACATGACAAAAGAATTTCTGAGATGTTCGCCGAGTTATCGTGCGCAGACGTAAGAAAAAGTTTTTTTTTTTTTTTTTCCAGAAATTCACCATAAATCGAAATATTGTGCTAGAGACTTCCAGTTTGTTGCAAAATGAAGAACATGATTGAATATTACTAGAATGTAAGAGTTTTAGCTTATAATTATGCGTTTTTACCATTTCGGTCGAGTGAAAGTTGACCTAAGGTTGAAATTTTGGCAGTTATTGTGATTTATATGAAAATATTTCAAACTGATAAAAGCTACAACCATGAGTTATTTTCTGTTGTATTCTACATGAAATTACACATTTCCATATATAAAACTTTATGTAACGACTAATATAAAACAGTGCAAACATTACGACAACGTGATTTAAAGAATTTCTGGCGTGGACGTAGAGGAAAAAGTTTTTTTAAAATTCACCATAAATCGAAATATTGTGCTAGAGACTTCCAATTGGTTGCAAAATGAAGGTAAATGATTGAATATTACTAGAATGTAAGAGTTTTAGCTTACAATTGCGTTTTTTACCATTTCGGTCGAGTCAAAGTTGACGAAGGTTGAAATTTTGGCAGTTATCGTGATTTATATGAAAATATTTCAAAACTGATAAAAGCTACAACCATGAGTTATTTTCTGTTGTATTCTACATGAAATTGCGCAAATTTTCATATATAAAACTTTATGTAACGGCTAATATAGAACAGTGCAAAAATTACGACAAAATGACTAAAGAATTTCTGAAATTTTCGGCCGAGTTACCACAAGGGCGTAAGAAAAAAGTTTTTTTGAAAAATTCACCATAAATCGAAATATTGTGCTAGAGACTTCCAATTTGTTGCAAAAATGAAGGTACATGATTGAATATTACTAGAATGTAAGAGTTTTAGCTTACAATGCGTTTTTTTTCACCATTTCGGTCGAGTCAAAGTTGACCGAAGGTTGAAATTTTTTGTAGTCGACGTGCGGTGCGTCCACTTGGCACCCAACAGACAATTTTAGTCGACGTATGATACGTCCAGTAGGCGTTTAAGGGTTAATGATGTAGAGCCTTATGGTAGCTCTGTTGGGAGGGGAAGACATCGTCAGCTACATTATGAAGAAAAAGGGAGTACACTACATCAGCTTACACGCTTACAAGCCCTGGGTGTTATTAGGGCAACGTTCCTACATGTCCACATTAGAGGTCATCCTCCCACCTTCAGGTGAGGTTCCATATATGAAAGCGTAGGTTCATATACTTGTCAGAACAAATACCAAATTAAAAAGAAATTTGTATTTTTCCTAACATGCAAACCTACACTTTCATGTGGGTAAAGTTACCCTACTTGTACTACACTTTCATGTGGGTAAAGTTACCCTCCTTGTACCACCCCATGTAATCTCGATCTGTCACTCATTCTAGGAGGTTGAGCAGAGCTGTGTACGGGCAGTCTCAGATAATGGGGAAGTAGGTAGGGGTCAGGTCACACCACATGACCCAGGTAGCATTAGGATTCTGTTTCCAGAGACAAGTCAAGAACAGCAGAAGCTAGGTAAGCGTGGAGTACATTAATATCTTGAACTTAATGAGGTTAGGTTCCAGAACCTCTCGTGTAAGGCGAGGATTCACATAAGTTTGGTACGGTCACTAAAAATGCTAATACATACAGTAAATGCTTATTTCTAGAGTTTAAACCCCAAGTATGATGAAATCGTATTTAATTTAATTTAAAAGTTAGCTTAATACCATATTGTAATTCATATTTTATTATAGTACTGAGAGAGAGAGAGAGAGAGAGAGATGATTGATTGATTGATTGATTGATTGATTGATTGTGGGTTGCCCTTATGTTAAATATCTCTTGAAATTATTCATGAATTATTATGGAGAGAGAGAGAGAGAGAGAGAGAGAGATTCTTTGTAGGGTACATATTTTAGTTGATCATTGAGTGGGCAACGCTTTTGACCATGAGTGGGCAACATTTTCTACCCTTCGTGGTTAATATATGAAAGATAATTGGCAGTTAGGTTACCCCCCTCCCCCGTGCTCCGAAGAAGACTGGGAATCAATATGTATTCATTTAAAATTTTACATAATTTACTATAGAAGTGGACAAATGTAATTATAGCATGGAAGCTATGAAAAATTTACTATAGAAGTGGACAAATGTAATTATAGCATGGAAGCTATGAAAAAATTAATAACAGATGTCATGTTTATCTAAAAAATTACAATACTGTATACAAAACAAACAGATAAAAATGTTACATATGCATAAAAGAATCTCAATCTCTCTTTTATCTCAGAGAGAGAGAGAGAGAGAGAGAGAGAGAGAGAGAGAGAGAGAGAACAAAATACAGCTTATACATCAAAGCAAATATTAAAGTAAGTAGAGAGAGAGAGAGAGAGAGAGAGAGAGAGAGAGAGAGAGAGAGAGAGAGAGAGAGAGAGAGAGAGATATTCTATATCTACAGCAGTTTTGTGATTCTAGTATCATAAGTAATTCTAGTATCATAAGTACATCAAAAATTAAACATAACCTCTACAGGGTTTCTCAAGGATTTTGCAAATGTCGCATGTCTCTGAAAAAATCACATATGCCAATTAGTTAGGTTCCAGTTGGTTAGGTTCCAATGAAAAGTTCGCCTGTCTGTGAATTCGCGCAACTCGAAGCGTGTAAGATTGAGGTATTACTGTACTCCATATATCAAAGCGCAGGTTCTTATGTTAGGAAAAATACAGATTTCATTTTTAATTTGGTATATGTACTTTCAACAGAATTTTTGTAAATAATGTAAATACAGTAAAGTACTGTTGTTTATTGTTGTGTTGATTTTTACATTGTTACTTTGTAATGAGTCTACTTATTAGTTTTGCTGCTGATTTTCTGTAGTTAACTTTATTTTATTCGGGAGACACTGAGCTGAACCCTTGGCTTGTTACTCATTACAGTAAGAGAAATTGCCAAGTACTTTACTCAAATATTTGAGGCTTAAGGTCAGATTTTCTTTGATAGAGTTGAGCCTGTAACAACAATATGATGTTTTTATCTGAGACTTGTATGTAGTAACAAGTCAAAGGTTGAGTTTTTAATCCAGGTTTTGATAGCCCTGATTTTATTTATTGTAGCAACATCCTACATGCACAAGGTATGGCTGTATACTTTAAGTCCAGACAACCTACATATCGTCAGAAAACTGGAGTGTAGTTGCCATGAAGTTCTTTGTTTAAAAATTTTCAGTAAGTTGTACAGTGTGTACATATTTTCTGTTACCCCGATCCAAATATTGACGATTCTATACTATATATGAATTTCTTTTGGAAAGGGTTAGTATGGCTCAGTCTCAGGATTCAAAAGCTTCACTCGTTAATTGTGGACTGTAATGCAAAGTGTAGCAGGTGGCTGAATTCAAATTCCACAGATCGTCAACATGGCTGGTCTGCTCGATTTCTGTGTATCCTCCTATTTTGTCCAGCTAATTGAGGAATCTATGCATATTTCTGGTAATAGATTAGACCTCAAATTCACAGATGTTCCAGCTATTGTCAAGTCCAAGATCTGTGAATATATGGGCACTTCTGATAATTGTGCCATTGAGATGGACCCATCTGGCAATCAGGATGTTCCTAATGCAACCATTGGTAAAAAGGTCTGGCTGAAATCTAGAGCCAATTGGGATGGCATTATTGAAGCTTGTCAGGCACTTAATATTTTAGATGCTATAGTAGATCATGATCCCAAGAAGTTAAATGAAGTGCTGATGGTTATTTTAATAAGGTATGTCCCAAGAAAGGTCATCAAATTCAGGCCAAATGGCCAGCCATGGTTTGATGATACTGTACATGTAGACGAGTTCACCATGACAGACCAAATTCAACACATGGAGACGAAATCGTTCAAATGACAATTACACTATTTTCGTTGAGTCTCACTGTGCTGTGAATAGAACTTACCTTACAGCTGAGAGAAATTACAATAGTTCCTTGAAGAGGAAACTTGGAAGGAATTACACAGCCTCATCTGTGGTGGACCAAATTGGCATCATCAATCTTTGGTCATCTTTCCACCACTACTAACAGAAGATGGTAGATTGGTTACTAAGAATAGGCTTGAACTCATCAAACTTTGGAAACCCCTCCCCGATACAAAACCTATCATCATCAGAACCTCTTACAAAATATACATTTTGCTCTAGGAATGTTAAGAAAATTCTGGGTAATCTTGATAGCTAGGGTGGAGAAGATCCTGATGGTTTCTTCCCTATGTTTTTTAAAAAAGTTTTTAGTGTGTTGTCTCCCAAGATTAGTAGATTGTATAAATTTTTATGTTGATGTTGTATCCTTGCAGATGTGCAAGCTTAGCAATATAGTGCCTGTTGCAAAGAGTGGCATATCTGCAGACTGCAGTAACTACAGGCCAGTTTTGTGTTCTCCCTGTGCTCTCCAAAGTCGATGAAAAACTTACTTTTAAGCCACGATATAAATATGTGGAATCTAAAGTATTGTTAGCTGATAGTCAGTATGCATATAGAAAGCAGTTAGGTACCTGCAATGCTGTTATAGACTTGACATGCCATTCGCAAGAGAACCTTGGTAAGGGCTTTGAATGCAGAGTACGGTAATTCAAATAGATTTTAGTGCTGCTTTCAATTTAGTAAACTATAAGGCACTTATGTATAAACTTAAGAATCTTGGAGTGGGTGGATATTTTTTAGGATTACAGTACTTCAAGATATCCTTACAGGTAGGCAGCAGCAAGTTGCTGTTGATGGGATCTTTAGTCAACCACGACCTGTTGTGTTTGGGAGTTCCACGGGGTAGTGTTCTTGGTCCACTATTATTTTTGGTGTATACAAGCAATATGGTTGTTGGCCTGGAAAACAAGATTGTTCAGCAACACTTGTGGGTGTAGTAAAGTCTCCACTTACAAGAAATGAAGCTGCCCTCAGCCTCAGTCGGGACATGGACTGGATCAGTGAATGGTGGGGTATGAGGCTGAACTCCAGTAAAACAAAAACACTACCTGTATTGATTAGCAGATCTTGTACAGATTTTCCACCCCATCCTCCCCTTCAGGTGGATGGAACTTTGCTGAATGATTCTGAAGCTTTAAATATTCTAGGTGTAACTTTTGACTCACATCTTGCTTTTGAGAAAAATCTAATAAAAGTTTCAGTAAATGCCACACTAAGGTTAGGTATTGTTCTTAAGGCCTCATATATTTATAACAGTGATAAAATCGTTGCAACCTGTTTTAGGTCATTTGTACTTCCTTTACTAGATTACTGTTCTCTGGTGTGGATGTCTGCTTCTGCCAGAGATATATCTCCTTTAGATAGAGTGGTTTGTGGTGGTTGTTTTTTGTTTCCTATTATTAGCAGTTATGACTTGGACCATTGATGGATGGTCGCTTGTTCGTCAGTTTTCCGTAAGTTGCATTTTAGCAGAATTTTCGTTAACACAATTGATCCCTGAACCCCTTTTCCTTACGAGAACAACCAGATTTGTTGAACAGCAGTACCAACAGGCAGCAAATGTGCCTGCGTTGTAGAACTTCTCAGTTCCAGAGGTCTTTTATTCCTCACACTGTTGGACTATGGAACAGTCTCCCAGAGGATGCTTTGCAGTTAGAGTCTCAAAAGTTAGAGTGAAGATGCAGTGTATTACTACCCTAAAACAGTTCACCTTGTATTTTAATAATTTATATTTTTATCTATTTATATATTAATTAATTTTGTTTTTTCTAAGAACTCATCTCTTTCTGGATTTCCTATTATCTTCTGTTACTTCTTTCAAATGAACACCATATTCTTTGGAAGCTTGAATTGTAACAATGGCCCCTGAAGTCTTGTTCCATATGAATAGGTTCATCTTCTGAATGATGATGATGATGATAATAATAATAATAATAATAATAATAATAATAATTGTGAATTTATTATTTTCAAAAAACATGAACATGTATAACTATCAGATAATCTATTGTACATGCATTAGTGATGTTATGGGGTTGCTTATAGGGGTTATAGGGGGTCTAGGCTCCTTTTTCAGGGTTTATTCGACCTAGGTAATTTTTCTACTTTTGTCACATGCCCTGAAATGAATTAAAAAGGTACAGTAATGTGAGGTATTACTATGTAATTAAATGCAAATGCAGGGAATCAGAAATTATATCACATTAACCCAGTATGGAATGTGTCAAATGCTGGCTTCCAGATGCATGCAGAAGTGAGCAAACTCTTATGAAAATAAAACTGATAGAAAGAAGAGAAATATAGCACTAGTTGGTGGGACTTGAATTTCAGCATCTGTGTACATACGGCGTTATATGATGATGAACTTAGTTGCTATGAAAATATTGTAATCTATAAGTAGTTTTGGTATCCAAACTTAGTAATTCTATTTGCGGCTCAGTTTGGGTTCAGAATTATTATGACCTGCTTTGACATTCTGACTTGAGCAATAGTGAAGGAACGTTCAAAAATAATTTTCATGGGTTACTAATTCCATTAAAGGGATGTAATTTAAAGGGGGTGGTGAAGCATTTTGAAAAGAAGGTGTTATTGCTAGAGGCTAATCTTTTAGAGTATAGTACACTGTATTAAGGTTAATAAAGAATATAATACCAATACATAATTAAATTTCAAAATGTTTCACCTTTTTAATAGACTTATGATTCAGAATAGCCTTTATCAGTGAAAGAAATGTTTAAATAGTATTAACAGAATAGCATAGTAGAGATTACCATGAGGCAGGTTTGATATCTGTCCTCAGATATTTCCAAAATACTTCAAAATCACCATTTAAAAATACAGTATCTGGAATGTCAAAATTCTCTTACCATGTTGGATTATTTATTAAGTAATTTTTATTGAAGTGACCATGTGCTGCGTGCATGGATAGAATTAGAATTGTATATTTGGTTATTTTTAAGAGTTGAATAAAATTTAAACTTATTTGTATTGTCTTGAAATCATGAAAAATAGCTTTACTATATATACACAAGATTCCCAGTATGTTTTATATAGAAAAATAGCTTTACTGTATATATAAGATTTCCTAGTGTGTTTTATATAGAAGACTCAATTCATAACATTCCCCATTAATCATATTGTGCCCACAATGCAGTCTGCAATGGTCCCAAGACTCTCAGTTTTTTCACACAAGAAAAGAGCATTCTCTTGGAAAACTAGCTTTTATCTTGACCTGTAGTCAGCCATCCACTAACAATTCTGGAGTGCTCCTTGCTTTATTAAATTCATTGGTTTCCAATTTTATTTACATATATGTATTGTTTTTGCTGATCCACTCCTGCTCATTGTTTGCTATTCTCTGTTATTAATGGTAACATTTATTAAATAAAGTGTTGAGTTATGAATACAGTAAACACCCCGTATTCGTGGGGAATGTGTACCACACACACACACACACACACACTGCGAATAGCTAAAACCAGTGAATACTTTGAACCCTTCTAAAAATACTTAGAACTGCCTATTTTGATAGTTCAAACACACACAAAACAAACTAAAAATGCTTATACAGGTATTATCCCACTTACGATGGGGTTAGGTTCCAAAAAAAAAACCCCGTTGGAAAAAACAGAAGAAATACTAAAACGTATCTCGAACATAACCTAGCCTATCCTACGGTATTTGGTACCATGTATACATATATGATAGCCTAGCCTACACCATAAAATATACTCTCTACATACATGGTATAGTAATTATTAATATCAGCTAATTCTGGAGGGTCATGCAAAATGACTTATGATAATTCAATACAAAGAGAAATTGAATAACAAACAAGAATTAGTGTAGCCTACACTAGGGTATATTGTATACATACACGGTAGCATAGCCTATATTATACATACTCTATATTCACATATCGTATTATACAAACGTCAACATAATGAATATGCATCTTTTCCATGGATCTTTTAAAATGTTATGCCTTAATTCACTGTATCCAAAAATATTGTATATATTCTCATATTGCCTTTGTATTATAAATTGTGATCATAGCGATCAATGTTTTGGTTTGGAAATGTTTACTCAGTGTTTATTCCGCCTCATTTAACTCAGTTCTGAGCGCTTTTCTTGCTTTTAGTTAGCGTAATTAAATCTCTAGAGTCTAGATACTTTATTTATATGGGGCAAGGTTATTTTTTGTTGTACGAAGTGTTTTTAAGTTGAAATATAACTAAAATACGTTTCGTTGTGAAATTAATTTATCTATTATTTTCGTTAACAGATGACGATGGCCGTTTGTTTTGTGTAAAAAAATTCAAGATTCCATTCGCTATTTTCATTTGATTTCATCATAATGTGAGCTTTATGTATTTATCGTTTATCAGCGTAAAAATAGCAGTAATGTGTTCTTCCATGCCCAGTACTTTTGATTAAAATACTTTCTCTCCCATTTTAATTACGATTGAGTTTCATCCATGTTGCCGATTGACGATAATTTACAGTATAGTCATTAATTAGCAGCTTGAACATTGTTTTCTCAGCTTCAGCCAAAACTTGCAGCTTAAATTTAGCAGTATATTTCCATGACGATCTTTTATCCATACCGAATAAGGGTATAATGTAAAAATATATCAGTCGTATTCAACTTAACGTCGTTTGTGCTATAACCTATGGTAATTGTTTATTACCATACGATGGTTGAAGTACCAGGTAAATGGCTGTTGTTATTCGATTCGGTTATAAGCAAAACAACAGTTTCCTGGTCGGTTGTTTATGGCTATACGAATTTACACAAGAGTATAATGTTACTAACAATACTTTTATCATTCTCTTTTACTTTTTTAACTAGAAGATGGGATAAAGAGATGGAGGAAAAGTTGTCTATTGTAATTTGGTGTCTCTCACTGCCTGATTATGCTGCTGCCTGCGCCTGCGCGAAATTTAAAAGTATTTTATAAATAATATTGTCGTATTATTGTTAATTGCTTACCCCATTGCAAAATCGAATTATCGTAAGGTGAATTATTGTAACTTGAGCATTACCTGAATATTTTGATAGTTTTATTACAAAAAGTGCATTTAGTCATGAAAATGAGATGAAAATACAGTATTTAGTGAATATTTCTCAGTGAAAAATACACGAATGTGTGAATTTTCCGCGAATAATGGGTAGATATGTTCCAAAGAGAAATCCATGAATACATGAGTCCGCGACTTGTGAGACGGCGAATACGGGTGGTTTACTGTACTTAACATCGTATCACATTGTCCATTGTGATGATGTTAAGACAAACCCTCCCAGCCAGTCCAGTGAAAGTTCACAAGTCTTTAAACTCATTGATCTGGTTAAAATACTTAGTTTTATTATTAAGTGTCTTCTGCCCTGCCAACTTCTTGTCTACAGGATATGATGGTATTTGAAGAAGTCTTTTGTAAGTTTTGTTTTTTTAAGATTTTGGTATTGATGTTGTAACACTGTTCTTTGTTCAGTGATTTAACAGTAACCATCCCCCTCTAGTGTACTTTCCTCTTCAGTAATGGTTACTGAAGCTGTAACTTGCACCAACAGATTGTCGCTTGACCATGACTGCCCCGTAAGGTTGTGACTATGCCTATGTCGGCTGATATTGTTATTTATTATTTCCCACTTCTGCTTCCTTGTTTTCAGAGTTTACCATTTCCATTGCTGCTACTGTATAAGCCAGATTTTGTCATGCTTGAACCTTTAGTACTGGTGATTGTTATTGCTGTGCTTACCAAACCTTCTCACTCATTTCTCTCTGAGGAACTGTTAGGGTCAGCATGTCTTCTCACAAAAATGCCTGTAGGCACTGGAGTCATGACATTCTTATTGGGAACCAGGACCTTGGCCATCTATCCTCACAAGGATTGCTCATGAACCAGTGGTGAACCAGTTCATGTTTTAGTGACAGTGTCTACTCGAGTGACAATGACTGTTGCAATACCCATTCCAAAGGTTTATTTCCCTTTGTTCACTGATCCTTTTTTTCTGATAAAGAGTACTGTATCTGTTATATTGACCAAACCAGCTTCAGTTACATTTCCAGTTGCAATAACTGCAATTGCCATCATGACATCAAACCTTTAGGAGACCATGCAATCAAATGTGATAATATTTATCATGACCACTTTTGCTCAAATGACTGTTGAACAGTGTTAAAAGATTTTGTTCTTGAAGGTCAGTGTTTTTCAGCACGTGTACAAGGCTGTCACCATTATCTCTGTTGGATGGATCTTTCCGTAGTGATGATCTGAAGTTCTTAACATTCATGGCCATGCACATGAGTTTTTCTTCGTTGTTGGTTTCAGATTTTCACGAATTCAGTGTAGGGCTTCAGATTTTCACAAGTTCAGTGTAGAGGCCAACCTTTGTCAAGTCAGTGACTGGTGTGTATTTAATTGTGAAAAACTTCACAAGTGCTCTTCTTAAGTCTTCACCATCACTGATGCCGGAACCATAATCCAGAGAGCCATGCCTGTAATAGAGTTACCATTGATGTTGGCAACGGCTTTTACTGACATTATGTTCTTTAATGAGGGGATGTGGCATCTTCTCATGCTTGTAGAATGTGATCAGGAGTTGCAGTATAGTTTGGTACTTTTAAAATCTTCATGTGGCAGTGGTCAACCTATTCTTGGTTCCCATATGAAAATATGTCCAGATGGTGGATAGCTTCATGTTGTACTTGATGGCTGGTGATCACCAGTAGCTTTATGTGAGGGATGTTTGGTCTCCCTGTCTATAAGCTGTTTGCTCATTAAATGCTTCAGTCTTGGGATCTTAGAAATCAGTACCTATTTGAGGCTAATGATGATCATTGCAGGTAAATCTTTACCAAGGTTTTGTCATCTTGCTTTTGTTTGTTTAATGTTTTCTTTTAAGTATATTTGGAAATCTGGGAAATTCAAGGGGGTGTTTCAGCTAAAGGTGTTTTATGAGATATTTTACGTTGCTTTTAATATTTGTCAAAAGTTTTATGGCTACAAGTTGGGGAGAAGTGTCTGTCTGTGAACCCTATAATTGGGTTTGTGAAGAGAGGCATACAACACTCCTTGTAGTGGCATTTTTATATATATTAGAAGCTGGTTTTCCCAAAAGTTTATTTAATCTTAACTGTTTCATTTTTATATTGGCTTGGGAGTTTTATTTTTATATTGGCTTGAGAGTTGTAGTTGTAATTTTTATGTACAATATTTTTTCCAATTTTTTTTATTTTTAAAGCAAATGATATTGGCACCAGGCTTTGATGCTACATTGCTAGGTAACTTCAGATCAAATGAAAAGTCTGTTCCCATGTGGACCTTGACTTATGAATGCCCAAGAAGGATTCTGTTCCCAGATGGCAGGCTCCTTGCATTCTGTGAGTTACAGTGTCATCTCACTGCAGTCCTAGTTTCTTGCAATGCAGAAATTTTCTTGCATGAATGGTCTGTTCCTGATAGGATGATTCATGGTCCATTTTCATCAAGTAAGTAGATGCACTTAGTGGAGAATTCTGGACACTATCTTCTACATTTAGCAGCATCTTGGTAGAAGACAGATTTTTTTTTCCTAACCTGGAACCTGGACAACTTCAGTGTACCTTTTGGTGGTGATGAATAAACTGATCATGGAAATTCATGTTCACTTGTGGCAACCATTGGACTTTGGAGCATCCAGCTGCATGCTTAGAGGCCCTGTTATCAAGTGAGAAGTGTGCTTGATGTTCAACTACATGTGCAATTATATAGTGCAGATTTGGTCACCAGAGTCAGTCAGTCACCTTTTTCTCACCCTTCAAGCTGGAATCAGTTTGGTGTCCTTTCAGTTAGAATTCTCCTAGTTTCTCTGGATATTTAAGATGTAGATGATGGCCCTGCTTGTCCACTTTCCAAAAGTACTTTTGGTCTACCAGTGTCAGGAAGGTTCTCCAAGTCCAGGTGCCCTTTTTTCATCTTGCCACTGCTCCACAAATCTTGTCCAAACTTTAGAATCATCAGGAGTTTTGGTGCATGAAAAAACTGGCTTATGAGACCACTGGGTGAATCATTGGTAGTCGTGGAAACAGCGACAGATCTACAATAGCACCTGTACCTGTTGGATCAGTGGTATTTTCTTGGCAGCCTCGATAGCCTGAGCTATCATTGACCATTGAAGGACCAGTTGAACAACATGCATGGACTACCTGTAACATGGAACTGGCTGCATCCAAGTTCTTTTTCAGTCGTTGGTAGTCTCCCTCTTACTGATGATGATAAGGTCATTGTCCTCTTAATGGGAGCTCTAGCAGCTGTGGAAAGGTGATTCTTTAGGAATAGTTTAAGACAGACATCAGTAAACTCTTCATTGCCAGATAGTTTTCACTGTTATCAGACCTTTTTGCAACTAGCCTTCACCTCAGATCAACTAAATTGATTTCAGCATCTTTGGACAAGGCACATTGTTTCATCCTTGATATCCCTGAACATTAGTACAGGCTCTTCTTTCTCCATTACAGCCAAAGGTTTTCCATTCTTCAGCAGTCCATTGGTACAAAGGTAGTATTAATAATTTAGTAATGATTCACTTTGTGATGGCAGTCAACCTGATGTGTCTACCAATCTGGTGGAAACTTTTTGAGTAGCCATAATTTTAGGTCTCCTGGCTTTCACTCTGGTGATGGTTTTCTTGGATAAAGTTGTATCATTTGCTAGTGCCTATGGACTTATGGCTTATGATTTTGTAGTGGATTCCAAGAGTGATCTACCAAGGTGTTTTGACAGCTTCTTTTTTTTATCACTGCTTCAGTATTGACTATGGGGATGAGGACCATATTCCTAGGTTAATATGGGGTTATTAAGTCTACTGTCTCAGTAGTATAACAGAGGAAATGGCCTTTTACAGTGGTTCCATTCTAACCGGGAAGGCCATTTTGGAGTACCTTATGGTATTAATGAGCTGTTTATCAATTACACCATTTACTTTTGGAGGGCAGCACTGTGATATTGTTCTATTACAATATGGTTGCATTGTTAAATTCTTGATGTGCAAAATACCACCTTTAGAGAAAGCAATTTTTCTTTTACATCTTCATACCCCATTATCTTTAGAGGTTTATTCTTCCAGATTTTTTGTTAGTACAATGCTGTTGTTAGTAGATTTCTTTTTACGCATTTCAACACATTTCCTTTCGAGAGTAAACCAACTAATCGTTCCTTTCCACAGTGTCTTGGATTCATCAGCTCCTTGAGCTTTTAGTGTGTAACTGCCTTGGTCCTTAATATGTTTCAGTTTCCAAGAACTCCTAGATTTGTCAACTCTTGCAAACAATCTTGGACATTCAACAATAATACCTCCCACTGAGTTATTGATTCGGGCACAACATGAATGATAATGTTATGAACAAACAGGTTCTATAACATTGAAATAGTTTTTCATGCAAACCTATTATAGTAACCATTTTATAATGCCTACTCATAACTTGTCACTCTCTCTGATTGTGTTTAGTCTATACAAATTATGAATTATTCTTGGATGGATGCCTTAGGGCCCAGGTAGTGTTAGTGTTGTAAGAGATTGCTCATCATTTATGAACAAAAGGACTTTGAGAACGTGGATCATCGCAGACAACAATGTGGGGCAAATTTGATTAATGGTTTTGTATGAAAACTAGTTTTATGCCAAAAAAAATGGTTTTTAATTTTTTCAGTCAGCTTTGAATTTAGTAAGATATATTTAAGTCTAGAAATGTGAATCTTTTCTTAGGGTACATTGAGGGTGGAACAATTTGAAAATATCAGTAGAATATGTAACTGCACACTCCACAAGAGCAAAAGTAAAATTTCAGTATGTTTAAATGAATGGCCTTTAAGTATGATGAAAATATTAATGTTTAACATAATGGCTCTTTTGTAAGTGTTGCATTAAAGTTCATGAAGTCATTTCATTCATAGTAAAGTATAATCTTACTACTTTTGCACATGTCTGTCATCTTGTGTAGGTAGTTACATTAATACTATTTTAATGTTTAGCCTAAAACTCAGAACCTGATGAACTCCATAGAAGCCCAAACTTATCAGGTTTTGTGTTTTTGGCACAGATGTAGAGTCTCTTGTCATGCGTAACAAAAAATCCGCAACACAGCAGCAATTAGAGAGTGGGGATTTATCATAATGAATGCCATGACAGAAGCAGTCTCAGCATCAACAAAAGCAGCAGCAACACCACCACCACCAATCTCATCATCACCATGGGGCTAGTAAAGGAGAGAGTCGTAAATCCATTCATCAGTCAAACGACTCTACGCCATCGTCATCCAACCATCATCCACCTGTCTCGGTCCATGCTACCATAAGTGAGTGAATTAACTGGTCATAGAAAGTGTTCTGTGCGTAACTGTGAGTACTACATTATGTAATATTTGAAGTTTTTAGAGTACACAATGGCTAAGTATTACATCGTGAGCAGGAGTTTTCTGGTAAGGAATTAAAGAGCTTGCATTTTGGTACTGGGGTAATTGGAATAGTTGTTTTCAATTCTTTGGTGTTTATTGGTTAAACAAGTGTTATTTTGAAAAGAAACTCCTGGTTTTGATGTTATTTTTTGTGGCTGTTATAATGCAGAGTAATTTTTATTTATATTGTAAGATTGTTGAATGTTAATCCATGGTGAGATGGCTTAGTTTTCCCTTGAATAAAGTACAATATAAAGTAGACTTTCTTGAAAATATAGTGGTGGCTTTTGGGGATATTGTTTCATTTGTAGGTAGTGCAAGATAATAAATTTGGGTGATTTTTATTTGTTAAAAGTGTTTGTCAGTGTTTCATCTTCAAAATGATTGACATTGCATGGATATCTTATATGTTCATAATTCCTTCATTGCAGTAATATCCATATTAATTTTCAAACCAGGTGAAGGTGTTGTGATTAAAGTACTTAGCAGTTTATGTGCATGAGACTGAAGCTGTTGCTTTAAGATATGTATTATGATTAGCATTGTTTTTATTAAAATGACTATTCTCTTAGCTGTTGATAAACAGAGTATCATAGTTCTTTTGTGGTCAGTGTCACATTGTTTTGGGCACAGTATTAAATATATTTTTATGTAGATAGCAAAATAACTGTTAGACTTCATATACCTGTAAATGTTTCATTACCACAAAATATCTGAAGATATTAGTGATATGAAGAGAAAGTAGGCAATTACAGTGAATTTTAGCTTATTAGGTGGTGGAAACAGAAAGGGAATTAATTACTACAAGAAGGATTAGAGCCATTTTAGTATTGTTTGTGCTTGTTCTTGCATTACTGAACTCTCCCGTATAAATCATTGCCTACAGGAATATTGCTTGGCTGATTAAGCAATACATAAAACTCTCAGAAGCATTTCTAAAAACACTCGACCACGCCTTGAAGCATTCCTTAGCACACACGAACCCAGTTGGGTTGCTTTCTTTTGTGAACCCCATTCTCTTGCAGTCCACAGTCAGCTTGTTTACTAGTACAGTTTTGACTCTTTATCTAAGAACAAATTCTTTAGGCCAGCTGTATGTTGCAAAGTGGTCTGGCCTGGATAATTTGAATAGTAATCCTGTCTGAACTTGAGAATTAATAGTCGATTGTGTGTACAGCTATTTGGTTGTTTATTCACGTTTAAATGATTTTGTGGATGAGCGTTTTTGTGTACTTAGATGTCTTCATAACATAATTGAGTTACACTCTTAATACGTAAAATAACCTGATGTATATTGGATTACTTGTCAGGAACAGCTTTGTTGATAAGTGATGAGTCAGTGGTTAATGCGTATTTTGTTTACAGCTGCAGTTTTTATTTTTTAATGGTGGAGGTAATTCTGTGTACTTAATTTACATTCGTAAGTGATTATAACAGGAATACAGTAGAAATGAATGTCTCTTGTTGCTGAGATAATCTTTCCTTTTCAATTTTTTAATTATGCCAAGGCATTGAAAAATGTAAATATCAGTTTGTTTAGTGTGCTGTCTCAAGGCTTAGGCATTGATTATGGAAAGTTTAATCACCACCTTTGTCTTTTCTGCACTTCTGCAATTTTATTAACAAGATCTTGATAAATTTCTGTTGAAGCATTGTTGATTGAAAGCGTAAGTCATTAGTATAGCTGTTGTCATTTAGAAGCTTCAATTGATTAGCTTTTGCTTCTAGATATCTTGGAAGTCTTGTGATTTTGTGCAGAATGTTTATGGCTGTTGTGTTGAGTAATTATGTAGGTTTCATAATATGTTAATTGAATTTATTCCTGGTATTGACTCCTTTTAGTAACACTTGAAAACCTTGACCTTTGTGAGGGCTCTTATTACAGATAGTTTGTTTTTCTGTTTCATAATATTCCATACAAATATTCAATTATAGGCTCTCTCTCTCTCTCATATATATATATATATAGTATGTATGTATGTATGTATGTATGTATGTATGTATGTCTCCAGTCCTTTTCAGTCATCAGGGAAGGGCATACAAAACTGCTATACAGTATTTACTCATTCCCAAGCAGACAGCTATTTTGACCATCCGTGGTTATTTTCAGAGCTATGCTAGATTGACAATTTAAATACATTCAAATATAATTGTATCCCAACTTAGCAGACACTTTGGCTTTCTGGTAACAAAGTATGTTAAGTAACAAGACCCTTTATTATAGTGCTCACTTAAATACTTTCTAGATATCTTACAGCTAACTGCATTCCACACAGTTTCTAACCTAAACTAACCTTTACTTCACACTTAATATTCAATTTAAGAGATTTATTTAGAAATGATAGTCAAACAAAAAATAATGACAATAATGTAGCTGATAAATAGGGTAGTCTGGTAAGTTGAGGTGTTAATATCAGAATACAGCTAAAAATTATCAAAGGAAAAACTGAAAATAGAAATGTAAAAGTCTGTTGTTTTAATACGAATTTCGTACTTTTGAGAAATATCAACAAATTTCTCGGGCCAGGTTGCCCCTCTATGAATAGCAGTATTGTAACTGTTTTGTTTACCTTCTTTGAAGAGAGAGAGAGAGAGAGAGAGAGAGAGAGAGAGAGAGAGAGAGAGAGAGAGAGAGAGAGAGAGAGAGAGAGAGAGAGAGAGAGAGAGAGAGAGAGAGAGAGAGAGAGAGAGAGAGAGAGAGAGAGAGAGAGAGAGAGAGAGAGAGAGAGAGAGAGAGAGAGAGAGAGTGTGTGTGTGTGTGTGTGTTGGGGAGGGTTAATGAAAATTTCCTGTACCTTTACTGTACAGTACACACACATTACATTCTTTGAAGTGAATATTATTTATAATGGTGTTCAGTTTGTTTGCCTGAATATAGTGCATTCAGATTGTTGATTACAGTATTGTGAAGATCAGAATTATGGTAGAAGAGGGAGTTTTTAAAATACTTTTTTGAATGTTCACAAAAATGTTGAATATGAAATGAGTGGATGAAGTTAGGATCATTGGTGTGCTGTTCATTGTGTTGTTAAGAATGTAATAGCTTTTAATGTTTCTAAATATGATATTTGCATTTGAACTTCATTTTTTAACTTTGCATTCCTCAGGTCTTTGTCTTGGTGCTAACTGTAGTCTTAGAATATACTTTAATGCTACAATTCACATATAATTTGAGTCTTGTGGGTGTGCACTTGTATTACTGTAAATGATTATTAACATTACTGATAAAAGTATAACTAAAATTTATGTATAGTTGATGACCATATATTTGTGTCATTTTATAAATTTGAAACTTTAAGCAGATGCCTAGTTTGAAATCTTTTCTGTTCCATAGATTTTGAGCATATGTGAAGTCTATGAGTGTTGTAAACTATGTTGTTAGTGTTGCAAACTATGTTGTTATCTTTAAGCTTAGCTCAATTTCTTTATTACTTGTAGGTAAAGATACACCCAAAGAAGACTCATCAGGTCGCGTGCAGAGTTTAAAAGTCACACTTGGGCCCACAGGAAGCAAAGTTACGGCTGCAGGTAAGACCATGTTATTCCTACAGTTTGGTGTGAAGGTGCTTGTAAGGGTTAGGATAATTATGGCCAGAATATTTAAAACATAATGTCCGCCCTGGTCTCTATATGCATATACCATATTGTGCATTCTTGCATTAATTGTAAATGCTAACACATCATGATATTCTTGATTGAATTTTTGGCTATGTTGGATAAGGTACATTGTAAAGTAGTCTGCTTTTTACAGCTGCTTTATTATGTTTTGTCATTATTTTACTCTTACTTCTTGACTTTCAATTTCCTTACATGTTCACAGTCCCGTATCCGAAACCTTTGGGGTTAGTTGTGTTTTGGATTTTGGATTTTTTGGGATTTCAGAGCTGAAGCATGGTCCATAAATATTCTAGCTCATTTTAATTCCAACAATAGTATTTTGTAAAACTCAAAAATATACAGCATCAAAAGAACTGTAATTAACGTACATACTTGTGTATGTGAACCTCAAAATTTTGTCACCAAAACATTATTTCCTCACATACATTGTGCATCGTGTGAACTGCATTTTCTGTAGATTACACTACACTATGCTTAGTGTACAAGTTTCATTTTGGTAGATGGTACTAGGTTAGCTTTCCTTTGCCTATCTTCAATTTGGCAGATTCCATTGATAATGCATATTGCATCCAAGTTAGCTTTTGACCAAGTAATAGGCAAATCATTATACATTCAGCCAGGCTTACTAAGCTTGTGGCTTGTCTAATAATTCATTGTTATTTCTTATAATTAGCAGCCATGTGGTATTTCATGCAAAACCCTGGTATAAACAATAGCCAAATCAAGAAACAGCTGTTTGGCAACATTGTTTACCCTAACTATCAAACATTTATTAAGAATTGCATAACAGTTGTCAACTTAAAGTGTGCTAATGCTCAGTGGTGATTACTGTAAAGTAAAAATAAAATACATTTTTATTCATCCTCACACAATGGAGGAGAAGATCTCAAGAAAATATACTACTGAATTTAAGATGCTATTATAGCTACAGCTGAATAAAGCAGATAAAGTGCAGTCTGCAAAACGTTTTGGAATAGGTGGTAGAAGTGATGTCCGAAACTGGCGAAATCACACCTTTACTTCATTTAAAATTTGCTGCGTTTATAGATACAGTAATGTAATTTGCATTTTTAAACCCAGATTTGTTAATTTACAAGGGAAATGCATCTCCAAATTATGTTTCATGTAGTAACTGATGGCAGTGTGGATGTCTGCAGTATTCAGTCAACAGAAAATTTGAGAATGTATAAAAGGGATTTTAAACCAGTATTTTTGTATTTTAAAAGATAATGTGTTAAGTTAGTCATGTACAATGACTTAAGATTAGATGTGTGCATCGAACAGAATTTTTGGGTAGATTTCCAAATGGCCTGGAACTAAACTATGTTGGACATGTCATCACTGTTGCTGTACCATTGTTTTAGTGTTGATATTCCATTTCTTTAAAATAGCAAGGGGAGTTATCTATATTACAGTGTGGAAGTTGATTGCCAAGCCTCTATTACAGAGTTGTTTTTACTCAATATAATTGATAGATCATTGGACAGACAAGGTTGCAGAACTTCCCAAGTGACTCTTATCACCAAGAAATTGTTATTTGTAGCTGTGTCATTTTTCCCCTCTACTAACCATGTTCTATGAACTTTACCCAATGTACCTGATAATTGAGCTGCCCTTTTAAAAATTTCATTCAGCACTCTCTGCTTTGGAGAAAGATTCTTCAGATCTTTGTAAGATTTACATTTAGATTCATGATTGTTATTGACTAAAGGGAGAAAAAGCAAAATAAAAAATTGAAATTAGTTATCATTGCTTGAAGTTTAGAGTTGAAGTAAGCCTACAGTTGAAGTTGGCATTATTTTAGGTAGAGTGTAGTACCATGATGTAAGAAAAATATAGAACTTGTCTGTTCTTTCAAGTCTCTGGGAAGGTATTTGTAGTTGAGAAGGTAAGTTGCAGTTGGTAAGAAAGAACAAAACAAGTGAAGTTGGAGAGTTTTTGGTAAAATATTATACAGCCATAGTTAGTTACGAGAACTTTGAAAAAAAGTGAAGCCACAAAGTTTGGGGTTTAGGTAAGGTTAATTACATTTGGCTGCTACAAAGATTTGCTTGTACTCTGTGTAGGAAATGAATAACTGAAGTTTAGGTGTAAAGTGCACAGTGTATGGTATTTCATATAGATTTTTTGTTTCAGCATATAGGTGTTCCTGTTTAGAAAAATTCAAGTGTTTGTTTGATCATAAACCTATAAGTCATATCATGCCAACATTCACTGTCTTGAATGCCCTTAGACACAGCCTTTTGTCTTCTAAACAGAAGATAGAGCATTCCTTCATTTACTATGTACATCCACTAGTAGGAATCAGCTACCCACTTTGTTTGTGAAGCTTTTAAATTGAACACACATCCTTCTACATTTGCAGTCATTGCAGATACTGGCCACCTCACAAATAAAAAAACTCTTTATAAACTGTAATAATTTGATCCTTAAAGATGGCCTATGACCAGCCTGTAGGCTGCATAAGGCAAGTTTACTATTGGTATTTCCAAACCTTGTTTTTGGCAGGGCAAGGATGGGGAATCTAGGGGTGTTCAAGGGCAACTTGGTACCTTTCCTCACTTAACCTTGTCAATACCACATAACTGTAAACACTCAGTATGTTTATAAACAGCAACCATCACACTTTAAACTGAAAATTTTATGCAAAAGGCAATTATCTACCATTTTTCCCCATAGTATTTGTGACAAAATATACTGCAAAAATAACTGAAAAAAAATGCAACCCCTTCTTTTTTTATCTCTTGTAAATGACACAGTTCAGTAGGCAGGTATCCTGCTTGTCTTTACCCACAGACTACCATGGTTTTATGACCATTAATGTATCATTATACAGCAACTTCCTCATCAGTTGTTACCATATTGTATTACCATATACGAGATAAAAATGTGTAGACTGTGTGAACTATAGACTTAGGCTAGCCCAGGTGTTACACTCATAGTATCCATTTGCAGAAGTCAAATGGGCTATTACAGCTGTATTTAAGGGACCATAGACCCAGTATTTGTATGTATTTATGACCCCATACATGAAAATTAGAAAATGATCCCGTAAGGTACTATGGATATTTTTCTACCAGTTTTTATGTATTTTGGCACATTTAAATGCCAATTGACTCAAAGTGACGTCCATCAAAAGATCAGAAAATTTTTGTTTTTTCAGGATTTTTCTTTGAATTTTTCAATACTTTTGTATTGAAATTCAATACTTTTGTATTGAATTTCTAAGGATATAGTAAGTAAAACAGCATTTGTAATAACATAATCTTTACATAAACCAAAAGCCAGCCTATACACAGATGGTTTTGTAATTTAGCGGTCATCTTATACTACAGATAAATTGATGAAAATTTCCCATAACTTTTGACCTCGTCTTATCTAGAGGTTGTCTTATACATGGAAGTATATGGTATGCACAGCTGTAAACAATTTTATCAAAATTGGTATTTAGTCACAAACACAATATGAAAAAATACAGTAATTAGTGAATAGACAGTGTTGCTCTATGGAAAACAAGTGAATTAGAGGTAATTTTAGAGACACAGTCCATAGAAAAATTCACGAATTGGTGGAAAAGTGATGTGTGAAGAAGTGGGGGTCCACTAAATTTTTTTTAGATGAATTTTCAGTGTTCAATTTTCAATTTTTTCTATGTTTATAGTAGTCTGCCTAATCAGTTAATATCAACAGCTAAGAATATAAGAGTAAATGAATAATGTAATCCATTTCATAAACTTGAATGTGTATAGTTTTCAATATTATACTTACAAAAATGAGATTGATATGAAAATAAAATGTCCTTAGCAGTTTAAAGAATGTATAATTTTCCTAGTTTTTTCATATATTTATTTTGTATAAAATTCAGATTTTTATAATATAAACTAAATAACTATTTTTCAGAAATTTTAATGTATAATCAGCAAACTGAAATGATATAATTAGGGTTAAGTTAAAAAATAAATATATAGGGGTCATAAGTCACAGGGCCCCCTAAGGTAAAGGTAATAGTAATGAAACTATTTTACTTACAGAATACATTTATTCTATATTCTTACATTGATATATTATCATCGTCATATGTATTAGAAAAACTGATTGTCAGCTATTTGTAATGTTTATGTTCTCAGAATCAACTGATTGGGCCTAATACCAAAAGAATTAGAAAAATTATTTTTTTACTTGCTAAAAGAAATACTGTACATGTATTACTGGAATTATTATTTTTATTTTTGTATGTAAGTGTCAAAGGAGTATACAAAGGTAAAATATATTCTCTCTCTCTCTCTCAATGAAATATGAATTATGAATTACTGTAAAACACGAAATGAACAAACTCGGGAAGTTCACAATGCCATCGAGTGAATCCGTGCGTGCGTACATGTGTTACTTTTTTTTTTTTTTTTTTTTTTTTTACTTAGCTTAATTTACTGTACCATTTCTATTACAAGTTTAGCTAACCCTAAGTATGATTATCACACATATCATAGCAGTACATGAATCTTTAATCAATGTTGATATTTCATCTGTAATAACTAGAAATATTTAAAATTCAAATTTCATATGTAGGCAAGACAAAAACTAAACTAATCTCATCCAACAAAACACAAAGTCCCATGGTGGTCTGAAAAACTAACAGAATTGATAAAATTAAAACACCAAATTGGAATATTATTAGATAATTTGAATAGAAAGTAACTTCAGTAAAATGAATAAAACATTACTGATATTAGAAGTAAATTTACAAAAAATTACTATATTATTATTAGAAGCTGATACATTAAAACCTCTCTTCATAACAAAATATCGGTAAAATTTAAAAAAGTAATTCAAGGAAGAATCATTTCATGGAGGAAATATGTATCAGATCTCTCTAATAATACTCCCATACAAAAAATATGGGAAAAATTCAGGAAAATAAATGGTATCCATGTTAAACCACCTAGACATGCCATATCAAAAGATGGGAAACGAATACTTGATCTGGAAAATAAGTTTTTTAATAGGAGAAAACTTAGCAAAAGTAAGCAGCAATAAAAATTTAGATGAAAACTTACGTACGAACAAAAACAGCATAGAATTATTAACAATAAATTTTGAAACAATAGGAGATATATATTATAATAGAAAATTTAATATGGAAGAGTTGGAATTTGCTCTGTTGAACAGCAATAAATCTACCCCTTGAGGTGACAATATTTGTTTTGAAATTATCTGCCACTTAGCACCTTTGGCAAAGTCTTACTTATTAGAGTTTTATAATCACTTATGGCTTCAAAATTTATTTCCTGATGAATAGCATAAAGTTATATTTATTTCTATCCCCAAACCTGGAAAGGATCCTAGTAATGTAAACAATTAGAGACCAATTTCTTTAACAAGTTGTTTATGCAAATTACTAGAGAAAATGGTAAATGCTCAACCAAGATGGCACATTCAAGATAATAAAATTTTGACTCCCACTGAATTCGGGTCACAGTGTAACAGATCTACATTGGATTGTATATCTAACTTAGAAGGCCACATACGAATAGGATTTGAACAAAAACAAATTACTATAGTTGTCTTTTTTGACATTGAAAAGGCATATGATAATACATGGAAATATGCAATATTAAAAATGTTACATAAAAAACAGCATCCGAGGGTATTTACCCAGGTTTATCCAAAACCTTCTGACAAATTGCACTTTTCAAGGGAGAGCTGATGATGTATTGTCAAGTACATTTCCACTTGAAAATGGTGTTTGACAAGGAAGCGTCCTTAGTGGCACACCATTACTTTAGCAATAAGCTATATCAGTAAAAATCTACCTATTGAAATTAAAAGTAACTTGTAAATGGATGATTTTGTCATATATTATTCAGCATCTTGAATAAAACATGAAGAAGGAATCATTAATAAGGGCATAATAAAAATAGATGAATGGGCCTCATCTGTAGGCTTTAAATTATCCATACAAAAGATTCAAGTAGTAATGTTTTATAAAAATAAAAAGTGGAAATAGGGTGAAGAAATAGATTTGAAAATCAGAAGTCATTCCATTCCAGTTGGCCAAACAGCAAAATTTTTAGGATTAGTATTTGATCCTCACTTGAATTGGAAAGCCCACTTAACATACATGAAATCTAAATGTAAAAAGATCATTAAATCTAATTAAAAATCTATTGAACCTACTTGGGGAGCTGATAGACATACCCTTACTTTACTGTATAAAGCAACAGTGTTGTCCATCATTGATTATGGAAGTGAAATATATGGTACAGCATCAGGCCCAACGCTGAATACGGATCCAATTCACAATGAAGTCCGTAGAATATGTTCAGGAGCCTTTAGATCATCACCATCATCATCTTTACAAGTCGAATGTGGTGAACTATTACTGTCTCTCCATAGAGAGTTTGTAACAATGAAGAGTGCCCTGAGAATTCAGACAAGTGATTCTCCAACAAAAAAATTATTTGAATTAAGAGATGTATTTATAAACAGTCATTCACACCTTCCCCTATTAGAGCTAGAAGGCTGTTTGAGTTGTTGAATATAAAAATGCAAATGCCTTCAGTAGTAAAATTGCCTCCTCCTTGGACTATGAATAAAGGAAGAATTTGCACACACTTAAGATACTTACCAAAAAGCTACTCATATAACCCAGGACATCATAGACAACATACAGTAGAGCATACAAGCCAAAAAGGCCCGCATGTGCAATACGCACAGATGGACCTATATCAGAGCATGGGTTGGGATATGGATGAATATCCCAAGACAAAATGTATCAGTTCTCTCTACCTGATTATGCCTCAGTATTTACAGCTGAGTTATGCGCAATAGCATCAGCCATAAAAATAAAGAAACCTCATGTAATAATTTTGTGATTTGTAGCGACTCAAGAAGCGCCATCGAAACCATTCAGAATTACAAACCAAAAAATAACATTGTACAAGAAATAAAGTTATTTCTCCCTAAGCTACATAATAATGGGAAAAATATAGAAATATGTTGGATTCCTGCCCATGTATGGATTAAGGGAAATGAGAAGGCTGATGAAGCAGCTAAAGCAGCAGCCCATGTGACAAGATCGAGTGTAAGTATCCCTGTAAATGATTATAAAACACACATAAAAGTAGGCATTATAAGCAGATGACAAAGTAATTGGAGTGAAGAACATGAAAATAGTAAGTTGAAGCAAATAAAACCTGGAGTTAAAAAATGGAGTTCATCATACCAAAGAGAGAGGCATGCGCAAGTAATTCTGACACATCTCCGGAGAGGCCATACTCGTCTGACACATGAACACTTAATGAGCCCACATGAATCGGCTTCCGAATGTTCAGAATGCAAAGTGATAATAACAGTGAAACGTGTTATGCGAATGTCCAAAATATAACCAACATTGGTTATCGACTTTCGGAAATGGATTGATTGGCAAAATTTTATCAGTCTTCAACATTTTCAATTGACCAAATTTTAATATTCATGAAGTGTAAATTAATTGATAAAGTATAGAAAGTAATTTATGAAAATACAAAAGCCCTCGGGCAACTAATATATATATGTAAAAAATTCTGAATTTGTTAAGTTATTCTGATTTTTATCATTTCAGTTTTATTTATTTTTATTGTGCAGATGGAAACTTGAGTAAATGTATTTAATGAGTGCATGTGTTCTACTGTGGAAGCGTATGCCTTTTTGCATATTTTTAAAATTTCATTATTCATTCATCTTTTAGTCCCAGTACTTAGGTATAGCTTCGACCTGGGACTCCATTTCATTTTAATCCTTCGGGCCAGCCCTATGAGAGCTCTCAATCAGCTCAGTGGTATTTTAATAATAATAATAATAATAATAATAATAACAATGACAAAAGATTGGGAGAATCAAAGAATTGTGCTAAAATCTTAAGTAATTTACTATATTTTCTTTAATGAATTGATATTTTGTTGTGTTTAGATTAATATTAATATTTGAAAATTAGTAAATAATTTTTTTGTCATACCCTTTATACCTTAAACTAAAATGCTTGCAACTGCCTATTTTGATTATTCACTGCCAATTTTAATAGTTCAAACACCAATACTGTACATTATAAGAAATAATGGTAAGTTAAGATTACCAAATCATACGGGTACTGTATACGCACATAAATTACTTAGTTATTGAAATGCAGACAGTTGTAATTATAGCATGGAAAATATGAAAAAATGAATGGCAAAGTAACAGCACATTTATCTTTAAAACTATACAAAACAAATAAACATATGTGTTACATATGCATTAAGAATCTCTTAGTGAGAGAGAGAGAGAGAGAGAGAGAGAGAGAGAGAGAGAGAGAGAGAGAGAGAGAGAGAGAGAGAGAGAGAGAGAGAGAGAGAATAAAAATACAACTCATACACTAGTGACAGTATGTACACAAAGCATCTGAGCTACAAGCTGTGTGATTGGTTACTTCAACCCTTTCAGCCAGTAGCTTGTTGTCATGGAGAGAGAGAGAGAGAGAGAGAGAGAGAGAGAGAGAGAGAGAGAGAGAGAGAGAGAGAGAGAGAGAGAGAGAGAACTGAGTTATGTTTACATCCGTAAAACAATTGCAAGTGGTGAGACCGTTTTTTTATACAGTACATATTACCATGATAATAGATCAATATTGAGGGGATTTTACTTCTAACATTTTATTGATTACGTAAATCATATGGGTACTGTCTATCCACATAAATCACCTAGTTATTTAAATTCAAAAATTTTTAATTATGGCATAGTAAATATGAAAAATGAATGAAAAGTAATGTCACATTTATCTATAAAACTATACAAAACAAATAAACATGCATGTTACAGAGGCATAAAGAATCTCTCTCTTATCTCAGTTGGAGAGAGAGAGAGAGAGAGAGAGAGAGAGAGAGAGAGAGAGAGAGAGAGAGAGAACAAAAATACGACTCATACACTAGTAACAGCATGTACAAAAAGTATCCAAGCTACAAGCTGTGTGATTTGCTACTACCAACCTTTCCACCCAGTAGTGTGTCGTCATGGACAGTTTTTTTTATACAGTACATATTACGATGATAATACAGGCTCCCCCACTTTTTCGCGATCCCCTCTTAAAAACTCTTATCCCCTCTAAAAACTCTTTATAACTGCCAAATACCTTGTACCCCTTAAACAAAAATGCTTATAACTGTCAATTTTAAAAGTTCACTTCCTAATTTAATAATTCAAACAAAAATATATATTCCTTAAGTTATCATACTAAAATAATTTAATATCAGTTCAAACAAAAATACACATCAAACCATCATCCCAAAACACCTGAAGACAGATTGCTTTTTTACAGCTGTTACTCTTAGTATGTACAGCCCTAAAATGCTTATAACAGTGATTTACTAATTTTAAAATATTAATATTAATGTAAGCACAGCAAAATATCTATAAAATGTTTAATACAAATTAAATAAATCTATCTTACAGAATGTTTGACAACGAATCAAGCAAATTAAATAAATCTATCTTACAGAATGTTTGACAATGAATCAAGTTAACCCTGTATACATAAGCAAAGCTGTCTTCTCTCATAGTATTGAAGTCGTTCCGTTTTCCTTTTACATTTGTAAAAACTATTGACATTACCGCTAACTAGCTTTTTTTCGTAGATCAGCACTGTTTATTCACTAATTACTGTGCTGTGTTCTTTCATACTGTGTTTGTGAGTAAATACAGATTTTTACGATAAAAATGATTGACAGTGCACTTAAACTGTACTACTGTACCTGTTAAGCTCATTCCGGGGTGGGCCCCAGAATGAGCATAACAAGTTTATGACTCTCTCTCTCTCTCTCTCTCTCTCTCTCTCTCTCTCTCTCTCTCTCTCTCTCTCTCTCTCTCTCTCTCTCTCTCTCTCTCTCTCTCTCTCTCTCTCTCTTATATACATGTGTGTGTGTGTGTAATAGAGGTGTTTGTGTGTGTGTGAGTGTTCATTTACAGGGAGAGAGAGATTGGAAATAGATAGTCTCTTGGTCAATGGATAGTCTCTTGGTCAATGTAGGAAGAAGTACAGTAGTGATTACTTTATGAAAATTTAAAAAGAGGATTTAAGTTTCCATGGGATAGCGTTCTGGACGATGCGATGTGAGGAAGAAGGAAAAACATTTGCTGAAGTAGTAGTCATATGTTATACTTTTTTCTTTCTATCTTCTTCAGTAATTGGAAATGAAATGATGAAAGTGTTACTAGTTACGATGAAATTTTGCACTCTTTCTATTGATCTTGTAGTATTAGTAATCTTTTAGTGCAGATACTTCAAGAGATTTATCTTGGATGTAATGGAGATGTGCCCAAACCAAGATTATTATTGCTTGTAAGGGCAAGGATTAAAAAGGAATAAACACATTCACTTCCAACCAAGTTCATTTGGTAGCATGGGAGGAAACGCCTAAAATTACAAGGATTGGAAATAGTATAGTAACTAGGTTTTTGTTTATATGGTACTTGTAATCTGCATTCAGAACTCTTCCTGTGTATTGAAGAATCATTAGTAACTATAGTTGAGGGGACTTCCTGATAATAAAATCTGAGAATGATGAAATTTGGAACCAGTTCTATGCCATCAAAGTTCTTGATAATAGTTGGTCTGTCTTATGGAGCTCTTGGCAGGACTATAGGGGTAATTATTTGATCACTCACAACGACTACCAAAAATAGTTTTTGCGTACATCAAGTGGTGAAAAGAAGTTTTCTGCAATTGTACTTTTATTTACACTACAAAATAGGAAATCATTATTATTAGTATGAAAACAATCCCTTTCATAAATTTTTTATAGCATTTGGTTTATGTTTCTTCGTTTCATTGTGTGAGTACTTGCTCAGAAATTCTTCGATTTAGTGTGCTATAGAATAGGTGGTCTTTGTAAATCAGACACTTAAAAAATCTGTAGGTTCTTTTAAAGTGACTGCAACCTGCTTCTTTGTATTGTAAGGTTAGCATATGCTTGGAAATTCTAAAGTTTATTTTTAAAAGAAGTGTTGTTGCCTCACCTTACCTCCTCCATTCCCCATGAATATTAAATCACTGTTTACGCCATGATATATGAGTGAAATTGCTGATTCTGACTGTGACTAAAATGTCCCAAGTTACCACAGTCACATTGGGGCCTCTTTGAGCTTCACATTATCATCTGGGCTGCATATGCCTGAAACCCAGGCTCAGGTAATTTTATGGGTTACTAAAAGTAACCCATAAAATTACCTGAGCCTGGGTTTCAGGCATATGCAGCCCTGAGCTTCTTTTCTGGATCCATTTGACACTTGTAAGCAATCTTTGGGTGTAAAGATATGCACTTTTGGTTTCCTAGTAAAATTAACCCATAAAATTACTTGAGCTTTGGTGTTGAATATGCAGTCCTTAGGTGTTTTCCAAATCCATTAGACAATTGTAAATGACCTTTGGGTTTAAGCTTCTCAACCTCTCACCATAATGGTAATTTGGGTTTGGTATGACTAATGGGGCTGCGATGCTTAAACATTTTACACAGAACGTTAAAGTAGTTGGTTACCATTGCTAGAGCCAGAAAGGACGTGCTTGAATGATTGCTTTTCTTGTCTGGACAACAAGAGATTGTGCACAGGGACTTTATGCTGGAAGTATGGGCATGATATGATTGATCGAATTGTTGAAAAATACTCTGTATTTATTGTAGCTCTAGATAGATGTTATAAATTAAGAAAAACTATTTTTTTTCTTTGCAGACCCAGTAAATGTCAAACCAGAACCAGTAAAATCAGAATCGAAGTCTGTAGTAACTCCTACTCCAAATCAACAGCAGCCACCACAGCATCAACAACCGCCTCCACCACCGCAGCATCAACAGCCACCACCCCAAGTTAAACAGCAAGTTCACCAGGTAATGGAAGAAAAGAAGCCTCCAGTGCAGGAGATAAGCAAACAAGAAAAGCCAGCAGAAACACCAAAGCCACAGATTACAGATAAAAAACCACCCCACCAGAACCCACCTCCACCAATTAAACATGCTCAGCAAACTGATCAACATCCACCTCTGCAAGCAGAACAAGAAAAACCTCCCTCTCAGCCCCACCCAAAGCAATTACCAGAAATTCGAAGTCAACAGGAACCACTACATCATCAGCAACCACCTCAACATAATCAACCACAACCTCCACCACCACCTCATCAGCAACAGCAACCTCCAATAACTCTCAACAACCCATCTTCACATCCTGTTCCTCCTTCAGATCCAGTTCTTCAACAACATCAGAGACTTCAAGAACATCTGCAGCATCAGGTACATATACAACAACATGTGACTCATCAACAACAGCAGCATCAGCAGCAGCATCAACCACAGCAGCCTTTACCTGGTGTACATAACATGGCAACAGGACTTCATCCTTCAGTTTCCAACGGGTTTTCAGGTGAAATGCCTCTTGGAGTGGCTCAATCATTGGTGCATAGTTTAGCAGGGATAAGTGCAATTACTGGTATGAGTGGTTTACCCCCATTGACATCTGCAGGTCTAGAAGGGTTGAGTGGTGCTGTTGCAGGTGGTATGTTGCCAAATTTAGTTGAAGCAGTGACTTCTAGTAATCCTGTAATGGCAGCATCAACTACTGCTCCAGCACATAATCCAATAATGGGTGGAGGAGACATTACATCACATATACCTGAGGCCAGTTTAGCTGATTTGAAAGCAGCTGGTCTGGATACTAGTTTAGGGTACTATCCACCTGTTAGTCAGAGTCAGGGTGATTCGTCAATGGTTCGAAAACAGCATGAGGCTGAACTACATCCTGATGCACAAGCAGCCATACAAGGACAACATACTGATTCTGCAATAGCTAACTACTTAGCTGCTCAGGATAAAAAAAATACATCTGCTCTTGAAACTCCCAAGTCCTCGGGTGGGGGTTCATTTAGTAAGCCAAAAGCTACTCCTAAGAATTATAGCTCATGGTCTTCTTTAGCACAGAGTGCCGTCCCATCTCCTACAGCATCAACATCACTCAAAACCTCAGCAAGTGATTCCTTTGCTCTGTTCAAGAGAGTTGCCAAAGAAAAAGAAGCAAGGGTAAGTGATTTATGCCATAATTTGGTCAGGACTAAATTATAAGTAGTTTTATTGTTTTTACTGTGAATATCATTTAAAAATTTAACGATTTACAGCAGAAGCAGAAATGACTTAACTTTCTGATATTTTTTTTGTTGGTGAAATCTTTTAGTGTATATGCAGACATTGCATAAATCCTAGAGTCACTAAGTTTTTAAACATTTCGAAGGTGATCTCGTAAATCACTGCATTTTTATGCCCAACAAATACGTTCTAGTCTCCATTTTTCTTATTAGATAATCTGTGAATACTGAGTTTATTATGTTTGTAATATTTAAAAGATTTGTTAAATGCAGAAAATATTAGGGTAATATCTGAATTATACAAGAGTAGAAGAGGTTATATAAATTCAAGAATGTTTGTGGAAAATGACTGTTGAGGATGTGAAGAGGGCAGTGGATAAGGTTAAGGATAGAAAGCACAAGGTTTTAGTTGGATTACAAGAGAAGTGCTTCTGTAAGGTGGTGAACTTGTGACTGAGTCACCATCCAGGTTGTGTTAAGAAATATCTCGAATACAGGATGTCTCCAAAGTTTTGGATGAGTTAGTTATTATTATGTATAAGGGTGTATGTGACAAAAGTGACTGTAAGGGTCAAGGAGTTATACAGTATACATAAATAGAGAGAGAAAGGAGGTATGTGTGTGTGTGCACACTCTTGCTCATACTTGTGTGTGTAAAATAGAGGACATATTAAATCAGTGGTTTCCAACCTTTTCTGCCTTCAAGAACTTATGCCAAGCCTATCAGAAGTCCCAGATACCCTCATTAGAAAACATTGTTTGTCAGCATTCTTTATTAAATTTAAAACCATTGTGACAAACTTTGCTGGATAAATTGAAAATGAAAAGTACTCGTCTTTACCTTGATGTTGCTCTGTTGAACGCAAAATGATTGGCAGTAAAAATGTAATAGTAACAGGTAACGTTACCATAATCCTTTCCATCCGTAACTCTCCCCTTACATTTCACAAATCTGAAATGTTAGCTTATATCAGTGCACAAGATTTACAGTTGATCATGTCAGTTGCAAAACTTGTTGTGCAAGTTGAAGAGAAATAGAAATTGGTCTGCCATACTAAGGATCGTAATGACGTGGCACTGCTTGGGTGAATTAGGATGGTCCATAGATTTATGAGAGTACCGATATCTACAAATACCAACTGATTGGATTTTGCAGATTCGTTGATATAGGAGGTGCACAGAACTACAGTATATATCACACACGTGCACACAGGCTCATGAAATGAGACTGATTGGTGGGGCTGGTGGGAAAATAGAACAGCAATAGATCAAAGCTTTAACTATCCTTGCATAATGGTCTCAGTTTAAACTGTGCCAAAGCTATTAAGATTTAAGCATGATGTGTAGTGATGGACGTTTTGATACCATTTGATACCAAAGCTTAGATAGCACTGATACCTGGAATGAGGAAAATTGATGATAAAAAAATGCTTCTATTTTTATTATTTTCCCCAAATATTATGGCACACTTAGTCAATTACACACTACCCTTTGGTGCCAGGGCTCACTGGTTGGGAACCACTGTATTGATGTTTAAAAACCTGTTATTAAATATACCATTGTTTCACAACAGCAGCGGCAAATAATAGAACAGCAAGAGCAGAGAAGACAACAGAAGGAGCAAGTGGAGAAAGAACGAGCCCGTCAAGAGGCTGAAAGAGAAAGAGCAAGACTAGAGGAGGAAGCTTTAGAGAGAGCAATGGAGCAAGCTAAGGAAGCACGCGTAACTCAGGAAGTTGTTCATAAGTATGTGTTTTATTCTATATACATTTATTCCCTACTCAGCATTTTTTAACTTGATACATAGAGACAAATTTCAATTTATAAAGTATCAGAGATTAGTACGCAGAGTAAGAGCTGTTTAACTTATTAAATAGTTTTATACTTAATAGTACAACTTTTTTATCAGAAAATTAGTGATTACATTTGTTTTTAATAATTTTGCTGTGTGTTAACAAACTGTACACTTGCTCAGGTTAAAATTGCAAGAAGTTCTTAATACACACAAAATGTATTTTATTGTAACTTTTATTGGTAATATTATTACCTTAGAGATACCTGAGCATTAAAAAATAATTAAATCATAAGATGAATAGTCAATGCTGTGTTTCTTGCAGTAAACGGGAGCCACCACCAAAAGAGAGACCTCCTCCTGTTCCAACAAAAGTTGTGACTCCTGTTTCCACTTCTCCTTTACCACAAGTTACCACTCCTGTTGGGGCCCCAAGCTCACATCCAGCAACACCAACATCATCCCATGATAATGCAAAATTAAGTGACCGTGACCGACAAAAATTAAGAGAACAGGAACGGAGACGAAGGGAGGCGGTAAGTTTCTCTCTTTCTGTCTTTTTTTCCAGGTATGTAATATATGTACAGATATATGATTGTATGTAAGTATGTATGTATTTATTTACATGTGAATGCATTCATGCACACACATATACCTTTGCATAGTAGTGCAGTTTACGTAGAGAAGTAAAGTATTTTGTGGTGATGCACTGGTCTGGTGCTAGAGATACCACAGGTCATAACTTCAAGGTGAAGTAACATTTTGAGTGTTTCTCTCCTACCTGAACACCTGCATTCAATTGGAACAATACAAGGCTGCACCTCCCCCTGACTATGTGTCTACATAAATTAGTCACCTTTAGAAAAGAAATTATTTTCATGATATGGGCTCCACAATAACTTTCATGACGCAACACACCTGTTTATTTTAATCTCTTATCTCTCTTGGAAGTGACCTCTAAATGATGTCTAAACGATGTCCTCAGAGGTGAAGTTTCTTAACCCTTTAGACTCTGGTAAATCACACTTTTCACACTGGCAGAGGAAAGATAAGTATCAAATGCGCTGTGTTTAGTTATCTCAAGAGTACACGTCATCACAAAAGCAGGATATACCACAGTGGATGATGACCAAGGACTTTTCAGTAATAGCACTGAGGTACTTTATTCAATAAGTGAACAAAACA
The DNA here is from genome assembly GCF_040412425.1 of Macrobrachium rosenbergii. NCBI lineage: Eukaryota > Metazoa > Arthropoda > Malacostraca > Decapoda > Palaemonidae > Macrobrachium > Macrobrachium rosenbergii. Next base: position 20,759,251 of record NC_089795.1, read on the forward strand.
CAAAAAAATTGCACAGCTAAAAAAGCAAAATAATAGAAAGCATGACAGTGAAATAATACACTAGGCTAGTACACAAATGAAAAATGATCAGTCATTAAGAAATGGAATTTCAGTAAAAAGAAAAAGGACTGGAATTAAGTTTATTCAAGTCTCCTTAGGAATGAATATTGATCCAGAGTAACAGAAGACAATAGGATCATTGACAAGACTTGCTAAAGCAATCAAACACATAAGAAAAACTTGAAAACAGAATGATTACACATCTAACTCCCACACAATTAAATCCCAGTGCAGTACTAAAGTGTTGTAACAAAGACTAAAGTGCTGAATAATCACAAATAACTTGAGAACATTGAACAGTTACAGATACCATATTTGACGGCATATGAGAACATACACACAAACACAAATTTCAGACAGGACTATTAAAAAAATTGTATTTACATGTAAGCATCACAAACACATAAATTTCAGTCAGGACTGTTAAAAAAAATTCTATTACATGTAAGCATTTACAGGCACTCCCCGGTTATTGGTGGGGGTTCCTTTCCCGACAGCGTGACAATAACTGAAAATCAGGAATAATAGCGCCGATATCCGGTTATCGGCACCAATAACCAGGGGTTGGTGCCGCTGTCAAGTGGGGATTAGTGCTGATAACCAGGGGTCAGCCCCCGATAACCGGAGATCAGCACATATTGACACTGAAAATCCAGCGTCGTAAAACTGGATTGCCGATACCTGAGGCTGCTGATAACTGGGGACTGTCTGTAATGTTATTTAAACATATAGGGTGTAGTACGAGTTTATGCAGATATTTCTGGAAATGAGAGAAAATTAATTTTGTGCAGAAAATGATCAATAAAGATAGGCTTTTTAAGACTTCATTTTTCGGTGAGGGAAATTTTAAAATAACTTCTCTTCATTAACACTGCTCTCGGGTGAGGGAGGTTGTTAACAGTAGGTCGGGGCAACCCGGGGATGATGGGGGGGGGGATGGAGTGGATTGCTCTTTTAATTACAGTAAACCCTCATTATTTGCGGTCTCACGATTTGCGGACTTACCTATTCGTGGATTTCTCTGGAACATGTATACACATTATTCGCGGAAAATTCGCCCATTCGCAGTATTTTTCACTGAGAAATATTCACTAAAATTACTGTATTTTCTTATCATTTTCATGACTAAATGCACTGTATTTTCTTATCATTTTCATGACTAAATGCACTTTTTGTGATAAAACTATTAAAATACTCAAGTATAAGCATTTTTAGATTTTTTTTTTGTTTGAACTATCAAAATAGGCAGTTCTTGTTTGAACTATCAAAATAGGCAGTTCTAAGTGTTTTTAAAGGGGTTTTAAGTATTCGCAGATTTTAGCTCTTCATGGGGGGGGTTGTGGTACCCATCCCCTGCGACTATGGGGGGTTTACGGTATTAATTATTAGCTTACAGCGGTACCGTATGGCTTTATGTAGCAAGTAAGTGATGTAAACGTTGCTTGGCAAGATTTATTTGTGATCGTTGAATTCTAGCACACACTGTCCTGCCACCTTGTCACGGAATTGTAGAATCAGGAGTACAGTATGACTAGGCCTACACCTGTGGTGTCTGATAATTACTTTTAATGGAGAGCGAGAGATTTTTAATAATACATATTAAATCTTTGATGTGTGTCTAATGAATAAGCCTACCTTCGATGGAGGGGAGATACAATTATGCTTGCTTTTTTTTTTTTTTTTATCAGTGTCCAATAAATACCAACGGTGGAGAGGGAGAGGACTTCAATGATTCATACATTTTTAAATTTGTTCGGTATCTAAAGAATACATTTGGTCGGGAGGTATTTTATTCTCATCGTGTTAAACCCCCCTATTTTATCCTTATTACTCAGACATCCTATACACTATCTTAATTGCCCAAAGGCAGTGCTAATGTTAAATGGTTATTTTAAGAATTCACCTCACCGACAAATGAAACTTGAAAATGCATGTCTTTAAAAAGCGTTTTCTGCTCAAAATTACTTTTTCTTTCCCTAAAATATTTGCATAAACTTGTTACACCCTGTAAACTACAGTATGGCAGAAAAAACTTTGGCCAAAGCAGGCAGCTAAGACAGCAGGAAACATTTTTTTAATGATCTGCCTATAATTTATAAGATAAAAGAAACATGTATAGCAGAAAATATTTTGTAACAATACTCCATCTCTACTTCCAGTTGATACTTGTGCGGTGACTAAATTTATGACTGCTGAAATTTATAAACAAATTGAAAACTATTTAAAAGTATGGTAAAATAAGATTTTCAGCAAGTTGAATTCTATAAAGTTTTGTAGAGGATTGTGTGTTTTTATGTAAAGTCAATGTGTAAGCCTATCCCTGGGCTGGTGTATATGTGTATGTATATGTATGTCACATTAGGTAACTTACATACTTACTGTAACCTCCCCCCTCTCTCTCTCTCTCAGTATTTTTATTGACATTATTTAATGCAGTACAGTATTGAACTTAAGCTATGCTCTTAGTTTGCATTTCCTCTCTCTCTCTGTTATCCGGTATAAGAAAGATTAGATTTTTGACAGAGTGGGAGAGAGAGAGAGAAAAAAAAATTAGCAAATGTAGAGTAGTGTGTTGCTGTGCTGAGTTTTGGTAAGTTTTAGCTATCTGGTGCATCAGTTATGTGGATTCAGGAACTCTTCATGCTATTGTCAAAGTTCCATGGGCACAGGATAATGTTTGGTTAAAGGTGTTAGGAATAATTTAATGATAAAACTAAAAAAATAAGCATTGTTTATTGTGATTTATGATGAAATGACAGTTCAGAATGTACTGTGGTATTTTAAGATTTCTTTCATATAGTGTGTAAATTCAGATCATTGGCAGCCCTTTGGTTCCATGCCTTCACAAATGGAGTTACTTATGCAAGTTTTGACTCAAAAACCACAATACTAATGCCAAGGCCCACATCATGACCCGACTTCATCCAGTCCCCTTCTTCCGCTGTTTTCTCAGCTGGCAGAGTGCCCGGTTCTCTTTTGACTGTCTACTGATTTGTAGCTGAGCTTTTTTTGTGTGTGCCACATGTGTGGGATAATCTTGTGTTTCCCATTGCATACAGTCACCCTTTGGTGCTTGCCCCTCTCACGTAGCCAAGTAAATGAAGAATTAATAGAAATTTGTGAGAGTTGGGGGCACGAGGTTGCTTTGTTTGTGGTGTGCAAATCGTGTGAGAGAAACCTCCTTTGTCTGTGTTATGATTTGTCTTTCACTAGTGTTGCAAGCCTGTGTCCAGTATTCAGCTACTTGGAAGAATAAGCCTGAATTCAAATGTTAAGTTGACGAGTGTAAGCATGCAGTAGATTATGGCCCCTATGGAAGAAATGTTTGAGAGATGACATGTCGAATGTGAGGGATGGCAGGTGTCTCAGTGAGCCTTGTATGAGATGGGGAAGATGTATGAATGGTATTCTTTCTCTAGAGAAACTACGATATGTCCTTCCCCACTCCCACCTAAAATTCCATCTTATCTAAGGCTCCCTCCATCAGTGACGTCTCGTGCACTTACCATTGTTCCCCTGTCAACGTGTGGGGAAGAACATGGAGAGGGTAGAAATAATGTAGGGAGGTTAGAGAATCCCCAAACATTGACGAGTAGGGGGAGAAGGGGAGCAGCCTAGTTCCAGAGTAGAGGAGAGGGACACTTCGACATCTGGGGTGAGGAGAGACCTTTTTTGCTAGCGGAAGGAGAGCCGAGTGAGATGATGTGCACTTGGTTTCATTGCCGCCCAAAGTTTTCCCCTGCTTCTTTCTCACCTTTGGTGGGTTGCTTCCCAGTAGTAGATAAAAACATCCAGGAAAAATGTCAATAGAGGGATTCCTCACTCCTCCAGTAGGAGAGAACGAACAAAACTGTGGGGATGTGGGACACATCAAGTTAGAGCTGATTGCTGAGGAGGCAGCCTACATTGGAATGGAATCAGTCATCAAGGTGACCTGACAAGTGTTTTTCCTACATGTACACAGGCAGGGTTTAGACAGTGGGTTTCCAAATGATGTGAACCTTCGTTGTCTCCTTGGTTTGGGAAGTTCTGGATGTCAAGAAGTTCACCATGGCCCTCTCTGTTCCTTGATTGAATGCCGAAAGATCTTATTGTGTTTCCCTCCACTGCAGGACCTTAGGGAGGGGTGGCATGGTGACTCCAAGGGTGGAGTCACCCCATCCCAGGATGTTGAGGCATTTTTCAACAGGTGCCCTTTTCTCTCCAAGACATCGAGAGTTTCATTGTGACTGGCTTAGAGTCGAGGCTACAGATAGGGCCTACACTCAACGTCTCTTAGGGCAGGGTTGCACTGATCTGAGCAGCAAGATATGCTGGGAGATGAGAGGCCTCGTTGCAACCCCCTCTGCTTGGCGACAGAGCAATGAGAGGGGTTGGCACCACCCCCTCCCTTTTTGCCACAGAGTGTAGGAGTGGGCGGTGTCTGTCCTGAGGCAGGGGATACAAACTGCCCTTTGCTGCCGCAAAAGTTCCGCTAGCAGATGAACCACGCCCCACCCGAGGAGCAGATTCGACGGGAACCACAGGGCATCTCGTGACAGGTGGAATGGACCCTCATCCCATTCCACTCCACACTTCCTTGATTGTCATGCTTCAGGGCAGAGCAGCAACAAGCAGAACTAGAGGTCTCCCTAGTGGGTCCTCATGTTAGGGTACTGCTGTATCTCGTTGAATCTGCAGGACATTTACCTCCAGGCCCCTGTTTCACATGGCCCCCAGGAAGTCCATGCGGTTCATCACCAAGGGGGTGATGTACCAGTTCAGGTCTTGCTGCTTCAATCTAGATACATTGTCCTAGGCCTCCACAAGTGTTTCAATAGGTGACCTCCCGGGCACTCTCCGAGGGCATCCAACCAAGGTGGTATCTCTACAACTGGCTAATCCTCTCTTCCTCTCAGTAGGAGGCAGAGAGAGCTGTGGACATGACCCTGAGCCTGTGCCAGACACTGGGTAGAGTAGTCAACCTGCACAAGTCCGAGTCAACCGCCAAGATGGTAAGGGCCTTCCTGTTGTAAGAACAAAACCAACCTGCTGGATGCCTACAGCTTCCCTGTCAAGACACTCCAGTTAGTAAGAATTGGCAGATCCTCCTGGGCCATCTGGTCTCCTTGAAGCTGCTGCTGAGTGGCAGAGCACACCTCCGGTCTCTCCAGTGGCAGATGAGAGAGACCTGGCAGCAACTGAAAAAGGACCTATTGCATCCCATAGAGGCAACCGAAAGTAAAGGAAGATCTGATGTTGTGGAGACACCTGGTAAATCTGAGTGCCATTCAGGAAACCTTCCTCAGGACTGCTGGTGTTCTCCAATGCCTCCTGAAAAGGGGGAGTGTGGACCTCAATGGAAAGTGTGTTTCAGGGATGTGGGGCCCAAGGAGAAGGTAGAGTGCATCAACCTTCTGGAGATGAAAGTGGCATGGATGGCTCTCCAATAGTTCCAACTCCACCTAGTAGGCCACTAGGGTATTGTGACGAGTGAAAACATGACGGGTGGTAGGCTACAACAGTCAACAAGGAGGGGTGGTTTCCCCAGTCCTTGGAGACCTGGCAGTGAGGATGTATGCAGACTGGTTTGTGATGGCCAACCTATTAAGAAAGGATGAGATTGTTGGGGTGGAGTGGTCCCTGAACCAAAGAACATTAAATTGCCTTCTAGATATGTGGCAGGGCCCTACAATCAATCTCTTCACGACAGCCACCAGCATTAAGCTGTCACTGTACCTTTCCTTGATATCAGACCATAGGGCAGCAATATAGGATGCCTTCCAGCATCCATGGGACAACATAGATGTGCACGCCTTCCTCCCCTGCCTTCCTTCCCTTCATTCAGTCAACTGAGAAGGGTGCTAAACAGGCTGTACCAGTCCCAAGGTCTATGGATGACCCTGGTGGCTCCCTTATGGCCACAGGCCATGTGGTATGCCGTCCTGTTGCACCTGCTGGTGCATGTCTCAAGAGAGTTTCCCTAATTACCCAACCTTCTGGTGCCGGAGAACAACAAAAGGTGCTTTGGGACTTAGCTGCTCTCTGGCCTTATGGTTGGAGACTACAGTCAGTCCTCGCTTATCAGTAGCGTCGGTCAATGGCGATCTGGTTTTACGGCGCTTGGCTAACGACGTCGATAACCAGATTTTTGGTGACAGTAAGAGATTTTCAGCATCGATAAGTAGTTTATCGGCATCAATAAGCAGTTTGTCGGCATTGCGGAGCCGCTTATTACGCTGATGATGGGTTAATGAAAACATACAGTTTATTGGCACCGAAGTTATAAACGCCATTTATTACCATAATTACGGTGAACCCCTGGATTTGCATTCTCACAATTCACAGGCTTAGGGGTTCACAGGATTTTCTGTCTAACCTATCTAAAAATTATTTCTGGGAGAGCTCGCCCATTTGCGGGGTTTATATCTATAAAATTATTTGCGGGAAACTTGCTATTGGCAGATTTTTTCATTTTTTCGTAGAGCAATATTTTGTATTTTCATATTATTTATTGTATAATAACATTAAATAATAATGTACAGTAATAATAATATTACAGTACATAAATAGTAATAAGATTAAGTAATAATAGTACAGTAATATTAAATAATAAGAATAAATAATAATACGTAATACTGTACAGTAATAACAATACATAATAATAAGATTAAATCATATGGGAACTCACTGGTAATGAATGTTGATTATAGATGATGATGATGAATTAGCTGTGCAGTCGGATGAATGATGACGAAGATACGACTTCACAGTAGAGGAGTTACATCTCCTCTGACCTCTGAGGGTGCCTCTTCACCTTCTTCAGGAGGTGCTTCGTCAGGGGTTTTAGGAAGCACCGTCATGTTAAGGTATTTGAACATGGCAACAAAGATGGTATGGTAGGGCTGCATGAGCTCACTAATGGCATTGGAAACATTTGTGACCCTTTCTTCGTTACCATCCCGTGCCTTTATCATTGTCTGCAGTTGCCTGGCTTTTTTAAGAAATTTGTTCAGACCATGAAATTCTTCAAAATCATGGTCAGTTGGTGGGTCAGAGAGGGTGGCGAGTTCTTCTCTAGCAATGGCCTTCCCAAGTATTGTACCATCTTCATACTCCTTCTTGATGAAGGCGACTGCACTTGAAGTCGCACCATAACAAGCTGCTACTTCTCCGTGACTTTTGCCTTCACATAACATTACAATAACGTCTACCTTCTTGAGTCTCATGATTTTCCTCTGGCGCTTAGGCTCTTTGCCAGAAGCCTTAGAAGAAGCAGGGCGTTTAGGAGTCATCAAAAGGTACGATTCCAAAAAATATGCTTAGTCCGTAGTACCATACACAAAACACATAACTGAGAGATAGCAGTGAACTAAGACACTGGATCATTTGCTGATTATCAGTAAACATGTAGTAAGGTATGTACACACGGTACTAATGCACATACGTATAACATTTTGCGCATACTGTACATTTTATTAGATGTTTTATTGTAGGATGATTTTTAAATGTTACGTACATAAAGTGTTTTAGGATGATACATAGTACGCAGAGCATATCTAAAATATGGATGACAATTGGACTAGCAGGGAATGTATGTTTACGTACGTCTGCGAAGTATTTTCATGTTACATACTAAATATATTTTCGTGACTGCTGTAAACACATTTTCATGATGAAAAAAGATTTACTAATTTTCAGTTATTACAGTACTGTAATATATTAATGCAAACACAGCAAAATTTCAATGACATATATTTGTTTTTCTTAAAAGGTGCTTTAGCCAAGCCAGCAAATGGGCAGAGAAAGAACATTGGATGTTGAGATGCTGATATACCCAGGTGCAATGATAGTCAACACGCTATTGGCTGTCATCTGCAAAGCAGCCAATCCAGGAGTGCCACTCGTTTTCCTTGGTGCTCATTGGCTGTACAATTGGCATTGACTGGCTGAACACTCCAATCTCACAAAGATGGAATTGGTTGTAATCGGGGATCTTTGTTTGTCAGTTTTAATCATTGTGTATCAATGCTAATTGTGCCCTACAATGCCTCATAAAAATCCCCTGCTCCTTCAAAGGCTTCTGGCAAAGAGCCTAATCGCTAGCTCGATGAGAAGGTAAAACTTCTTGATATGTTGAAGGAAGTCAAAAGTTATGCCACTGTGGCTGCCATTATAATGTCAATGAAAGTATGATTAGGTACATAAAGAAGAAAGAGGCCGAGATATGTGAGGCTGTAAGTATGAGCTACTGTAGGTGCAAAAACATGGACAGTGCGGATAAGATAATCAAAAGATGGAATCTGCACTGGCGCTTTTGGATAAAGGACTGCCATTAAGAAGAATGTCCCCTCATAAAAGTGCACAACTATACCAGCAGTATTTTGGACTGGCTGGAAGGCTTAATGGCATGCAGGCACAGGAAGGCGAAGGGCAAGGGGAATTAGAATTCTTAGGCTTTGACGAACCCATGCCAAAAGAAGAAGAGGAGGAGGAAGAGTCGCAAGCAGGACCATCATCAGCTCCTCAAGGTTTTCAGGCCAGCAAGGGGTGGTTCCACCTAAAGTCTGTTTCTCTGCAAGGGGGAGCAGCATCTGCAAACACGAAAGCGGCTGTGAAATATCCCGAGACGTTCAGGAAGATCATCCAGGAGAAGGACTACCATCCAAAACAGGTGTTCCATGTGGCCGAGACTGGCTTGTTCTGGAAAAAGATGCTGTCCCAACATACTTCATGAAGGACAAGGCCAAAGCCTCTGGATTTAAGGCCCAGAAGGATAGGGTTACCCTCCTAATGTGTGGGAATGCTGCTGGCTTCATGTTGAAACCAGGTTTCATTTACAAGGCTGCAAACCCCAGGACCCTCAAGAATAAGAACAAGGCATTGCTGCCTGTGTTCTGGATGCATAACCTCAAGGCCTGGATTACCAAAGTCCTAACGGATCACTGGTTCCATCACAGTTTCATCCCTCAAGTTAGGCAATACCTGAGCGACTTGGGCATCGAGTTCAAGGTGTTGCTGTTTGTGGATAATGCTGGTGGCCACCCTCTGGATCTTTATTAATAAAGATCCAGCTCAAGTTCCTCACTGGTAACACCACCTCTCTCCTCCAGCCTATGGACCAGGGCCTGATCCATGCCTCTAAGGCACTGTACACTCGGAACTACCTCCAGCAATGGACGCTGACAGTGAAATTATATGCTGAAGGAGTATTGGCATAAATTCATGATTGCCATGTCCGTCCATCATTGACAAGTTGTTGAAGGAAATGAAGGAGACCCTGAACGCTTGCTGGAACAAGTTGTGGCGGGAGTTTAAGCATTATAAGGGGTTCCCTCCTGAAGAAATTCAACATTCGGCCATTGGTAAGGCGGTCCAGTTAGTGAGGATTCTACGTGCAGAAGGCTTCGAGGACATCACTGAGGATGAAGTTGATACCCTCATTGATGCCCACTGTGTGGTGGACCAGGATTTGGAAGAGCTGACGAAGTCTGCTAGTGAGGAAGAAGACATGCCAGGTTCAGGGGAGGGGGAGGATGAGGACCTGACTTTGGAGCATCTGTCCCAAGTTGAGAGAATTATTTAGGAGGCACAGGAGATGGTTTCAACATGGAGTCCTTGTACGGAACACTCCTTAAAGTTTTCAAGTATCCTTGATTCGGCATTGGGGCCCTAAATCAAGCCCTCATCAGCATACCCCTGAAGAAGTGCCTCCCCAATCCCCTGAAGTAGTGCCTCTAGAAGTGCCTCCCCCAATACGCTGAAAAACCTCCGAACTCCTCTGACAAAGCGCCATTGAAGGTGAAGAGACCCCCTCAGAGGGATGTGTACTTTCTGCTTTGCTGTCATATCATATTGTCATTCGCCGGGCTGCACAGCTTAATTCGTCATAATCATCTTGAATCATCATTCATCACTGGTGAGTACCCATATGATTTACATATGCACATAGTATTAAATTTTTTTTAATGTGCATATGTATTTCTCTCTCTCTCTCTCTCTCTCTCTCTCTCATTGCATACACACCAATGTTTCCCCAGTAAAAGAAAATGGGACGGCTTGAATAGTAACTGTATGAAAGAAGATTTGCATGGCTGAATATGTAGGGGGGACTGGATTATTTTCACAAGTAGCTGTAATCCATACAGTACGTATGTATAATTTTAAGGGTAAAATGTTTAAGATGACTTTAAAATTATAATAATATTTCAAATATTAATACAGTAATAAGATAATATTTTAAGGTATATTTGATGTAGGATGATATTTTTAGGTATAAACACTTAGTGTTTGAACTTTCAAGATAGGCAGTTATAAGCATTTTTAGAGGGGGTTGTCAAGTATTCGTGTATTTTATTTATTTGTTGGGGGGGGTTACCATATCGGTGATTTTCAGTTAGCGGTGCTCGGTCTGGAACAGAATCCCCGCCGTTAACAGGGGACTGCCTGTATTCAGCACCTTCTCCAAAAGAAGGGAGTGTCTAAGGAATCTGAAGCAGCCTTTACAGATACCCTTAAATGCTCTTTGATCGAGGTCTACCAGGGTAAGTCGACAAAGTACTGTTGTTGGTGTCATCAGAGGGACCTTGATCCCCTCAAGGCACCTGAAGGACATAGCAGATTTTCTGGTTTTCCTGAGGCATGAAGATGACCCTGTCAGTAATGGGCTACAGGGCAGTCCTCACCTAGGACTTCAGGCTGAGGAGCTTCAACCTCTCCAAGTCTTGGGAGTTGTCGGCCATCCTAAGGGGGTTCTATAAGAATTGCCCTCCAAGAGAGGGGAGGACCCTGGAGTGGAATGTCACCAAAGTACTTGCCACCTTATGGAGAGAGCCCCCCCCTCCCCCCAACCCCTCCGGCAGGCCTCAGACAGGAACCTCACCCTCAGGACTGTATTCCTCCTGGCATGTGCCTTTGCCAAGAGGGCTGGTGAGTTGCACAGCCTCTTGTATGTGGTGGTACATGCCAAAGGTTGGTCATCCACGTCGCTGCAGTTTCTGCCTGAGTTTATGGCTAAGACTCAAGACCCCTCAGTCCTGGACCTTAGATTCGAGGGTTTCTTCATTCCCTCCTCGAAGGACTTCATCAGAGGAGACAAGGAGATGTTGCTTTGTCTGGTAAGGGCCCTAAAGCAGTATCTGAAGAGGACGGCACCACTAAGACCTGGATGCAAGAAGTGCTTTGTCAGTATGGGCAGAGAAACAGCAGAGTTTCTGGGAAAGATGAAAGCCCATGACATCAGAGCCATTGCCTCTTCAGTGGCATACAGGATGAACCACTTCTTCCTTCAGGTTCTAAAGGCAAGAGTATGGAAGTGCCAAACCAAGTTCATGTCCTTTTACCCAAGAGAATTAGTCCACAAGTTCCTAGACACATACACCCTTGGCTCCATAGTCACAGCCCAGCAGGTCGTCTATGATGTAGAGCCCCACCCCCTTTGTACAGCACATAGGGGTGGACAAGCTTGTGCCACAGGGACTCCAGAGTACCAGCCAATACATCTAGAAGGAGTGGAGTATACAGGATGTTGGCAGTGGTTGCAAAGTGCCTGGGCCTGTAACTTGAATGCCATATTTAGCGCCTTCCCTGGGCACCTCGTAAATGGGGCATGCCCATCTAATTTAGTAGGGGCAGATTGTCCTCCCACCTCAGAGTAAGTGTCCATTTATGAAAGCATAGGGTTGTAGTCCTATCAGAACTTATTAACAAATTTTAAATAATGGTAATTTTTATCCACCTCAACCACCCCTCTGGTAGTTGATCTATCCTCAGCCAGAGGCTGATTTTGCACCCCTGTTAAGCTGAGGAACTTGGGTTGTTGTGCTTCAGCAGTTCAGTAGTACTGACGATGATTGTGCTTCAGCAGTTCAGTAGTATTGATGATGATGATGATTGTGCTTCAGCACTTCAGTAGTATTGATGTTAATCTTTTAAACAACTTCAGGAGCTCCAGCAGTTAGCAAAGAGCTCATTCAGCAAACATTTGTATTACCTAGACTGTCAACAAATGGTAAAAGTATACAATGTGGCAATTGCTCTGCAAGCTCCTCCATTTTAAGTGCAGGATTATGTTTATTTTTTTCTAATTAGTTTCACCTTGTACACAGCTTTAATAATTATGCTGTTTACCTTCTGTATGTATGTATTGAACTTACCTTTTTTTGTATAAACTTACACATGAACCTTATATGAACCTTTTTTGTATAAACTTATACATGAAAATAAAATACTGTGATTGACTATTGCCTGCAGTGAAATTTATTACTACTGTACAATATATAGTTTATATCTGCAGGTTTCATAATTTTTCCACTCATCTATTCATTATTGTAAATTGATTGGTGCTTTAGATGAGGAAAGTGAGGAAAATTGGGGTGATTGGGAAAAAGGGAGGAATTGTTATTTTTTGGTTCTGATCCAAAAGATAGCAGAGTTGTAGCCAATATATATTTAAGAGGATTGGCCACTTTATGACATTGTCAAAGTGTCAGCTCTCCTTATATTTGTAAACTAAATGGTGCAGGTGAAATTGGCATGTTGTGTGTTTATGTATTAAACAGTTAAAGGGTTGAGCTTAAAGACTAATAATACTGATGTAATTCTTATACATTTAACTTAAAGTACAAAGTAATTACCAAGTACTGTCTTCCCTGACAACTGTCAATATGATTCATATACCTGGAAAACATTTTTAATAGCATGGTTATTTTTTTACTTTCATTCCAGATGGCTGGCCAAATAGATATGAATCGTCAGAGTGACCTGATGGCTGCATTTGAAGAGCAGTGTGGAAAATAATAAGTGAGATGTACCAAAAAGATATATATTTTATTGATGCCGACTCTGTTCCTTGTACACAACTTAACTCAGATATCACCTAAGTCCCCTTATTTGAAATGTTTTGTACATATATAGCCATAACTGTGTTTATATTTATTATGATTCTGTGAGAATTATTGTTGCTGTATATATATGTATGAAAGGATGTAAATGTTACATTTTGGCTGTGAAATCGTCCCTTGCCAATGCATGTTGTCGGCAAGCTCTACAACTGTTGGCCCTAGTGCTTGCTGGTACTCACTTTATTTAGCCAGACTAGGATAAGCATAGGTTATCTTAGTGTTGACAAAAATTAATTAAGTACCACTGTCAAGCATTATTGGGAGGCTAGCCTTTAGAAGTTGCTAGTCTACCATGACTACTAGAAATATTATGTATTATAACTGTCAGGATCAGCACAAGTCTTAGCCTATCAGTTGCAATGTACCAGAGCATGGCAGAAGTTATGGTTTGTCCACACCTCAAATTCATTCTCTCTCTCTCTCTCTCTCTCTCTCTCTCTCTCTCTCTCTCTCTCTCTCTCTCTCTCTCTCTCTCTCTCTCTCTCTCTCTCTCTCAAATAATAGTAATAATCACATCCTTTTTAAGTTATTGTACTATTAAATGAGAACTGTTGTAAATGTACTGTGAAAATTTAAATTTATACTAGACTTACTATGTTGGTGCTTCATTGAGGAGGATATAGGACAACATCATAATACTCTGCATCATGTGACATTCAATATTAAACCTGTTCTTTCCGATTCTCAGTTGTCAGCTGATATTGCTAATCAGCTGCTGACAGTAGGTATGGCCTGTGAGCCATGTATTTAAACTTTCCATATTGACCAACGATTTTCAACTAAGGAAATTAATCAATATTAGGTTTAGTATCTTTTTTAATAAAAAGATTTGAATTATTGGGCCATTTGGCCCCGAGACCATCAGATTTGTTTGAATAACCTCTCTAAATGTAAGATGTACTCATATCATTTGGATTGGGGTTTGGGTTATTGTAGATAACATTTTAAGGAAGCAAAATTCATGATTATTTAAAAGACAAAGGCTACTTGGTGACAAAGTATGTACATTTTGTCATCTCTCATATTGTGAACAATTGAAAGGAACATTGACCAATAAAGATTGTATTTTTTCTATTTGTTGGTGTTATATCAATACTTTTTTACTTTATTACCTTACTACATATATATATAATATATAGATAAATAATTATACTTAATCGGTGCTATCTTCGTAGCCCGACTCTTAAGGTGGATGCACCGAGGGCGTTTTAGCGTGGGCATTCATTCTTCAATGAACATGTTGTTTAGAATGAAATCAAGTAAAATCATCGGGGTTCTTAACAG
>NC_089795.1:20803475-20813475 GCF_040412425.1 Macrobrachium rosenbergii
AGGACACCTCCCGTACGCGTTCTAGAAGTGAAACGTGGCACAGTACCTCCTTGAGGCAAAGTAATGCCTGGTTAAAGGTGACAGACAGCACAGTAATACCTGGATAATAGGAACAGTCACCACAGTAATACCTGGATAGAAGGGACAGTCACCACAGTAACACCTGGATAAAAGGGACAGCCACCACAGTAACACCTGGTTAAAAGGGACAATCACCACAGTAATACCGGAAAAAAGGGACAGACAGCAAAGTAATGCCTGGTTAAAGGTGACAGACAGCACAGTAATACCTGGAAAAAAGGGAGTCACCACAGTAATCCCTGGATAAAAGGGACAGTCACCACAGTAATACCTGGATAAAAGGGACAGCCACCACAGTAACACCTGGATAAAAGGGACAGACAGAGCAGTAATACCTGGTTAATGGGGACAGACAGCACTGTAATACCTGGACAAAAGGACAGTCACCACAGCAGTACCTGGATAAAAGGTACAGACAGAGCAGTAATACCTGGTTAATGGTGACAAACAGAACAGTAATAACTCGACAAAGGGGACAGTCACCACAGTAATGCTTGGATAAAAGGGACAGTCAACACAGTAATACCTGGATAAAAGGGACAGAGAGTACAGTAATACCTGGATAAAAGAGACAGACAGTACAGTAATACTGGATAAAAGGGATAGCCATCATAGTAATACCTGGATAAAAGGGACAGACAGTACAATGAATACCTGGATAAAAGGGACAGACAGTACAGTAATACCTGGATAAAAGGGACAGTTACCACAATAATAACTGGATAAAAGGGATTCACCACAGTCATACCTGTCAGTTCACCCACGACTGTGAAGGGCGAGTGTCCCCATGGAAAAAGTAGAACTGCGGTCGGACATCAGCACAAACCCCTCCCCCTCCCCCTTCTCTCTCACCTCCCTCTTCCCTCCCCCTCTCCCTCTCCCTTCCCTCTTCCCTCCCCCTACCTGTATACTGTCATTCAGACTTTTCCCAGGCAGTGCTGGGTTGGTCAGCTAGTAAGTATAGCTTAGATTTACCAGACCACTGAGCTGATTAACAGCTCTCCTAGGGCTGGCCCGAAGGATTAGACTTATTTTACGTGGCTAAGAACCATTTGGTTACTTAGCAACGGGACCTACAGCTTATTGTGGAATCCGAACCACATTATAGCGAGAAATGAATTTCTATCACCAGAAATAAATTCCTCTAACTCTTCATCAGCCGGCGCCGGGAATCGAACTCCGGCCCATCGAATGACGGTCTGAAGCTCAACCAACTCGGCCAACAAAGGGCTTGGTCAGCTAGTATACACATCTATATATATATCTATATATATTATATATATATATATATATATATATATATATATATATATATATATATATATATATATATATATATATATATATATATATATATATATATATATATACATATAGTGAGATGGCGCACACTATGTTGTGCTGGGCAGGAGTTGAAGGATTCCCCTGTTTAAATGCAGCTGCCAGTCATGAACTGGGTCCTTCGTCACTGGTTTCCTGCACTTCCTAACAATTGCTCAATTTGCCATTGCATCCTGGAAGTTTTGTTGTTGAGCTCTAGGGCTTCCTTGAAAACTGTATGGCAGTATGCATGTAGTACCAGGCTTTACGCCTTCGTTATGTGCGAGGTTGTTACGTCACTTCATAGTTGTCACTGATTTTCTCTATGGTACTGGAGCCTATTCCCTTCAATTTTAACATGGGCATCTACAGAATATTGCTGAAAGAGCTTCCCAGTGCTTAGTATTGGATTAAACTCATTTCGAGTGGCAAGTCTATATGAAAAATATTGCAAGAGAGTTAGGTGTTTACAGGTTACCATCACCTTTCAGTGGAGTTTCCCTTACCCATTCTCAATCCCATAAGGGAATAAAATTAGCTATGTCATTGGATCACTTCATTGACTCAGGATAGATATGTTTTGCATACGCCCGTCTTTCAGATGCATACATATATCTCTTTCGAATGGTGGCTCACCATCATGGCTTGTGAATACAATCGCAACTTCGTTTGTGACAGGTGCACTTGGTCTGTGTTTATCTTTCCATTTATCTTGATGAATCCACATTTTAACTTCTTTAGGAAGTCTGACTTCAACTGCACCTCAGTCAGTTTCTTCCTTTTCAAAATCTCGGTAACACAATGGCGCACTGAAAATAAAGTGGTTAAATAACTGGATTAAAACGTATTCTTGAAAATGTCTTCATGACTCCAGGATCCTTTGAAGTAGTCTTCAGCTCCTTAAGCATTCCTGGAGAAATGCCCATTGGATTATAACGTTTTAAATTATTAAAGACTCCAGGATCCTGTGAAGCTGTCTTCAGCTCTTGTCGGATCCGTTTCCCTTGAAGAAATCTTTGAAGCCTTTTGTCTCTTGGAGGGACCAACACCCATTCCTTCTCCACATAAAATCTAAAGGCTACAGAGCCTGTAGATTGTCTTGAAGCCTTCGGAATTCCCAGAAGCTTTCAGAATTCCCAGATTCCTTACTGTCACCCCGGGAGGACAAAATCCACCTGGAATTTATTATATATATATATATATATATATATATATATATATATATATATATATATATATATATATATATATATATATATAATTATATTATATAGTTATGTTGGTCATTTGGCTGATGAGTTTATTTAATTATTAATTACTGTGATTTATATAGCCTTGCTTTACCTAAGACCCAATTAATCCTATCAATTAAGGCTAGATCGGTTGCCAGTTGAAACTTGGTTACTGAATATCAATTTATTCTGAACACATGAATTAAACAACATTACACAAACAACTAGTTTCAACAACAAGAAGAAAAGAAATAAAAAATGTGAAACGGGAGCTAATAACAGCTTCAACTTTGCCCCACTTCGGACACAAGATATTCCAACATAAATTAGAGGATGACACAACGGCTTGGGCCTCTTGTGATGAGCCTATGAACAATTCTTGCAAGACTTGGGGACACTGATATGCTAATCCTTCTCCAAACAAGATTCTGGCCAGGTTCCAAGGCGTGCCCGATTCTGGAAAAGACGTATCCAGATAACAGTTCGATATTAAGGACCTCTCACTTATCATTAATTGACTGCAAGGGATGAATCTTAGATCAAGAGTATTACGTTAATACATGGAGGATAATTTATGCAATCTCACTAGGCAACAATAATTGTACTTGATACATTTGACTTCATAAATAGAATATGGTTTTACTAGGATTTTCCGTAGTCAGTGACTGTTTAAGAGAGAGAGAGAAACTTGAAACATGAAACAAGTGTGAGGTCTAAAGTAAAGAACTGGGAGTAACACTCATCTTCAGACATGCCGTTGGAGTAGATAATGCTGTGATCAATTGCATCAGAAGCCCTGGGTCCATTGAAATGGCAATTTCCCTGGCTGTTCAACAAAAAGGCAAAGAACAAAGGGAGAAGGCAGTGAGAGAGACACGGTGCTTGTGCTCTCTATGAAGAATACCTGTGGACTGCCCGAGCTGGGTCAAGATGCGTGGGTGCTTGCCTGAAAGACTCCTCTCCCTTAAGGCCCGTGGGCAGCATCTGAAAAATGACAAAAACTCGCCAGTACAAAGGTCATAGAAAAGTGAGCTTAAGGTACAACCTATCTAAAGGTGGTCCTAGTAAAACCTACCCTGTTGAATAGTCCTCTACACTAACTTCATATCCCCCAAGTGATGGTTGGTGTTTTTGTGAAACTAGCCCAGCTCTCTGGCTTCCCTCCCTAGACTGCTTTACAAAGAGAAAGCTTTGGTTTTTCCTTTTTTTTATATTTCTACTAATTAAAGGAAGAGAGGTCGAACATAGTAATATTTATACAGTAATAGCTCTCCCCCTTAAAAAGGCCTTCACTCCCTTTCGGGCATGAAGGTCTGTACAAAGCAAGCTGTTCACCTCAATTACTTTACTCTTCTCCCCTGAATAGATTTGTCCCTTGCAATGTAACCAGCTGCAACTAGCTAAGGGGCTACCTAACTCTGACAATAGGATATGAGATTTAATCACTTACTTCTACAGACTCCTAACACTACTTAAAGGTGCTTACTGACATTTGTGTGCTACCTCTGATGATCGTGATATTAAGTCCTAGCCAAATGGTACTTTTAGTGGTATCTTCTATGACATAACCTATTAGAACACTGCCGTAGCACCAGTGTAAAGGACAATGAACTAGGTAAGTTACAATATTCTTACAAGTATAAATGTCTTACACTAGAATTTGCAATCACAGTAAACAAAGAAAAAACTTGAATTCTTTAAATGAGGTTTTCCTTATAGGGTAAATGCTTACCTCAGCTGAGGAACTATGCCATGGATGTCATGAGCTCAGTAGCTCTATTCACAATAGTTATGATTACTGGCTTCCCATGTGGTTACTGCTGCTCACTGCAAGGGTTAAATGACAAGGTTACTAGTACTATGTACTCAATCTGGTCTAGGCTCCTCTGGGCAGGAGCCAGGATCACTGAGATGGAAAGGTACTGTGCCAAGGGGGCATGAGCGCCAGGATGAGCTCGTGGCTCTTGTGGCTACTGGGCTCTCTTCTGCCCCTTCTTCTTCTTCGGGATCCTCCAAGGCCCATCTATGCCAGTCCTAGGAGGTGATGAGGGCACCGACTCTGGGGAAAGGCCAGAAGGGCTAGCGGGTGCGAAGTCAGGGGTAACCTCAGAGGCTACAGGAGGGCTCCCTACTCCGGCTGCTGCAACAACCGGAGCAAGAGCGGTCTCAACCTCTGCATCCATGGAGGCCAGTTCCTGGTCTCCCAGAGAAGTTGTAACAGTTTGGTCCACCAGGGGTTCATCCTCTGGGGACGGATTTGGTGAGGAAGAAGTGTCGCGGGCCGGAGGCTCACAAGTTGCTAAGATTAGTGCAGTGACGGATCCTGGATCTCCCGGAGGAGGATCCGTCTCATGATCTGGATCTGGCACAAGGTCCTGTTCTAGTGGTGGCTCAACGTCCAAGACAGACAGAGCATGGCACTGCTCAGAGCTCGCAACTGGGACTGGCAGCGATTGATGGTCAGGCATGCCTGACGAGAGGTACGGAGGTGCAATACCTCGCGGGTGGCTTGAGTTGAGCTGAGACAGAGATTCCTGTCCCAGCTGGAGGTCAGAGCCTCTTGGAGAGTTAATTTGGAGCGTCCAATGGCCGTTGCTTATTTGGGCAGCCCTCCCAATTAGTGGAATGGCCTGTGACCTTGCACTCTCTATAGTGGTGCTGCTTCTCTTGAATGTCCTTTCGTGGAGAGGGAGGACCTCGTTGCTGGCCGTCCTTTTTTTGGTGGCATGCCAGTCAAAGTGGCTGTGCCTTGATTTGGTAATCCTACAGTCGGGGCCTCCATTGAGGAGGTAGTGTGGTGGCAAAGTGGTGTTGGGGAAGGGCTTCCCCAGAGGAGGTCCTGACCCAACAGGAAATCTACTCCTGGGCTAATTCCACTCACCACGCCAAGGAGCTGAGGTAGTGTACCCCAAGGTGCGTGACCTGGAGCTTGACTGTGGGAATGGTTTTGGTGTGGCCCTCTACCCATTTCATCTCCTACCGAGTTTGCTTGTCAACCATGGCACTGGCTGGCACTTGGGCCCTGGAAATTAGGCTAACATCAGCTGCAGTGTCTACCGTGACCGGCAGGGCCACGGGCAGGCTAGAGCCATTAAGGGGTGCCACCGAGAGGAACTGGGTATCCAGCCTCTCCGAATGAAGTACTTCTGCGGCCCAGCTGTGGAGAATGAGGTGCTAATTAAGTTGACAAACTTGGTGGTTGGGACGTGATTTGGGTAGGCCAGATGTCCAGCACTATAGTGGCCGGCAGCACCACAGGATCGGCAAGAGCCTTTTGTGGGGGCTCTGTGACATGTGGTGACTGTCGGTGGAGAGGGTTGAGTGGACGTAGAGGGAGAGGAGTTCTGGTTGTCAGTAGAAGGCTGCTTATTGTTGCCCAACTTGTAGCGGCAATCAGATTCAGTGCGCTCCAACTGCTTACAATGGCGGCATGCAGGCTTGCTAGGCAGTCTGTTCTTCAGGCGAGTCGAGCCTGAGAGGTACCTGGGTGGCACTATGCACTGCTGAGATGTGCTGTGGGACTGGTTGTAGGTTTCCCATGAATCCGCCATACGGCAGGCTTACATAAGTGTGGTGGGCTGCTTATCACTGAGATACACAGCAAGGGACCCAGGCACACATTAGAAAAGATGCTCCAGCATGGTGCGATTGAATAGGGCCTCGAATGTAGTGCACGACAGGGAGCTGAACCAAACAGGTACCAGACTGGGTCTTGTGACAGGCCCATTCAATCTAGGACCAGCCGACTTCCTTGGCAAGATCACGGGGTTATTTCGTAGGCTTTCGTTATGACCCTACAAACTTCTACCATGTTGCCTCTTTGACTCTCCTCCAGTGAGCGGAGGGCTGCCTTAGCTTTTCCTTCCATGTGCTTGGCAAGCACTAAGGCCCTCTCTATCTCGGTGGTATTGTAGTTTTCAAAGAGCGACTCTATTTCCTCCAACCATGCTTCTGGCTCTTCCTCAGTCCACTTGGGGACTAGGGAATTAATGCTTGAGATCGGAGCATTTGGTGCAGCAGGTGTGGGGTTGGAGGCTTGTTGGATAGCCATAGCGTCAGCACTTTCCTTTCGAGCCTTCTCCAGCTCGAGCTCCTTTCCTTTGAGGACTAATTCATGCTGTCTTCTCCGTTCTTCTCTTGCGTCTTCCAGCTGCCTCTGTTCTTCTTCATACTTCCTCTGTTATGCTTCGTACTTCCTCTGTTTCTCAGCATACTTCCTCTGTTCTGCGTCATAACTCCACTGTTCTGCTCTTTCTTCCCTCCTTGCTTGGCCAAGTCATCCATCTGTTCCTTGACCCACTTGGTGAGTTCTGGTCGTATGAGACCTGCCTCCTTCCCCAGATCCATGAAGGCTCTGTAATGTTCTGTCGCCATGGTTCTGGTAGGTAAGGGCGTCTATTTGGGTTGACTGGACGTACTTGGGACTTGAGGAAGTGTCCCTCAGATTTGGGTGACACTTCAGTGGTGTGACACCTTTTCAATAAGGCGGCACTGTGGTTGAGTGTGCTGTGCAAAGGTCACACTGATGACACTATGTATCTCTAGGTACAGGTGTAGCTTATGTAGTCACAAAGGACTTTTTTTCTTTCTTTTTTTCTTTGATGGCACTATGGTGCCAGTGAGTTCCTAAGAATCAACACTTGTCTTGGAGTACAACTAATTGTACTGAGGGGAAAATGCACTCTGCCCAAGCAGAGTATAACTAATAAGTAGGAGAAAAAGGGAAGGTAAGAAGCAGGAGACAGGTAAGCTCTTCAGTTTGTGACAGTGCCTCAGATTAGTGGCACTGTGGAAAAGAAAAAGCAATTTTGGTTGCTTTGGCCCTCATGGGTGACTAGTTCCTAGTACCAGCTGTGCTACTTCCTTTCATGTGGAGGGAGGAGGGCTTTTATGCTTGAGTCTGGATAAAAGACCTCACTCGTGGCCGACAGTTTTCTATAACAGTGGTTAATCTTAACTTATCCTCATCTATCTGTGGGACAGAGGTGTTTCTTTTAATTTGTTTTATTTTAATTAATTATTCCTATGTCGGCCCGTTCTTTCAATGAAGACGGTGCACGTACACTTAGGAGATATCTTAAAAGCTTACGTGAATGGATAAAAGAAGTGGAAGAGAGAGAGAGAGAGAAAAGAAAAGTATCCAGCAAGCAAAGTTCGCACTGCCTGAGTAAATAAGGAAAATTGTAAATGCACACTAGCAAGTTTCTTCTTTTTGAAATACTTCTTACTTTGGCTATATTAGATAATGGGTTGTCTTGCCAATATTAACTTGCCCTATTACCATTGCGTCTTTACGTCTTATGCTGGTAAATATGGTTAAATTATGAATTTTTTTTCTCTTTTATATAATTCCCTGCGAAAGCGTATTTTGTGTAGGATCTTTTCGTTAAATTTCCTAAATAAGTCATTCCATGACTAAATTATTAACTTTCTTTTATCTGTTGCATTAAATCCTATACCTAGTTTCCCTATAGTATTGAAGTATATTTTTTTTCTCTACGATTTGCGAGTATGGTAATGCGCCACACAGGTAAACAATAACAACGACAAAGTCTTGCTGGCAGAGGAATACACAACCTCCCACCTTCACGATGTTATTACAAAAAAAGAACAAAACACTCAAATTTTTCTTAAAAAACAAATGAAGCTAATGTTGGAATGCAAGTTTTAACTTAAAATACCATAAATGCTAGTTATTTGACGTTATAAACGGAAAAAGAATTTATGATTTTTTTTTTCCTTTTCTGGCGCCAAAACCAAGACCTACTGGTCTGCCATACTTACTACGGTGCCGTTCACGATACAAAGGAATGAACCCGTGACGTCCTTACTGGCCTGATTTAGGTTAATGTAAAAGGCAAATTATGAAATTAACACTGATGCAGTTCATTTGCGATATTAATGGCAAGGAAATTGGATATGATTTTGCACGAGGGAAAGTAATTTTCTTTGTAATGCTCAGTCAGGGGCCTTCTCTCTATGGCTGACATGGCTGCTGTTTTGCAAGAAATCCTTATGGACTTGTGTAAATTTGTCTGTCCTATCTTATGAGAGAAGTACTAGGC
Source organism: Macrobrachium rosenbergii (assembly GCF_040412425.1). Taxonomy (NCBI): domain Eukaryota; kingdom Metazoa; phylum Arthropoda; class Malacostraca; order Decapoda; family Palaemonidae; genus Macrobrachium; species Macrobrachium rosenbergii. The sequence goes on from NC_089795.1 coordinate 20,812,174, forward strand.
ACCCCTCCCAGTACTGTGATGCAATAGCTAACTAGTTCAAAAATTAATATTAAGTATTAATCATTGGCCGGCGAATAGCAATATATTAAATCTTGACTTGGTAACTTATACAACCTTGACTGGAATGTGGGACTGGCTCGGTATCTGAATGCGGTATACGTTTCCTTATTATTGTAAATTGTAAATTATAGCTGCTCTCATTTAATGCACGTTTTCCTACCTATTCTTATTTTTACAACATTGGTATTCTTAATATTACTTACCTTGGCCTGTGTCCTTGTTTGGGAGAATTTAGCATGAAATTAATATGATGTGACTTTTTATCTTTGAATTAATTTGTTTTTAATTTGATTCCAAGTTCTTTATCTCTGTGAATTAAGTAGAGATCCTGTAAGGTCTGCCATTGTTACGTGGGTCATTCGGCTGATGAGTTTAATTATTAATTACTGTGATTTATATAGCCTTGCTATACCTAAGACCCACGCAGTCCTATCAGTTAAGGGTAAAAGTTACCAAAAAACACAGATAATTAACTTAATTAGATTGGTCGCCAATTGAAACTGGGTTACTGAATATCGATTTATTCTGAACACATGAACTAAATAAACAACATTACACAAACAACTACTTTCAACTACAAAAATAAAAGAAATAAAAAAATGTGAACTGGGATCTTACGGGAACTAATAACAGCTCAAACTTCGCCCCACTTCGGACACAAGATACTTCAACATAAATAGTGGATGACACAATGGCTTGGGCCTCTTGTGACGCGCCTATAAGCAATTGCAAGTGCATGACATGGGAACACTGATATGCTAATCCTTCTCAAACAAGTTAGCCGGGTTCCAAGGCGTGTCCGATTCTGGAAGACGTATCAGATAACACTTCGATATTAACCCTTAAGGGACGACGCCAATTTATCAATGTGCAGCACCCCAGACCGGGAAACTTTGAGGTCGGCAAATAAAAAAAAATCACATCAATGGAAGAAAGACACACGTACATTTACACTGTATAAATAAAAAAATTCTAAAAAATTTCCCTACCTTCCACGAGTTGAAAAGTACTATTTACAACCGCTTGTGAGCCTCATTACAAGACAATTGTAGAATTTTACCAACTTATAGATGTTTTTTCTAATAAATAAATTTGTATTTTAAAAATTGTGTACTGCTCACACAATATCAAAACAGATAAATAAAAGCAGTAACAATTGCATATTTGTTGAAAATATTCGTAAATTTATGAAGGATGATTCAATAACTTTTTTGTACTTTGTATTTTTCTACTATTTCTTTA
>NC_089795.1:20818475-20830975 GCF_040412425.1 Macrobrachium rosenbergii
GTCAGCCAGAAAAGACAGCTAGACCAGGGGATGTTAGAAGCCAGTAGTGTGGGGAGCTTATGCCCACAGTAGGGAACACCGTGGGAGAGAGTTCGCCAGGACGTCACGCCCTCCTCCCCTATCCCCCACTTCTTCGCCCTCACTACCAGCCCCTCCCTCCACCCAACCGACTGGAACAGATTTCCTTCAACTTATTAAGTTTTTAGAGGAATCTCGCCGGTATGAAGAAGAAAAGAAAGAAGACGACGTGAAGATGAAGAAAGAAGAGAACAAAGAAGACGTGAAGAAGAGGATAAGAGCACAGAAGGAATTACGCAGAAGAGAGGAAAACATGCGCAGAGATGAGGAAAATGCAAGATTTACAGCCCTTATCCAGGTGCTCTCGTCTGCCCAACCCTTCCATGCAGAAAACCCCATACCAGGTACAGAGATGGGCGCTTCTTCCTCCAGTCAACCTTCTCTTCCCCACCTCAAAAGCGACGGCACAAACGCCGCCCCACTCAAGGCTGATGCAACATTCCAAATGTTCAGGGAATGGAGACGCAGGTGGGATGATTATGCCATTATGGTCGATCTTTTCAAGCTTCCTAGGAGAAACAGATGATCCAGTTGCGGATGTGCTTGGCCCTTGAAACTCAGCGCGTGTTGGAGCACACCTTACAGATCTCACCCTCCACAGATAAGTCTGTAGATGAAGTGTTGGATGCCCTGCAGTCTCACATAAAGGGTTTACGAATGAGGTTCTTCGTCGTAGGGAATTGCTTAGTTGCAAACAGATGGAAGGAGAATCTTTTTTCAGATTTCTATGTAAGGCTTCGACGCATTGCAGAGGAAGTCGACTTGTGCCCGTAAGATGCAGCTGCATGCGAGGAGACAGTTGAAAATGGTAATTCCTGATGGGCATTCAAGATGCAGAGCTTGTCCAGAAAATAATTTCCTTGGACACCGCCTCCTCATTACAAGATGTTGTCACGACCTGTCGGTCATATGAAGCAGCCAAAAATGCAACTTCTGCCATACGTGCCCCACCTAACCAGTTGCGCGCCATTTCTGCCTACAAAAAGTGTAAGAAGAAAAGGGCAAGTGAAGCAACCTTACCTTCAAAACCGATTTTGACACCAGCTACTTTATGCCAGTCCTGTGCTCGACAGCATGGCCCCAGTGATTGCCCTGCTGCCAACAGTACTTGCAAAAGCTGTGCCTGCCTTGGTCACTGGTCCAGGACAATCAAATGTCGCCAGCAAAGCCCAGTGCCGCCTTTGCCACCGCAGTGGACATTTTGATAAGTGTTGCAGAGAGAAGAAGAAGAATCGCCAGGATGGATCTCCAAGCAACAGTGCTGCCCGCTCCAACTCCTGCAAGACCCAAGATCTTGCGCAGAACAGCTGTCGTCGTTTAGGATACCCTTCTTCCACAGCCCCCAAGACACCCCAACCCATCTGTGTTCTCCTGTCATTTGGTGATATTAATTCCGTTTACAGATGTTACCAGACACAGGTGCTGATGTCACCGTTATTGGCCAGCGACACCTCCAGAAAGTTTAGGAATCCCCAGGAGCAGCCTGCAACCTTCCACCGACTACAATGATTACTGCAGATGGGTCCAAATGACGCCTGCCCTGGGCATGTTCCGGGCTACTCTCACCTTAGGTAAGCAGTCTTGTTCTGCTAGGATTCATGTCCACGAGAATGTCCAGACTCCACTTTCTGTCTTATGCACACTGTCAAGAGTTGGCCATAATATCTCCGGATTTTCCTAAGCCCATTGCAGAAGTCAAGCATGTCAATAGATGCAAGGAGCACCTATCTCAGACCACCACACGCCTTCGGCTGGCTGCCAAGGAATATTTCCTCCGAGTTTGCAGATGTGTTGATTTCAAAGACTTGAAGTCAGCTCCCCTCAAGCCCATGGTCGGTCCTCCCATGAGGATTCATCTCAAGGATGGTGCTGTGCCCTTCGCCATCCACACCCCAAGACAGATTCCCTTGCCTTCAGGGGACCAGGTCAAGGAAGAGCTTGACCATGGTAACAGGAATAATCAAGCCGACTGGTGATGACCCTTCAGAATGGTGTCACCCCTTGCGTCGTTGCCAAGAATGTCACAGGAGTACGCATCACGTCGATCTCTCCAAGCTGAACAGCCAAGCCTTCCGCCCAGCCCACCCTTCGCCCACACCCTTCACCGCCTCCATTCGTAGTGTGGACCCGAAGGCTAGGTTCTTCACGACAGCTGATGCCCTCTGCGGGTACTGGCAAATGGAACTCTGAAGAGGATCAACATTTGACTACCTTTATTACGCCATATGGTCGGTTCAAACACTGCAGAGGACCGATGGGTTTCGCAGCTACTGGAGATGCATTCTGTCTGCGAGCGATATGGCCTTCTTAGGGAGTCAAGAACTGTGTGAAGGTTGTCGATGACATCCTTCTCCACGATGAGGATTACCAGTCACACCTTTATCGTATCCACGAGATGCTCACCAGGTGCCGCAAGTTTGGGATTACCCTCAACAAGGACAAGTTTGTGGTTGCTGCACCTACCGCAACTTCGCGGATACACGCTCAGGAGAGGGCATCTCGGCTGACCAAGAAAAAGTCAGTGCCATCAGGGATTTCCCTACTCCAGCTAACCTGACCGACCTCAGATCATTCATGGGCCTGGTCAACCAGTTGGCAGAGTTCACCCCCTGACATTGCCGCTACAGCCCAGCCTTTACGCCCTCTGATGAGCCCCAAGAGATCATTTGTGTGGACCCCTGATCATGATGAGGCCTTTCGCGCATCAAGTCAGCACTCCTCCGTCCACCCATTCTCGCCGCTTTCGACCCAGACCTGCCTGTCATCCTCCAGACAGATGCCTCACGCCTTAATGGTATTGGATATGCCCTTCTGCAGGACCATGGTAGTGGACACTTACGTCTAGTTCAGTGTGGCTCATTCTTATTCCTTACGGCTGAGACACGCTATGCCACTATTGAGCTTGAGATGCTCCGCCGTGGTCTGGTCGATGTCAAAATGTAGGCTGTATCTCGCAGGCCTACAGAACTTTACTCTGATGACGGATCACCGTCCCCTCATACCTATCCTGAATCATTACTCGCTGGGCGCCATCGAGAATCCTGCGCCTCCAGCGTCTGAAGGAGAAAATTTCGCCCTACTTATTCACAGCTGTGTGGCGTGCTGGCAAGTCTCTGAACATTCCTGATGCTCTGTCTCGAGCCCCAGTCAGCCACCCCACACCAGAGGACAGAAATTGCAGGTGCCCCTTCTGCCACCCATCTACGAACAGTCATGGCTGTGTACACTGTCACCTCTTCAGGAGAGTCTCCAGCTCAAGATGCTGACAGGACCCTTCAGGATCTACGAGATGCAGCAAGAACAGACCCTGTCTACACTCGCCTGCTCGACTGTGTCACCTCAGGATTCTCCAATAGGTATGAGCTGCATAACTGCTTACTCCCATACTGGAAGATACGGGATGAACTCTACGCTGATGGTGACCTCGTCCTGTATGGAGCAAGAGTTATAGTTCCTGCCGCCCTCCGCCGCAGTTGTCTCGCTTACATGACAGCCATAGGGGTGTGGAATCTACTAAGCACCGAGCAAAACAGACTGTCTTCTGGCCTGGTATTAACTCAGACATTGTCAACATAATTGGAGCTTGTGAGTCATGCCAGGTATTGCAGCCATCCCAGCAGCAGGAACCACTGATGAGTGATGACAACCCCAAGAGGCCCTTTGAGTCTGTTTCAGCAGATTTCTTTATCGTCGCAGGAAAAGCCTTCCTCGTCATAGTCGACCGACTCTCAGGATGGCCTGTTGTCGTCCCATGCAAAGGTGATACTACTGCCTCTAATACAATCAGGATCTTCTGCCGCTACTTCCGGGAAGTTGGTGTCCCTATACGCCTCAGGACTGATGGAGGACCACAGTTCACCAGCAACGAGTTCCGGGATTTTATGGAGGCGATGGGGAGTTCGACATGTGATTACCTCCCCATATTATCCACAATCGAACGGTCATGCTGAAGCATGTGAAATCAATCAAGCATCTTATCCTGACAACGGCACCTTCAGGCAACATTGATTGCGAGGAGTTTGATCGAGGTCTCTTAGAGCTCCGGAATACTCCAAATTTCACAGGCCGCTCCCCTGCCCAGATCTTGTATGGCCGACCTCTTAGGTCATGCATCCCCGCACACCCAGAGTCCTTTTCAAAGGAGTGGCAGGTCAAGACTGAGGACTGTGACCGCCGTGCTGCCGCCCGTGCCGAGCAAGTTAAGACCGGTACGATCAGCATGCCCGCCCCTACCCAGGTTGACTATTGGACAGCACGTTTCGGATCCAAGACCCGACATCTCACTGCTGGGACAAGGTTGGGGTAGTCATGAGTTTCGGCAGGTCAAGGGACTACGAGATTCGTCTTCCTAGTGGTCGTGTATGGTGGCGAAACCGTCGTTTCCTTCGCCCAGTGCCACCTCTTAGTGTTGACCCATCCCCTCTTTCTCCTGTGGCCCCTTGCTTGGACCAGGAAAAGCAGTCCTTAGTTGATATTCCCCCAATGTCCCCACGTCGTTCTCAAAGGCTCACAAAAAAGAGTCCGCTCGAGTATACTAAAGGCGTGAGGGGGAGGGAGGTGTAGGTATATGAAAGACATGTTCAGTATGATGTATGAACCTTTATATATATATGCATTATGTTCTTTTATGTTTCATGTCCGTTTGCGGTATATACCTACCTAGTGTATTAAATGTATGTCATTCCAATGTGTTTATCATGTACGTTATGTAATGACTGAACCTTGTCCGTCTGGCAGTAATATTTCCGCCATGCAGGACCGCTCTGTTTCCCGTGTAGACACATAATTTGTACCTCTGTGAATTTGTCAACTTCACTAGACATTAAGGACCTACTTTTTATATTTCGGTGTTTCCTTCATCCCCAACCTTTAGTGATAAGGATAACGCATCGAACACACATTACAGACTGATACACACACAAACAAAGCCACTCCAACATCTAAAAACATAACAGACACCTCACACATCTCGAACTGTTGACCTAACCGCTCAACTCTCCTCACTGCCCAGAGAAAGGGAGTAGGTGATTTGGTACGATACATGTACATTCGCTACCGGGGTCTAAGCTGATGTCAGGCAGGGCAGCCGATCAAGACTAACGTCTACCCTAAAACAAATCAAAGTCCTTCATAAAGAAGGCATCATTGGCTTACCCCATACAAAAAAAAATGGGAAAAAGCACGTTAAAAGAAGATATATATATATATATATATATATATATATATATATATATATATATATATATATATATATATATATATCATTACTACAATTAACTACCTACTGTCATAGCTACCTTTTATATACAAGTCCAAGGGGTACATAACGTACTTTTATTTGTAGTGTAATGGTTCTGTTAGTTACGTAGCTATATCCTTTACTAAATAATTATATGTACACATATATAACAAGATATATAAGATTCAAGGAATAATACCTTTTTAGATGTTAGAAAACTTAAAAGATCTGACCTGTTATTGAATTATACTTATGAACTCTGCGAGATTTTCAGTTCAAATGTAAAAGTTTCATAAGTAACCATGTTGGAAATTTATTCCAGGTCAGCATGTTAACGAAAAGTTAGCAATAGAAAGCTCAACAATCCACTCATATATTTGCACATCTAGAATACTGTGGGCATAAGACTGCGTAAGTCACATTAAGTGGTTTATTAAAGTAATAAGCCAGCAGTTTCATATTTAAAAAGAACAATTCCTTATAAACTTTGGTTTGAAATTTGTTATTGAGAATTTTAATATCTAAGGAGGGCCTTGTTTTTACAAAGTAATTATAAGCACTGGGTACTTATGTACTCTAGGGTAAACAGAATAAATATATATTATTCAATGGTACCCATCGAGTTTCGTTTCTACAACGAGGTCGTTAAGCGAATTTGTCGATAAGCCGGGAGTCTATTCCCGCCACCCCTCCAATTCCCTCAGTGAATAACAAGATGTGTTAAAGAATATATGAATTCTTAAATTAGCAAACACATTTGAAAGTTAATTATAGGAAATTATTTAAACGTAAAAATTTTCACCTAATTAACTAGGTTACCTAATTGACTGTGCTTTTATGTCAAGTCGATGTTTGAGCTTCACCTATTGGCTAACCCTGTGTGTTGACACGTGTGTTCTACTCACTGGATCCATCTCTCTCTCTCTCTCTCTCTCTCTCTCTATTTAATGTAATACTTAATATAGTAATGTATTAATGTTACAAACGTATCTCTTTCAGTGTGTGTGCATGTGTATGCGTACACGTATGATACGCTTACGCACCAAGGAAGAGCTACCTGCTACCTGTGTGTTTGCAGTCCCTTCCCCTTTTGACAGAGAAAGCGAGAAAAGCAAGTAAACAAACATTAATTGCTTAGTTTCTTTAATGCGATGCAAAGGTGTGCACACACATAGGCACACATACAGACTGAAAAACAATGTATGTATGTAAAATTACATTACTTTATTAAATGCAATACTGTACTGCTTTAAGTAAATGCTCGTAAAAAATGGTGTATCAGAGAGGTAGAGTAAATGCGTATGCACACGTGAACATATACACCTGCAGGCTAACCAATAAACTAGGCCTACGCTTCGACTTTTAACTACAAATAAAAAAAATTACGTATTTTATATAATTAAACTTGCAAAGTCCCCACTAAGAGGGTTTTCTATGGTGAACCGCCCGTTTTCTACGATAACGCTCCTACGAGATTGGGTCAAGCAAAATTAGCCACATTTTTCCTGTGTAAATACGTGTCTACTACTAATTCATTTGTGTCTGTTTTCTTTGCACATGTGTTAGAATGCAGTTATGTCAATTCTTGTTAACTTACCTTTTATGTTACTTGTATTTATCCATTATAATTAATACCGAGAGTAATTGATCTCGGGTCACCTGAATTCTATTGTATTCCTCTGTGTGATGTCCACACGTCTCTTTATAAGTGGCCTACGTTCTAAATAAACCAGCAGTACTCGTTCTCCTGCTCATTATTTAGCACCTCTTACAATGGTGACCCCCAGAGTGGCTCCCGGTGCCATTAGCGGACTCATATAGCGACCTAGTCTTGGCTCCATGAACTACCCCACGCCCCTAACAGCCTGAAAACGGCGCTTTAACAAAGCGTTCGGGCATGCTGACTCTCGTCGGCAGATCACCAGCGTCATTAGTGGACCCACACGGCGCACTCTCCCAAGTGCATATTGATGCGAGTAACCCACTCCAAGTAAGAGGGCAATAGTGAGTATGGACGCGGACATTCCCTCCCACATACAATTAAATGCGAATGCGGACTCAGATATCTCCCTCATGCATGACCCGCCCACGCCCTCCCCTGCACCAAGGCTCATGCGCTCCTCCACGCCAATACCCACTCCCCGCGCGCTGCCCGTCCTGACGGAACAGACTAAGTCCACCCTCGCCATAAAGCTGCCGCCCTTCACGCACAGCAACCCATCATCTGGCTCTACAGGGTCGAGGGGCAGTTCAGGCTGGCAGGACTTACTGACGAGGTGTTGCAAGCAGACACTGTGATCAACGCCCTCCCGAAGGAGGTCTACAGGAAGCTCGTCCCGTGGGTGTCTGGCGCACGCCCCGTCACCTACCAGCATCTGAAAACCTCTTTCGTCAAGACCTGCTCCCCGCCGGTCTCCGAGAGGGCCACCCACACCCTTGACCTCGTCAACAACCCTCGGCATGACCAGAACCTCCTGGAAACTTGGGGCGTCATCCAGGACCTCCTCACCCTTCCCGAGACGGACAGCAGCGGCAGGCAGTCGGAGATTAGCCTATCAAGGGAGATCTTCCTCCGTCAGCTCCTCCCAGAGGTCCGAACCCAGATCCTCCAGCCTTACACAATGCCGCTCAAGGACCTGATCAGGACGGCGCAGCGGCTGACGGACTCCACAAGGGCAGCGAAGCAGGCATCCACGCCTGCACACCCCATCAGCTCCCTCCAGCCGGAGGATAACGCGGAGGAGGAGATAAGTGAAATCACCAGGAGGTGGCCAGCATACCACCACAAGAAACATCCACCAGCTACTACCACCACCAGCGGTATGGCAAGGACACCCGGAACTGCCAACCCCCCAGCTCTTTCGTCCATCCAAAAAACGGAGGTGGCGGCCAACAGAACAGGCCACCATGGCAGCAGAGGAACCCAGGAGCCCAAAACCATTAGGCTTCTACATCCGCGACACCGTCTCCAGCAGGGTGATGTTGGTCGACACTGCGGCCGTTCAATCAGTGTTCCCGCCATCCAGAGAGGACCGCAAACACCCGTCGGACCCGGCTGCCTTCCTGACAGCCGCCAACGGGTCCCCCATCCTCTCCTACGGCACCAGGCTCCTGTCGATTTCCATCCTTGGCCGGAGGTACACGTGGAACTTCATTGTCACGGACATGAGGACCCCACTCCTGGGCGCGGATTTCCTCGCCCACTTTGGGCTGGCATTCGAAGTTGGTCGCAAGCGTCTATTGGACACCGACTCCTGCCAGTCCTTCACCGTGGCAACGTGCCCCAGCGCGCCCGCCATCTGCTCTGTTGCCCCACACCAGTACGGCCAGCTGCTGAAGGAGTTCCCCGATGTTTTCAAGCCCGAACTGTGCCAGGTACCCAGGGCCCCGGCAAAGCACGGAATCTACCACCACATTAAGATGAAGGGGCCCCCAACGCACGTAAAGGAGGCCAAGGACGCTTTTGCCGAGATGGAGCGAATGGGCATATGCAGGGGGGCCTTCAGCCCGTGGGCCTCTCCCCTCCACGTGGTGCAGAAACTGGACGGCTCCTGGAGACCCTGCGGCGACTACAGGCGGCTCAACCTCGCAACTGAACCGGATCACTATCCCCTACCAAACATGCAAGATCTCATGACCTCCTTTCACGGGGCCAAAATATTCTCTAAACTAGACCTTTTAAAGTCCAACTTCCAGGTACCAGTTGCTCCAGACGACATCCCCAAAACCGCCATCATCATGCCCTTTGGGTCCTACATCTTCGCCTTCTCCACCTTCAGCCTGAGGAACGCGGGGGCAACCTTCCAGAGGCTGATGGACAGCATCCTGGGGGACCTGAACTTCTGAGTCTGTTATGTAGACGACATTCTAATTTTTCCCAGATCCCTCAAAGAGCACCTGTGACACATCCGAAAGGTCCTGCAGCGCCTGCAGGAGAACAGCCTCGTCGTCAGGTTTGATAAATGCACCTTCGGTGTCGAAAAGCTGACTTCCTGGGCCACTAGATATCCCTGGAGGGCATCTGTCCACTCGCATCGAAGGTCGCAGCCGCTACCAGGTTCCCCACCCCTACCTCCATCAAGGCCGTACAAGAATTCCTTGGGATGGTCAACTACTACAGAAGGTTCATCCCCGGGGTTGCACACACCATGGCCCCCCTGACGGAGATCCTGAAGGGGCCACCCGAAGTCCTTAGTTTGAGGACCCAACCAGCAGCAGGCCTTCTCCCTGATGAAGGCTGCCCTTGCCGAGGCAACTGCCTTGGCCCACCAGGACCCCAACATCCCCCCTTCAGCTGACGATGGATGCCAACAACGTCGCCTGTGGGGCTGTTCTGGAGTAAATCATTGCCGGAGCCCCCCACCCCATTGCCTTCTTCAGCAAAAAGTTCAGCACCGCGGAGTCCCGCTACAGCACCTTCGACAGGGAACTCTGCGCAGTGTATTGGGCGGTACATCACTTCAAGTTCCTCCTGGAGGGTACGCCCTTCACAATCTGGACGGACCACCAGCAGCTGGTCCACGCCTTCACAAAGCAGGGGGACGCATGGTCTTCCTGGCAGCAGCGGTATCTCGCGGCCATCGTGGAGTTCACCTGCACAATCAAGTACCTCCTTGGCAGGAAGAACCCTTTAGCAGATGCCCTCTCCAGGATCGAGCTCAATGCGGTGCAGCTCGGGATCGACTACGAGGACCTCGCCCGGGAGCAGACCACCGACCCAGAGACTCCAGCCTACCGCACTGCCATCACGTCCCTCAAGTGGAAGGACGTGCCCCTCATCCCCTGGGGGCCAACACTGCTCTGCGATGTAAGCACTGGCCAACCTCGCCCTCTGGTACCCGCCTCCCGCCACCATCTGGTGTTCGATGTTATCCATGGGCTGTCCCACCCCTCCGACAGGACGACAGCCAAACTGCTGACAGAGAAGTTCGTCTGGCACGGTATGTGGAAGGACGTGACGGCCTGGGCGAGACAGTGCATCTGGTGCCAGACCAGCAAGATAGGGCGTCACACCGAGACAGGGGTAGGCGAGTTTCCCCAGCCGGGGAGGCGGTTTGGACACATCCACGTAGACATGGTAGGCCCCCTTCCCCTATCAGGCAGGGCCAGATACCTCCTGATGATCGTCGACAGCTCAACCAGGTGGCCTGAAATGACGCCCATGCAGGAAGCCACCGCCAGTGCGTGCGCTGAGGCCCTCCTCTCCAGCTGGATCAGCCGATTCAGTGTCCCGGACCACATAACCACCGACAGGGGCCCTGCCTTCCTGTCCGAGCTGTGGTCCACCCTGGCACGCCTGCTGGGGACCTCTCACCACACCACCACCGCTTACAACCCTGCAGCCAACGGATTGGTGGAGAGATTCCACAGGTCTCTGAAGGCGTCCCTCATGGCCCGCTGCACCGCTGAGGATTGGAAGTACCAGCTGCCTTGGGTCCTCCTCGGACTGAGGACCACCCCCCGAGCCAGTGGCAACCCATCTGCAGCAGAGAAAGTCTACGGGGAGCCCCTTGTAGTCCCGGGCGAACTCGTCACGGGAGATCGCCACAACCTGTCAGTCCAGAGGCTCCGCGACATAGTCGGGAAGTTCACCCCTGCCAGCGGACGTATACCGATAGGTCAGTAACCTTCATGCCTCCCGGCCTGTCCTCCACACCCACGTCTTCGTCAGGAATGACACTGTCCGCCCTCCACTAACCAGGCCCTACAAGGGGCCCTTCCGCATGCTCGAGCGGAACACCAAAGCATTCCACCTGCCCTGCACGGGAAGGACGACTGGGTGTGGGTCAAGCCATCTCAAGCCCACCCTGTTGGAGGAAGCCATTGATGATACCACGCAGCACCCTCCGCAGCCGAGCCAGCCCAAAAGAAAGTCGCGTGGCCGCCCCCGGAAACACCCAGCCAGCGCCACAGCCAGCCTCTCCCGCTCACACTGCACCCCCCAGCTGACTTCGCGGAGCCGCAGCACTCTCCAACGGCCCAGCAGATACCTAGTTTAATCAGACGTTACCCACGTCTTAGGGGAGTACTTGTAAAGTCCCCGCTAAGCGGGTTTTCTATGGTGAACAACTCATTTTTTATGATAACGCTCCTACGAGATATTAGCCACATTTTTCCTGTGTAAATATGTATCTACTACTAATTCATTTGTATCTGTTTTCTTTGCACACGTGTTAGAATGTTGTTATGTCAATTCTTGTTAACTTACCTTTTATGTTACTTGTATTGATCCATTATAATTAATACCGAGAGTAATTGACCTCGGGTCACCTGAATTCTATTGTATTCCTCTGTGTGATGTCTGCACGCCGCTTTATAAGCGGCCTGCGTTCTGAATAAACCAGCAATACTCGTTCTCCTACTCATTATTTAGCACCTCTTACAAACTTACTGAAAAGCTTATTCTAGTATACAAACTTATAAACATTTTCTTATATTTAACCCACAATTTTGTTTTCAAATTCAAGACTTCTGAGCAGCGGAGGTGGAATGTTGAAGGACTGTTTAAAAGCAGAGAAGACAATCTTCGTGGACCTGGGTAGGCAGGAGGGTTGCTTGATTGACACACACACACACACTCAGGGATGGTAGTAGAATTGGCAATTAGGGCCTACGTTACATCTATCTGCTTATACAGGAAAAAGAAAAGCTGCCAGAAGAAAGGCAAATGAAATATTTATATGGAACGGCTTGTGAAAAATTAGGGACTCCTTAAACGTCCAAACAAGTTTCTTACTTTACCTACGGAAATGTATAGCTTATGTTGACACCTGTAGTAAATATGTAATGCAATGTGTTTACTAACAAGTATCACATTTTGTTAATGGGCAGTAACTTTATCAAAACCCGGAATAACCTAACTATACACAACGCAAGAGAGAAAAGAAGGGTAAACAGACTGACACACTCATGGGGTTGCAAATGGAACTGTAGGTTGTAGTGCCATCAATGCACAGCCGTAAAGTTCTTTGCAGCGCCCCATCGGCCCCTAGCTGCAACCTTCATCCTTTCCCATAGGGGGGTAGTGCGGTCAGTGCACCTTACTCGGTGCACTGTAGTCATTACTTAGGGATCTTTGCAGCTTCCTTTTGGCTCCTAGCTGCAACCCCTTTCATTCCTAATACTGTACCCCCATTCATAATCCTCCTAACAATTGATTCATAGTGCAACTGCGAGGCTTTCC
>NC_089795.1:20835975-20853475 GCF_040412425.1 Macrobrachium rosenbergii
CGTTTAATTAATTCTAGAAAAGCTTTAAAGGGGCAAGGGAGATTTGTTAAATAACGTTTTTTAATGCAATACATAGATAAATATGAATTATACATGTTTTTTACTGTACCGCTTCTAGGCAAAACATTACGTTTCAACACCCGCCATGTAGATTCTATTGTGTTTGTGTGTATGCTTGTATCGTTGGGATCAACAAAATGTAATGAGTGATTAATGTTAAGGTGTGTTTTGAAATGTTGACTTAAAGTGTGGTACGATTTCCAACAATCTGAAATTACGGTTGAGTCTGGGTGTATGTTTTCTATTAAAATTGGAAGTAGGGTTTCTGTAGATCTGTCTGGTACAACTTGAAAGAACGTGTCCTTTGTTTCGCAGTCAATCCCGCTGAGAACCCAACAACCTTCAACATGTCTGCGTTTATTGAATTTTCTCTTTCCAAATTTGGATTTGTCAATTTCCACGACGTGTCCGGGCCCCCCGATTTTCCGGTTGTCCTGAATCAAAATGTCGATACAAACTTCCCGGCACAAATTGAACCAGTCTACTAAGGTATTGGGAGACCCAATATCCAAAGTCATCCGGACATATTTCTTGGGAAGTTCGTGGATCCAGCTATGAATCAGCACCAAAATACTCTTGAAAGACAGATGCGAACCCGAGAAGAATGAGCCAGTCTGGATGGATGTTATTTTCCGACAATGTTGAAGGTTACACCGCCATATAAAGCTTTGGCCACTCTTGATGAGGGGACGACGGTGCCTTCATCACACTTTCCACTTAAGTACTGCTGAAGCTTGCCAAGTAGGCCACTTTTCATGAGATAGACTAGCAATGACCGTTCTTCATTGCACAGAACACCTAAATCCATAAGGGTCACGGGATTCTTGGCAGCAAATTGAGCGTGAACGGATACGACTCGGCCATAGCCATGTTGGCAACTCGGACGAGACTGAGGTAGGACTCGGGGCAAGGTAGGTCTCAGGGCATGTCGGGTCAGATCAGTAGAACTCGGGGCATATCGGGTCGTTGGTCGTCAGCTGTTTAGGGTGGAACTACTTACGTTGGCGGAGGGATCTCGGCACGGCAGAATGAGTTAGGCGGCCCAGCATACAAAACTGTAATCTACCATATATATATATATATATATATATATATATATATATGTATATATATATATATATATATATATATATATATATATATATATATATATATATATATATTAAAAATGAAATTTCAAGGATGGAATGGGATTGCTAAGATATATATATATATATATATATATATATATATATATATATATATATATATATATATATATATATATATATATATATATATATATAATAATATGGAAATTTCAAGGATGGAACAGGGACTGCTAAGACAGACGCTGGAGAAAAAGTTGGGCAGCGATTATCACGTGCTCCTGTATTGTTACCTAGGTTCTGAAGTTCACATGGTTTTTACGGGTTGCCCTAGAGCAAGTGCTCGTGCAAGCATAAGGCTGGCTTAATCTAGGAGTAAACACAGTAACCCCATGCACCTGGTGATGCTTCCAGTTGGTGCTCAGTCTACAGTAGTAGACGCTTACTCTCCCAAGAGGTTTCCAATAAGTTTGGGCTGTCACTTTCTCTCAGAAACGTTCCAATCTCTCAATAGTTACAATATTTGCAACTCGTGACATCATTGGCATTACAAGGAACAGAGGCAAGAGTTTCCATGATTTAGACTTCTATGGCTTCCTCCAAGTCCTTGAAATGATAATCATTGGTTTTGACCTTGAACAAAGTAAATCCCCTGAGGAGGCAAATAATCTCAACCTGAATTGGAACCGAATGTAAACCATGTTGTGCTGCCTATTGATTTGGTTCTTCCTTTGCAATAATAAGTGCAGGAACAAAGCAAGACTCTAGACTGCAATACCGTAAAATTCATCTCAGCTCGCACCAAATCTGTTCAGACAGGTTAATCAGACATGTTAACATTTGCTTACGAATAGTGTAAACAAATAATAACACTGCTCCCTTTTTCCGACTTAAATACATGCTACGATCAGGAACATTATGTTCAACACACTTTAAAGAAATTTGGTGGAAACTGAAGCTATTTTCAACATAAATAGCTTTTCACAACAGCTAAATGGACTATAACTAATTGTACAAACTTTAATTATTTTTAATGAAGTTTTCAGCAACTGCGTTGGCGACTCGCCAGCTGTTAAGTTTAACAGTCGTTCAGACAAAACTTAATGATTCATTCATGAATCTAAAAAAATAGGTAATGAGCTTTAAAATACTTCCAAAAATACACAGGAATAACAAATCCCGTAGAGGGGTAATACTGTCAGTGCACCTCACGCAGTGCACTGTAGGCATTACCTAAGATTCTTTGCAGCGTCCCTTCGACCCCTAGCAGCAACCCCTTTCATCCCTTTTACTGTACCTCCTCCAGTCTTATTCTGTTTCTTCCATCTTGCCATCTACCCTCTCCTAAGAATTGTTTCACAGTGCAATTGCGAGGTTTTCCTCCTGTTATACCTCTCAAACCTTTCTAATAGTGTTGAATAACCTTATAGTTTCCAGAGCTTGGCCGTTGGCTTAAATTCTTTAATGAGGAGAAAAAAGCTAATGTTGGACGAAAAGGTACTTGTGGAAAGTGAACCTGAAGTCGAAGAGACTAGTTCTGAAAAACATTCAAGTGAAGAGGAGAAATCAGTACTTGATGAGGAAAACGAATAGAACATGTTTGGATATCCCATTATCGGCCATTTCTTTTACTGTCTGAAAGTATAATGGGAGAGGAATACCTATAGGAAAAGAAAGTTAAATAACGGAAAACAGAGGGAAACGAGGGGACAGAGAGAGAAAAAAATATCTTCAGGCGGAAAACATTACTGTTTTAGAAACAGGTGACGATACTGTATTAGGAGTGTTATAAGACTGAAACACTTGGTAGCAAACTACAAGCTTTATTCAACAAAATACCGGCTCTCAGATCTATAACATAAACAGACAAAATATCTAGCGTTAGTCATACAACATATACAACTTATGACAAACATAACAGAACAAAATAAACACACGTCAACTTACACATCAACAGAGGAACTGCAAGAGGGGAACTACACTCGCCTGTGGTGCGACTGTAACTAACGGTATACAGTGATACCAAGCATGAAAACAGTTACGCTAGTGTCGCCAGTGTACAATAATTACCACATTCTCCCCTCCTAGAAAAATTCAACATTAACAAAATGGATACCATGTCAAAAATATCAGATTAGTCCCATCCGTAACGATGGAGGGGCTTTGACATCTTGAGTCGACCTCCCCTTAACTCAGTGGGCTCAGTGAATGAATGAGAGTCATGATTAGTATGAGGCTGTACATCTTACGTTGTGGGTGAACCCGGAGTCTCTATATTTCCTGGTGCCTCATCCGGGTGCACAAGAGTCGTCGGACTCTCAGGACTTGGAGCTAAGTCACGGATAGACACAGTTGACTCACGCCCGTCTGGATATTTGACACTTGCATACATTGGGTTCACATCAACAAGTTCTACCTGATCAGTTAATGGTTCGTGTTTGCTAGACCTAACATGCCGCCGAATAACACTTGCCCAGGGATCAAAAGCCATGTTGGTAATCCATTTCCGAAACTAGAACGTCGTTGGAACCTGAAGAAACGCTCATGTGGAGTCTCACTGGTTGCAGTGCATAAGAGTGATCTTATTGAATGCAAAACCTCGGGAAGCACCATCTCCCAGTGTTGGTTCTTCAAACCATGAGATTCAAGTGTTAAACAAACAGCCTTCCAAATAATTCCGTTGTACCTCTCAACCTGACCATTACCTATTGGGTGATAAGGTGTTGTTTTACTTGTTGCAACTCCTTCTGAGAAAGGTACATCTTCAGGTCTTGAGAAATGAAAGAAGAACCTTGATCTGAATGGATGAAACTTGGCATTCCACAAAGACTGAAGATAGACTCAAGACATTTGATTACTGTTTTTGAATTCATATTTGAACAAGGAAATGCAAAAGGAAAACGCGAGTATTCATCAACAACTGTAAGTATGTACTTATTGTTTGTGTGGTGGAAGGCAAAGGTCCTTTGAATCAATACTGAGGCGCTCCATCAAGCTGTGGCTCTTAATGAGACCCCTTGTGCTGAACGATGGAATTGTGGTTTTTACAGTACAGATTTCATAAAACATACACAGAGTTTTCACATCATCTGTTGAGAAAGGGAGGCTTTAGATCGTGACAAAATTCAAAAGCCGTAGTTACCCTTGTGACAAAGATCTGAGTAGGAACATCTGTGTTTCCAACATTGGGAAAACAGAATTTAGTATGCACGACAAAGCACAACATTCTGTCGACGATAATTGTAAAAATAACTGAATGATGCCAGAGCAAGCTTCTCCACTTGTATCTTTGTTATTCTTTTTTTATCTTGGTTAATTTTCTGTTATCTAACATGAACATAGCAGAGCGTGATCAGTAATCAGAGTAAATTTTCTGGCTAAGAAATGATTATTGCGAACCGCTTCAATAATAGCTGTAGCCTCCTTTTCTACAGCAGGATAATGCAACTCACTTCCTGAAGCGTTCTTGACATGAAGGCTACTGGCCTGCCACCCTGGTTCAATACTGCTGAGATAGCGACCTCTGAAGCATCACACTCCACAACAAAAGGAAGGCTCTCATCCACAGACCTTAGAGAAGCACCCGTAAGCTGCTTTTTCAAAGTGTTAAAGGCAGCTAGTGCTGATTCACTCAATGGAAAAGTTTTTGTGTTTATCAAGGGTTGGATTTTATCGGAGAAGCCAGGAATCCATTTAGCATAATATGCAAACAACCCTTGAACTCTTCGCAAAGACCCTATATTTGTGGGAGGTGGTAATTCCTGGAGAGGACGTAATCTGTCAGGTCAGGCCTTATGACATTATTACCAACACAATACCCAAGAACATTGATTGTAGGCACAGACATAACTGATTTAGATTCATTGAGGGTAAGCTTCCATTTCTGAATAACCTCCAAAAATTTCTAACATTCATAAACATGTTCATAAACCTGAGTTGATCCAAAATATTGAGTCTGTCTTATTAGATATGGGAAAGTGTATTTAAGACTTTGACATCCAACTAACTTATCCAAACAGCTCTGAAATACCACCCTTGGTCATTAGTGACACCAAATAAAAACCTGCAAAACTGATATAATTTCCTGCACCTGAACAAGCAGTGTACTTTCTCTCACTCTCTTTAATGCTAATTTTGGTGGTATGCACTCTTTCAAGTCAAATGTGGAAAACACCTTGACTTTGCAAGACTGTGCACCATGTTTACATCCTTGGAAGGGATATGACAAATCTAGTTCTGTGTACTGGTTGATGGTTTGAAAATAATCAATACAAAGCATCTTTTTGTGCCTGTCATACTATCTTTACAAAAACATAACTAAAGTGTTTACATGGGGATATGCTTGGTTACAACTACTTCAGATAACAAGCGTGATAACTGGTCACTTATAAACAACTGAGCAATCTTTTTTATAGCGTCTGGATTTAACTGCAATTGGTTTACACTGTTGGGGCAAGTTCAGAAACAGTGAAGGCTCCTCAATATCAGCTGTTGCCGAGGCACAGTTACTAGTTACCCTTAAACTTGGTTTATTTCCCCCATACTGAAAAGTTACACTCTTGTGCTGCTTTTGAAAATCATGACCCAAGATCACATCACAACATAAATCCTTTAAAACCCCTAGCTGAACACATGGATAATTCTGATTGACATGACCCAAGTCTACCGTAACATACCCAGGGGAGCTAGTATTCAAAGATGCTGATGCCATTGAAATCTTGCTTGCAGGAACTACTGTCAGCTTTAGTTTCTGTGCCACTTTCTCACTTATGAAACTATCCGAACTGCAAGAGTCAATTAATGCTTTCAGTGAATGACCATTGACAGTGATGTCTGTAGCTGCATGTGAAAGGTTCTTTGGAAAAGTGGCAGCAAGTGTGAGCAGAGTGGGGTTATACAGTGTAGCAGTAGTGCTGTCAGAAGTCTTAGCCTTGGATCTACAGACTTTGGCAAAATGACCTGTCTTACCACAGTTGTTGCATGTAACAGCACGTGCAGGACAACTACCCCTACCTGTAATGTGGAATGTATTACCACAAAAATAGCATTTCTTCTTTGACGAATGCAGCAGCGACAGTCGAGTCCACAGGTGATCTTCTTTCCGCCTCTTCTTTCGTTGACTGCGGTTGTTGGTCATCACAAGGCTGTCCTTGCTGTCCTGGAACTAAAGCAGCTGCATGAGGAACAGGCAAGTAAGACGTGTAGGAATCAGCATTACGCTGGGCAAGATCCAACGTACGGGCCTGACTGTACCCCGCCCCCAGATCCAAGGACTTGTTTTCTAGCAGGCGCTGACGAATAAATGCTGAGGCAATACCGTTAATAAACGCATCACGTACCATCTCCTCCGGGTATTGTTCAGCTGTGAGCCTGTGACTGCCTTAAAGTTACAATCCTTGCTTAGTTTATGTAACTCTATCAGAAATTCATCAAGGGATTCACCTGACTGCTGTCATCGGGTTGTTAAAACATGCGCCTTGGCAAAAATCTCGTTCGGCAACTTGATGTAAACACTCTAGTTTTGGCAACGGTATCCTTTCATACGTGAATACGGTCTTCAATGAGTCTGTACATACCGGGATACAGTTCACTAGAGCCCTCAGCTTGTTGGGTGGCTCTCCACTCTCCTCTATGAAGTTTTGAAGGTTCGTGCCAGTGTTTCACTCCTGGTCGGCCGAGAGAGCTGGGATCTGTGTTCAGTCAACATGGCTTAAGCAGTGAATATGACAGCATTTTGTTGAATAAATTGTTATAAGACTGAAACACTTGGTAGCAAACTACAAGCTTTATTCAACAAAATACCGGCTCTCAGATCTATAACATAAACAGACAAAATATCTAGCGTTAGTCATACAACATAAACAACTTATGACAAACATAACAGAACAAAATAAACACACGTAAACTTACACATCAACAGAGGAACTGCAAGAGGGGAACTACACTCGCCTGTGGTGCGACTGTAACTAACGGTATACAGTGATACCAAGCATGAAAACAGTTACACTAGTGTCGCCAGTGTACAATAATTACCACAAGGAGGTGAGGAAATGTGCTGATTTTCCATTACTAACCTTTTCAGTTTACTCTCCGAGGAAGAAGAATTAAAAGGCAACGAAGAATCAGAAGAAACAGGAGATAATGAAGGATCAGTCTTAGAGGCTGCTGAAGAAATAGAAAATGAAGATAACGAAGAATCAAGGTAAAGTAGTGAAAAATTAGATGGGGATCGCGAAGAATCTAAAGATAATGAAGAGTCAGAAGATGATGAACAATCAGAGGAAATGAAGATTCCGATAATGGAGGATCGGAAATGGATGAAGAATAAAAAATGATGAGAAATCAGGAGATGAAGAAGATGACAAAGAATCAGATAACGAAGAACGACTCGATAAAGAATCAGATGGCAAGAATTAGATTATGAAGAACAAGATAATAAAGAATCAGGAAAGGAAGAACAATATGACAAAGAAGCATGACATGCAGGACAATATGACAAAGAATCAGCAAATGAAGAAGAATCAGACGATGAAAAAGATGTGTTAGAATCAGAAGGAGACGAGGATGAATCAGAAGATGAAGGATCAGACGACGAAGAACAAGATGAGAGAC
Source organism: Macrobrachium rosenbergii (assembly GCF_040412425.1). NCBI lineage: Eukaryota > Metazoa > Arthropoda > Malacostraca > Decapoda > Palaemonidae > Macrobrachium > Macrobrachium rosenbergii. Next base: position 20,843,736 of record NC_089795.1, read on the forward strand.
AGTCAGAAAAAGCTGAAGCAAGAGGATGAAGAATTCACTAAGAGAGAGTCGACATCTGTCTCCCCAACCTGAGCAGGCAGACAAACTCCCACGGTGAAAGTCAGCAGCTGTGCTTCTCCATTTAGGCAGGTGGACAGACTCTCATGGATAGAGTCAACAGATGTGGTTCCCAAATAAAGCAGTAAGATGAACTGTCATGGCCCAAGTCAACCTCTTGTGCTTCCCAACCTTGGTAGGAAGATGAACTCTCATTGTGAGAGTCAGTGCTGTCCTTCCCAACGTCAGCTGGCGAACAACTCTCATGGCACCCCCACTTCAACAAGCAGATGAACTCTCAAGGTGAGAGTCATTGGCTGCACTTCATCACCTAGGCAAGCAGGTGAACTCCCAAAGTTTAGAGTCAAAAGCTATGCCTCCCCTTTTAGGCAAGCAGATGAGTTCTCACAGTGAGAGTCAATGGATGTGCTTCCCCACCTAAGCAGACAGCTGAACTTGCAAGGTGTAAGTCAATGGCTGTGGTTTCCCACCTAGGCAGGCAGATGAACTATGAAGCTCAGAATCAACAGCCATGCTTCCCCACCTAGACAGGCAGATGAACTGTGATGATCAGAATCAACAGTCATGCTTCCCCACCTAGGCAGGCAGCTGAACTAAAGTTTAGAGTCAATGGCTGTGTTTCCCCACCTAGGCAAGCAGGGGAACTATGAAGGTCAGTGTCAATGGCCATGCTAACCCACCTAGGCAAGAAGCTGAACTTTCACAGTAAGCGTTAATGGCTATACCTTTCTACCTAGGCAAGCAGATGAACTCTGAAGGTGAGAGTCAGTGGCTGTGCTTTATCCACCTAGATAGGCAGAGGAACTTTTAAGGTAAGGGCAGTGTCTTTGCCATCCAACCTAGGAAGACTGATGAACTCTGAGGGTGAGAGTCAGTGGTTGTGCTTTATCCACCTAGATAAGCAGAGGAACTTTTAAGGTAAGGGCAGTGTCTTTGCCATCCCACCTAGGAAGACAGATGAACTCTGAAGGTGGAGGAACTTTTAAGGTAAGGGCAGTGTCTTTGTCATCCCACCTAGGAAGACAGAATGATGAACTCTGAAGGTGAGAGTCAACAGCTGTGCTTCCCCACCAAGGCAGGCAGATGAACTGTTAAGGCGAGATTCAACTGTTGTGCTTCTCCATCCAGGTAAGCAGATGAACTCTTAAGGTGAGATTCAACTGCTGAGGTCAGAAAAGTAAAAAAAAAAAAATTCTAAAATATTACAAAAATTATATTTTCTTTATAGAAAATAAAAAAAAAGGATTGAGATAGTTATTAGTTTAGCTAGTGTCAAAATAAAAAAAAATGACTATTCATGATGTCTCATTGCACATCTAAATCTATGTACTAATTCTTCTCCTTTGAAAGAGGAAAACCACCGGTATATTTGTATGTCCAATATATTTGCGTATCCGATATATTTATTTCAATAATTTTCAGTCGTACCAATAGAAGGGTTATGAGGAGTTATACCCATGAATGCATAAGTGTCAAGATTCAAATGACATGCCAATATTTCGAAGAAAACCACAATTTGAAATGAAATATGAGTGGGATAGTGTCACCTGTCATACTTGGAATAAATGTAGAATGAAAAAAACCCACAGGTTATTATTTAACTATTTTCTCATCCTGTGAATCAAAATTCACCACTATGGGTCCGAAATTTTGCGATCAAATCACAGGAATCCAGATGACAACTCTTAAGCCCCCGATGAAAATGTTCGGACATTATTCCTGCTACAATTTGCACTGGAAACTTCCTTCTATTCCTTTTTATCAGCATCCATTAAGTTAATATAAAACGGGCTTTCGTGTGAAACTGTAATTTATGATATCGTCTGGTAGGACCACATGCAATTTTGCAAGAAGCTGAAAAATGTAAAAGAAGGACGTCGCCTGTTCCTGGGAATCTTCTTTACTCGACTTACTTAAAAAAAACAAGACTGGTTTCAATCCAAAGTGAGTTTTACACTACAGAAAGTAGGTCCACAACGTGTAACAAAATCAGATTCCTTTAGGATTAGATGTCAGTAATACAAAAAATTTATGTCCACAACTAATGTGACTCTTGCGTCTTGCACATTGCTCCAGCCAATCATCACTGTACAGACAACTGAATTAGATGCAAAATTTTCAGTGCCAGACTGTGGTACCTTCGAATGGTTACATCCCTCAGATAAAGTTTTCAAATTTACATGGAGTAATTCTCAACAAAAGGCAAACCGTATTATGAATTTCCAAGATGATTCATTAAGTGCTTCTCCAATAATCGAAGAAATAAACGGACAAACATGAATAACAACACGCATAAGGTTGTGTAAGAATGAATTTCCTTTTTGCCGGTCAGTCTGCTTATTAATAGCTATTCGGATTCGCATCACACTACATTATTCTTATTATTGGTAGTTGCAATCTGCATGCACTTTTATCGACCTATAAATGGCCATTTACACACAAGTATCCAGTAGTAAACGCTCATTCATAATCACAGGTCTAAACTAAGAAAGCGAATCGATGCAAAGAGAGTGGCACCATCTACATTAACAAGAAGTTAGTTTTGAGGCCAGGAACATAACTACGCTTGCAATACATTACTTTAAAATTCAATAACAATAGCACTAATGTATGGTCCACCAACTCCTATCTGCCCGAGTTTAAAAACAAGGACCTCACGATAAACACGATAATAAGCAGTTCTAAAGTTGAATCCAAGCATACGAATTTCATGACAAGAACCTAGGGAATTCTGTACTTCGCTGGAAATTGAGTGTCACAAACAGCAAACTAGGGAACTGATGATTACTTACGTCATAGACTTGCAGATGTTTCAAAAACAAAGAAAGTATTGGGCCTACACTTCCATAATCATTTCGGTCAAATAAAAGTTTCTTAATTTCACTGAACTGAAAAGATTAACTGTCAGTTTACCTTCAGGAAAGCAAAAATGAGGAGTATTGAGTTTTTTATTGCACTTCTTACTCTCCAGTACACCAGCAGAGGACTAATTTTTCCACTGGACTGTGAGCGACGTTGAGTCTTTACCAGGCAGCCTGGAGGGGGGACCACCCGGGCCTTGCCTCTCCCCCACCGCCCCACCATTGATGATAAATGTCATTTTTTCCTGGATATATCGTAAATGAACTATTTTTTCTCTCTGAAGAATGTAAATGACATTTCATATTTAAATGCATGTTAATCTCGCTTAGAAAGCGAATTTGGAATAATTTCTGGGTGTCCTGAAGATTACTTCATTAGGAATTACTCACCTGAGCAACATTTGTAACTGAAAACTATTCAACAATGGTTTTGGTAGCGAAAGATACATAGTTTGCTTGTTCGGATTTGTATACTAGAACCATCTCATCATCAGCCTGTGTTCATTGTCTTTTTCTCTCTTTATCTATCTCCTGTGGCTTGCACACGTTTGTTGGTATCTAGAGAAATGCACGTGAAGTAGGATGGTGTTCAAGTTTTCGGCCTCCTCTTTTTCAGTTGAAAAAAACACACAACCACAGAGACAGGAAAAAAAAAGATGTTACGAAAATGTTGCAACGAATCCTCTCAAACATATTCTTGCAATTCTCTGTATTTTTTTGGGAGTACGTCGGGTCCCAATACATTTTGAGAATTTATGACTAATTCAGTCGGGGGTGGCATGTCCTTTGTCTATCGGGGGAAGATAAAATTTGTTCGAATGTCGATAATGTAACATGATGGAATTCTTTTCAGATTAAGTTGCATATACAGTCAGTTCCCTCGGATGTCCATCCGTAGCACACTTTTGAAATGGCCATAAAATTCATTGAATTTCCTGGGATCTATAAATACCATTGTAACATATGGAATTAGATATTAACCCTTTCCGGTCTTGGGGCTTCTAGGGGAAGCCATCCTTCTCTCTCGTACTAGGTATCGAGGGCTTCCCACAGAAGCCCACCCCAAAACCGTCCATATCTTTGTAATAACTAGATATAGCGTCCCCAAAATTGATCCAATCCATACTCTGTTTTCTCTACTTGAGCTCTACAAATTAAAGAAAACCTTTCTCCCCCCCAAATAAACCCATAATCTACCCCGAAAATAATATTCAAAACTCCATTAAAAAATTCGACACTCTGGCGACACTAACTCATTTCGCCCGCGTGTTTCCCTAGGTGAAATCGCCTCGCCAGTTGCTGGCTTTGTTCCACTCACGTGTTTGTAACGCTGTCACCAAGTCGCCCTACATCCCCAAAATTTAATTAAGTAATTGGTGCTCTCGATCCAGATCGATACAGTATCTCATTTTTTCTGACTCTGAGAAACAAAATTTTCATTGTAATCTATATTTAGTAAAAAAAAAAAAAAAAAAATCATCGTAGGATAAACTAGCTGCGTCCAATCACATGTTGAAATCGAGAACGTCTCTCGAGTCAATTCATAATGTCAGTTAATAAACTGTAATGGATTACTTTCTAATTTAACAGAAATAAATCCTCATATATATATATATATATATATATATATATATATATATATATATATATATATATATATATATATATATATATATATATATATATATATATAATGTTATATATAATATAAAATTTCAAAAATGCCGAAAAATACAAAAATCTGAGAATCCATAAATATAATATGAAATATTCTTCAAGATATGACATATATATATCGCATATATATATATATATATGTTTTCAATGTAAACAAAAATGCCAGGTACATTTACAACTGGAACCATCAAATATAAATATAAAATATTCTTCAATTCTGCATATCCCACTGGGGATTATATTTTGATACATTACAACCGGTGCTGATCCATACCCACCTTGATACTACCATACTGATACCTATACTATATATATATAAATATATATATATATATATATATATATATATATATATATATATATATATATATATATATATATATATATATATCATTTTACTATCAAAGTTGGGCAGATCTGATGCACATACATAAAAATGTAATCATGAACAGGGAATACTCTGAGGTTGATATAGAGGGATGAATAAATTTGTTTTTATTTAGCTTTCCCAACGTTTTGTGTGTGTGAGGAGAGAGAGAGAGAGAGAGAGAGAGAGAGAGAGAGAGAGAGAGAGAGAGAGAGAGAGTGTGTAATTGTCGTTGAAGTGAGTGCTTCGGATTTGTTGGAAGAGGGATGAGGTCGTTAGGTTGTTTACTTTGCTGTCTGTCTGTGCAAATGTCGAGGAGTTTTTTCGGTTTTGGAGAGTCTTGAGCTGAGTTCTGTGCAAGGCGGACATTGATGGTGCATGATTATTGCATGTTCCGTGAGTCGAGTGTTTTCTGTTGGATGTCATTGTTGTCTGTGCATGTGTCTCTTTCTTTGCTCGTTTTTGGTTGGAAGTCTGTTTTCCGGGTGTTTTGAATTTGTCTACTGTGTTGGCGACCGTGGACACCTCAGCCATCTCAGCAACGCCGAGGATCATAGTGAGTATTATGTGGTTATATGTTCGGTGTATCTGTGTTGTGTATTGTTTTTGTGTCTTAAAATCCCGCCATAATATTTGGCGTAACGTGAGCTGTTGTATAATAGCCATTAAGTTGTTTATTGAAAAGGTAGGTAGAGTGAGAGAAAGAGGTCAGGATGAGTGAGATAGAGAAACGAGAGGAACTCCGAGTGGCTAGGGAACTCCAGGGTAGGCTGGAGGAGGAGAATGGGGCTGAGGAGTGAGAATGAGGATTGAGGAGTCAGTTGGAGGGAGATGGGGGGAATGCTAAAGTGCAAAAGAAGAAATGAAAGGGAGATGAAAGAGTCCACCATCTACATTAATAAAAAGTTAGGAATTTTGAAGGCCAGGAACATAACTACGCTTGCAATACATTATTTCAAAAGGTGTTTTTAACAAGGGCACTAATGTATGTTCACCTGGTTCTCTGGAACGTGTTAAAAACAAGGACAGAAGAAACAGGACAAAGAAGTCTAATGGAAGTTGAATCCAAGTGATATGGGAATTTCATGACAGAACCGAGGGAATGTACTTCGCAGGAGTAAGGGAAAGGGAATGAAAAACAGCAAGGAAGGAACTGATGATTACTTACGTCATCTAGACTTCAGGGGTTTCAAAAACAAAAGGAAGAGTATTGGGCCTACACTGGTAATAAGGAGTTCGGTCAAATAAAAGGCTTAATTTCACTGAAGGGTGAAGGCAGTATTAATAGTCAGGTGGATTACCTTCAGTGGAAAGTGGAAAAATGAGGAGTATTGAGTTTTTAATGCACTTCTTACTCTCCAGTACAGCAGTGGACTCTTTTTTCGGACTGGACTATGAAGCGACAGTTGAGTCTTTACCAGTGAGCAGCCTGGAGTGAGGCCACCCGGGCTATGCCTCTCCCCACCGCCCACCGGTGTGATAAATGTCATTTTTTCCTGGATATATCGTAAATGAACTATTTTTTTCTTTCTGAAGAATGTAAATGGTTTTCATATTTAAATGCAAGTAGAGTCATTAGAAAGCGAATTTGGAATAATTTCTGGGTTTTGAAGATTACTTCATTAGGTTATTACTCACCTGAGCAGGATGTTGTAACTGACAACTATTCAACAATGGTTTTGAGCAAGATACATGGTTGCTTGTTCGGATTTAAGAGGAAGAACCATTTGATCATCAGAATGTGTTCATTGTCTTTCTCTCTCTATCTATGGGCTGGAGACGTTGGCAAGGAAGAGTTTGGGGTATGGGAAATGCGTGAAGCAGGATGGTGTTCAGTTTTAGGGCCTCCTCTTTTTCAGTTAAAAAACACACAACCACAAGAGAAGGAAAAAAAGATGGAAAATGTTGCAACGGTTCCTCTCAGGGGACATATTTTGGAATTCTCTGAAGATTTTGGGCTTGTCAGGGTTATAATTTTGAGAAGCAGACCCTAATTCAGTCGGGGGTAGATGTCCTTTGTCTATCGGGGGGAAGATAAAATTTGTTCGAATGTCGATAATGTAACATGATGGAATTCTTTTCAGATTAGGAGTTGCATATACATGTCCAGTTGCCAGGATGATGAATCCGTAGGGTTTGAAATGAGCCATAAAACGGGTTGAATTTCCTGGGATCTATAAATACCATTGTAACATAGGGAAGGTAGATATTAAGTCTTTCCGGTGTTTTAGATATGGAAAGCCATCCTTACAAAGTACTGAGTGTAGGTCGAGGGCTTTAGGGCCCACCCCGGTGTGGGCAATCGGGACATTTTGGTAATAACTAGATATAAGCGGGGTTAAATTGCCACAATCGGACACTCTGTTTTCTAATGGTTGAGCTCTACAAATTAAAGGGCAACCTTTCTAAATAAACCCATAATCTATGCGAAAATGTATTCAAAACTACGCCAAAATTCGGTTCAATGTGGACACTAACTCATTTCGCCCGCGTGTTTCCTAGGTGAAAGTCGCCTCTCGAGCTGTGACAGCTTTGTTTCCCACTCAGTGTGTAAGGGGTTCAAATGCCCTGGGTCCCAGGATTAATTAAGTAATTGGTGCTCTTGATCCAGATCCGATACAGTATCTCATTTTTGACTCTGAGGATCAAGCAATTTGTTTTAATCTAGTATTGTAAAAAAAAAAAAAAAAAAGTCAAGATCGTAGGATAAACGGAATGCTGCGTCCAATTGTTGAAATCGAGAACGTGAATGCCAAAGTCAAATGAGTGATAATGTCAGTTAATCGGATGCCAATGGGATGGTATTAACAGAAATAAATGGCATATGCGGGTTTGATATAACTGAGTTGACTGAATGTGTATATATATAGTGAATATATAGGTGAGCAAATATATATAAAGTAAAGAGATATAGCATATAACGAGTGTTCATTGTAAAACAAAAATGAAATCGTTACAAAAAATCTGGAGAACAATCAAATATAAAATGAAATATTCTTAGTTGAAGCATTATTGGGGGATTATATTTTGGTCAGGAACATTTACAACCGGTATAGATCCATATTGTGGATGATACCCCACTGGTAATAGTGAACCTGATAGCGTGACCAACTTTGAGAGAGAATGGATTATATGATGTGAGTTTGAATGTTGCTAGATATAATGATTCTGATATATATGATTGCGTATATATACGATCTATATACCTATATATATAGCATATCATATTTACTATCAAAGTTGGGCAGATTTGAAATACATAAAGGTGTTGGGCAGGAAATGCTCTGGGGTTGATATAGAGGGATGAATAAATTTGTTTTTATTTTGCATTTCCCAACGTTTTGTGTGTGTGAGAGTGTAATTGTCGTTAGTGAGTGCTTCGGTTGTTGGAAGAGGATGAGGTCGTTAGGTTGTTTACGGTGCTGTCTGTGTTGCAAATGTCGAGGAGTTTTTTCGGTTTTGAGAGAGTCTTGAGCTGAGTTCTGTGCAAGGCGGACATGGATGGTGCATGATTATTGCATGTTCCGTGAGTCAGTGTTTTTCTGTTGGATGTCATTGTTGTCTGTGCATGTGTCTCTTTCTTTTTGCTCGTTTTTGGTTGGAAGTCTGTTTTCCGGTTGTTTGTAATTTTGTACTGTATTTGGCGACCGTGGACACCCTCAACCATCTCCCAGCAACCGGGGATCATAGTGAGTATGTATGTGGTTATATGTTCGGTGTATCTGTATTTGTGTATTGTTTTTGTGTTTAAAATCCACACATTGACACTTCCTTTATTGCTTCCTACGTTTCGTGATTCATCATCCCACATCATCAGGAATTCTATGGAAAATCAAAATAAATTAATAAAAGTACTGAACAGCTAAAACTGAATTATGTTAAAACATTAGTCATTAAAATCTATAAAAGGCTGTTCAAATTACACACACTAGAGATACTTAAATACCTTTACTAGAAAGCATAAAATCACATTACATGGACACATATAGTTACACAAGAGCACATTAAAAATAGCAAAATCACAAAACACTCCAAATAAATTACAAAAACAATAAATAAAAAATTGTTTAATTTTAGAAAATTTTTAAAGAATGGAGAAACAGAAGAAGCTAAGACAGTAATATACAAAAGCAGAAGACATAACATACAAGCGCCAAAACAACAGAATCACACTAACAGTAAAGAAAAATATATACAGAAAAACAAAACAAAAGATCAGACGTACAAACAGTAATGAGCTGTAATGACAAAAACAATGGAATAGGAGCGGTTTTGAGTGTTTAATGATGGGAACCCGTAGTTTAATATTTAAAGACTCCAAGTATCTGAAGTTTTTGTTGGTTCTGTGCTTGGCCAATAATTTTAAAATCATAAGTAATTTATGTGCGTTTTGCACTTGGTGGCATGATTTCTTATACAGGATAGCTATGGACTGGACCGTCGGCATCCAGTTCTATAACTCACCCACTTATGGGAGTCGGTTCTGACCCTGAGAAGCCACCTGGTAGATCCGACATACTGTATGTTCCCAGACTACACCTGGGAAAAGTATATTCATAAACAGCACCAGACGACATCAAAGGGCAGAGCCGATCTTTAAACCTGAAGAGCGAGCTGATTGTCTTTGGATTTTTAGGGATGAGTTTGATGTCAATGGCCCCAAGGCACTTCTGAACGATCCTAATGAAATCCCTTCTAGACTATCATCATGTAAAAATGGGAAAACGGCGTATATAGGGAGTTTAGGGACATTAAAGTATACTGTAGGGTTGCAGGAA
>NC_089795.1:20858475-20870975 GCF_040412425.1 Macrobrachium rosenbergii
AATTTAGTGTGCCGTCCGCTGACCTTAATTTACAAGTGAAAAGGTGCTTTCACACTTGCCCACTCACTATAACATCTCACAGTCAGCGCTTCATATTTTTCTGCAGCTCATAATCCTTTCTATATCTTCTATGGTTCACGCACACAAACACACATATATACAAGAATATATATAAATAATACATATAATATATATATACATATAAATAAATATTGATATATATGTATGTATTTATGTGCAAACTGTGTAGGAAAAAAGTTTAGGTACAGAACAGCTTCTAACACTGATTTATATTATTTGCTCTCATAATCATTTCTATTAACCTAGGCAGTTCATGCACACAAACACACACACATGCATAAATGTATATATATAAATGATATATACAGTATATATATAAAATGTATATATATATATATTATTATGTATTTCCATTTGTCCCTTTCATCCAGTTAGATAGAAATTCAAATTTAACAGCAGCTGAGAAGACGCCATGACTAGGGAAGTGAAATGAATTAGAGCTAACGCCCTGATCGCCTGATTTGGGGTAACAATACCACCTTAAGCCCCAACATCGTATGTTTTGAGGGTCAGGAGGCCGTTAGTGACATAGGGACGAATTCGGATTTAGCTAGGCTTTATCCTTACTCTTAAGTCCTTAACCATAAGATCTATTTTCCTATGACCTTTGCTGTCGTGACTGCTTTCAGATTGCCAATGTCCTGGTTTCCTTCTCCAACAACAAAGCAGCATCCAAGACCTGGAACACCACTGCACACTGTACGCAGCCACCAATGTATCGAGGGTGCCCTTTCGTCTTCCTTACACTGGCGAGGATTGCAAGACTTGAGGCCAAGTTCCTCCCATGCTACGAGCTCTAAGCAGGAGGAATAAGGATGTCTGGAAGCATTCGGTCCTGCTGTTTCTGTTTCTTCTTGTGAATTTCTCTCATTTTCTGAATTTCCAACTTTTCATTCTCTTAAACAAAGCCGTCTTTGTCAAATCAGAAAACCTAACAACCAAACTGCCCCATGATTCGCCCTAAGCTCCAGTTAAATCAATTCAGTGATCTGTATTATATTATTCCATCCACAGTGCTACCACAGGCTAATTAAATCTAATTGATCAATTCCTCCATAGTGCCTACTTAAGTTCATGAGGGAAACTGTTTGGTTTTTTGAATTTAACCTGGAATTCTTTTCCAGAACCTTTTCATCTTAATTTCCTGATTGTTTCCATTTGTAAAAAAACTAGTTTAAAGTAACTAACTGGTTAATTTTTCCTCAACCATGGCAACTTCCACCTCTGTTCAATTAGATATGATATCAAGGTAAGTCAGTTTTCATTCCATTTACCACTTACATTCTGGGTGTTTTGTGTTGGCTTTCAATGCAGTTAATTAAAATAATCCAACCTCATTTCTCCAACCAGCCCCAGAATGTAATATTAGCGATCTTGCCAGCGATCCCAGTCGACTAGTAACAAGAATTAGCTTCGGCTTACTAGACTAGGAAGGAAACAAACCGAAAATGATATAAAATCATAATTTAATTCAATTGTTCACAAGGCATAAGACTAGACTGAAGTGATAGCAAGGTAAGGGTTATTATTATAATTGTTGTAAAAATTAAGTTTACGTTAGAACAGATAGGAAAAGTGTTTAAAAAAAAAAAGTTTAGCAGCAAATCTTTGTTGGAATATTCATATTACAGAGGCGAAGGCACCAAAAAGTTCTAAAGTTAGCAATGGAGAATAAATAAGTTAAAATAACTTCCCACAAACTTTCTTGCTGTAAGAATAGTAGTTGTGCTGTGTTACCAGAAGACTGATCAAGTAGGAATTAGGAAGTGCTTTGCTAGATTTATTGCATGTGTTTGCCGTGAACAGTTAGCTAAGAGTGTTGTTCGGAGAACAGTTATAGCAGAGAGTGTATAATTACTGTCAGTAATATAGAGTTCGAAAATTTGGGTTGTTAAAATACTCATAACAACCTCTGGAAGTCCACGGCTGCACGAGTTGGTCAGGAGTCGGTTGCACTAGGCCGATGATACGCGAGCCCTCTCCACAAATTCAAAGATCTTCAGATCCAATTCAAATTCATATTTCATGGTTGGCAAAGTAAAGGCATTACTGATGTTTTAAGTTAAATAATCTGATTTTGCATATCAACAACCAGCACCTCAGTCAGAAAAGCCGAGCGTTCCTTTCTTAAATTTTAAATCCTCATTGTTATATCACCGACGATCGCGACAAGCAGCCATCAGCTGTTTCTCTCTCACGCTAGACTCCAGTTCCACTGCTATCATTCACTCACTGAACGAATTCATTTTTGCCCCTAACGTAAACCCTAACGAAATATCTTGATAATCTTGATAATTCAAAACCCTTTCCACCATATAACTTGTCATGATTGGAGCTAGCCATTAAAATTACATAACTAACAAAAACTACCTTTTAGAAAAAAAGTAACTTAGCATAATTTTGCATAACATAATTTATCATAAGAAAGTAGAGTAACTTAAATCATACAAACGAATACGTTCCATTACAAATAAGCTCTCAGAGAGAGAGAAAGAGATTTTAAATAAATGAGTATTGGAAAATAAACCCATTAATTCATACAGCCACAATTTTCTTTTCATTTTTACACAAACCTCTTTGATCTTTTAAGATCCCCATTCAATTATTCCTTTTGCTCATTCACACATAGTGCGCGAATTTATATATGCACCTGTGTTCACTGAATTATCTCCCATCTCTATTTTTTTTCACATTCAGTGCTTCAGCCCATGGAGTTAATTCTCATGTTTCATAGAGCGTACTTACAACCCTTTAATAACAGTTATCAACTTTTCGTGCACGAGTGGGTCCATTATCCAAGACTTGTGTACACCGTAAGCAGCAAATCGCACATTCAGTGCAACCCCATAACCTTTCCTTTTTCCTCATGTCAGGAAGCAATCACTGTTCTAGAACTAGCCACCCATGAGTGGAAGCCGAAGGGTTTCCTCTCCACAGTGCCACTAAGCTGAGGCACTGCCAACACCGTAAGTTACTGAAGCACACTTACCTTTCCACTTTCCCTCTTACTCCCTACTCACATTCTGCCTTAGCAGAGTGCCATTTCCTTCAGTGCAGTTCGGTTGCACTGCCTTTTAGTGTTGTTCCCCTGAGCACACCGGCACCCCAGTGCCACCAAGACATAGTACCAGAGCTACAGAGTGCTAGCAACAGTGTATCTGACCATAAGAACCTTAGCTCCTTCAGGATCACTCCCATTTTACAAACGATCCGCCCATAAGGATCAATATTCCTTCAGGATCGCCCATCAGTGTGGCCTTCTGCATGGCACACTACCACAGTGCCACCTTATTGAAAAGGTGCCACACTACTGAAATGCACAAATTACGGCACTTCCCATCATCACAGACCATTTCCCCTGGTCACTCACATATTATAACCATGTCTTTAGAACAGTGCCAAGCCCTCGTGAACATGGGCAAGGGACGCAGATTACAGGATGGGAACTCACCCAGTGGGTGAAAGAACAGCTGGATGAAATATTCCAGGTGGAACGAGAAGAACGAGAAGATCAGAGGAAGTATGAAGAGGCTAAGACAGCAAGAGAATTAGCCCCTCAAGAAAGCTCTCAAGCTCTCAAGCTCAAGCGTTAGCTGGCTCTTAAGGAAAAGGAGCTCGAGCTGGAGAAGGCAAGAAAGGAAAATGCTGAAGCTATCCCAACAAGCCCCAACCCCACACCTGCTGCACCAAATGCCCGATCTCAAGCACATTAATTACCAAGTCCCCAAGTGACTGAGGAAGAGCCGGAAGCCCGCTGGAGGAGATAGAGGCGCTCTTGAAAATTACAACACCACTGGAGACAGAGAGGGCCTTAGTGTTTGCCAAGCACATGGAAGGAAAGGTAGCAGAAGGCTCCAGGCAGCCCTCCGCTGGAGAAGAGTCAAAGAGGCAAAACATGCTTGAAGTTCATAGGTTATCATAAAAGCCACATGAAACAGCCCTGGAGAAATGGAGACAATGGTTCAAGGTCTTGCCAAGGAAGTCGGGTTGGTCCTGGATGGAATGGGCCTGTCACAAGACCCAGTCTGGCACCCGCTGGTTCGACTCCCTGTCGTCGCAATACCTTCGAGGACTCTGCTCAATTGGATCATGCTGAGGATCTTTTCCCATGTGCCTGGGCCCTTGCTGTGCATCTCAGCAATAAGCACCCCACCACACTTATGGAAGCCTGCTGTATGGCTGATTCATGGGAGACTTACAACCAGTCCCACAGCACATCTCACCGCCACATAGTGCCACCTGGTACCTCTCAGGCTCGACCAGCCCGAAAAACAGACTGTCTAGCAAGCCTATTTTGCACCAACTGTAAGAAGTCTGGCCATGCTGAAGCTGGGATTGCTGCTACAAGTTGGGCAACAATAGGCAGCCTACTACTAACCAAACCTCCTCTCCCTCTATGTCTACTCAATCTTCTCCACCAGCCATCACCATAGGGGAAATCAGCCCACTCAAAGGGACCCTGACCGAGACTGTGGAACTCCAGGGCACTACACTGTAGGGTATCCTGGTTGCCCAAAGCGTAATTCCTTTAGCAAGCATCGCCAACCTGATTAGTGCCATGACTCTGTGGCTAAAGCCGCCAACATGTCTCATCCTGAGCCAGTCCGCTCAGTCCATTTCCAGTGGCACCCCTGGATGGCTCTAGCTACTGTGAACCTACCAGCTATGGTAGACAGAGGCCAGATTGATTGGGCCCAAGTGCCAGCCAGTGCCACTGTTGATGAGAAGACTAGGTGGACAATGGCTTGGATAGAGGAGCAACCAAGACCATTCCCACAGTTGAACTTCTCAGGTAACCACCCCTGGGGCACGCAACCTCACTGCCTTGGCATGGTGAATAAAATCAGGCATGGAGTGGGAGTTCCTGTTGGGACGAGACATCCTCTGGGGATGTCCTTCCCAGTGCCACTCTGTTGCCTAGCTACCTTCACCAGGAGGCTACCCAAAACCACCTGACCGACACCACCACTGTGACAGGCGTGCCACCGTCAGCCTTACCTTCCGCTCACCAAGGTACTGACAGAAGGAGCACTCTTTCACTAACTCCAGGCCAAGTCCTCAATCTCGCAAAGGACGGCCGCCCAAAGCTCTCTCCCTCACCAAGAAGGAAATCACCAGGTACCGCAAAACCTGTAACAGGCACTTCAGCGAATTGGGCAAAATGCCCTGGCAAGCAAGAGGCTCTGCCCTCCACCCAAGATAGGATTGCACTCTCCTGCCAGTGCCACTTGAGAGCACTGAGCAGTGCCAGGCTCCATCTATTTCAGACGTAACACATCTACTAACCTTAACTCTGTGCCTGGCCCCGAGTTAGTGCCAGTGTTGGGTCCAATCATGTCACGATCCTCCTACCAGAGATCCTCCAAACCTCACTGAACTGATCATTGCCAACTGTGAGCCTCTGACCCTGACGCTTCTTCTCAACCATTTCCATGTGCCGAGTGATGAACCTCTGGCAGACTTTCTTTGGTCAACCAGGAACTGTGCGTTGGAAGGCAGACGCTGGTTCTACCCTCTTACGATGGCTGTCGAGCAGCCAAAGAAGAGAGCCTGTCTGTAACTCATTAGGGCTACCTCTAATCCTGCTCCTGATGGCACTTCTGACCTTTCCCAGAGTTGGTGCCCTCATCACCTCCTAGAATGGCGTCGCCAGGCCCTGGAGGAACCAGAAGAGGAAGAAGAAGGAGATGGAAGAGATCCAATTAACCCATAAGAGCTACAAGCTCTCCCTTGGCACTCGTGTCCCATTGAAACAGTGCCATTTCCATCTCAGAGTGATCCTGGTACCTCTGCCCAAGTAGACTAACATCTAACACCCTAGGCATCTTGTAGTAATAACCCTGATAATAACCTCCTCATAATCAAACTATCCAGTACTCAAGCTGGTACACCCTGACCACTTACCATACTTAACTATTCAGGTTGCTCATGTCCAAAATTGTTGCGTGTGTTATTCCTGCAAAGCACTGCGAATCCATAATCACTTTCATTTAGTTAGGTCAGTGTCATTTAATTTAGTGCCAGGGCCATAGGATAGTAGGCTATGTCAACAAAACACATTTACCTTGTACCGTTGCCTAGAGTAGAGTTCCCTGTTGTCAGAGACAGCCAGTACAAGTCTGTAAACACCGTTGCATAGGGTTGGGCTCTGCTGTAAGTCAGCAAACTAGCATCCTCTTAGCAGTTGCAAAAGCACAATTCATTTAGGAAGCTAACTGCCTAGTTGGGACAAATGACTATTTTCTTAGTCAAGGCCTTCATGCCCGAAAGGAGTGAATGCCTTTATAGGGGAGCTATTATGTATTTCCATTCGTCCTGTTCATCCAGTTTAGATGGAAATTCAAATTAACAGTGGCTGAGAAGACACCATGACTAGGGAAGTGAAATGAGTTAGGCATAACCCCTGATCGGCTGATTTGGGGTAACAATATCGCTCATTAAGCCACAACATCGTATGTTTTGAGTGACATATGATGAATCCGGGTGAAGTAGGCTTTATCTTAACTCTTAAGTCCTTAACCATAAGATCTATTTTCCTACGACCTTTCGCTGGCTGTGTGGGGACTGCTTTCAGATCGCTGATGTCCTGTTTTCCAAGCCCAACAACAAAAATGTGGAGCCCGAGACCTGAACGCCACTGCACTCTGTACCCAGCCACCAACATGTCGAGTGGTGCCCTTTAGTTTTCCTTACACTGGTGAGGATTGCAAGACTCTGGAGGCCAAGTTCCTCCCATGCCACAAGCTGTAAGCAGAAGGAATAATGTACTTCTGGAAGCATTCAGTCCCAAGCCAGTTTCTGTTTCTTCTCATGAATTTCTTCCATTTTCCAAGTTTCCAACTTATCATTCTCTTAAACAAAGCCCTCTTTGTCAATTCAGAAAACCTAACAAAACTAAGCTGCCCCATGGATTTGCCCTAAGCTCCAGTTAAATCAATTCAGTGATCAGAATCAGATTATTCCATCCATAGTGTTGCTAACGGGCTAATTAAATTCCAATTGCTCAATTCCTCCATAGTGCCTATTTAAGTTCATAGGAGAGAAACTCATTTGGTTTTGAATTTAATCTGGAATTCTTCCAGAACTTGTTATCCAGCCCTATGTCGGTCTGCTTCTGCATAAAACAAAAACCCCTAGCCTAGACATCTAACTGCCATCCTGCCAAGTGCCAGTCTTCTGTTTAGCAGTTTGCGACATCAAACGGTCCCCCCTTTTTGCACCCCGTTGTGCTACAGCAAAAAATAAACAAAATCCTTTAACCAGTAGCCATTTATATTCAACCATTTGCTACGCATTGTCTAATTTTATTGCACACTGTGTGTGCTTGCCTGCTGCACCGTCAGCCTTTTCATCTTAATTTCCTGATTGCTTCATTTGTAAATAAATTCAATTTTAAGTAACTAACTGGTTAATTTTCCCCTCAACCATGGCGACCCCAATTCTCTGTTCAATTAGATATGATATCAAGGCAAAGTCAGTTTTCCATTCCATTTACCACTTTCATTCTGGGTGTTTTGTGTTGGCTTTCAAGGTGTTAACTAAAATAATCCAACCTCATTCTCCAACCGGCCCTAGAGAAATATATATATATATATATATATATATATATATATATATATATATATATATATATATATATATATATATATATATATATAATGTGTGTGTGTGGTGAGTGCAAAATGAACCGCACAGGATAAAACAGAATTTTAGGGTACAGAACTTCTAACATTGATTGATATCATTTGTAGCTCATACTCATTTCTATGAGATATAAAAAGGTAAATTAAAAGAGCCACTAACAGTTGGATAAACTTGATTCCAGATATACAGGTATTGTATGGTATTATACTTGGTTAATCCGTTTTACATGCGATTAGAGAAGGAAGTGCTGCCTGTAGATATTGTAGTGAGTGGGCAAGTGTGAAAGCACCTTTTCACTTGTAAACTAAAGGTCCAGCGGACCGGCACACCCAAATTCCAGGGGGCATTATAAAGGTTGTTTAGACCACAAAGAGTTCTCATTCCTAATGTGGGTCACTATTCCTGACACCTACTGTCATTTCTCGGGTCTTCAGTACTTACACTCTACATGGCTACCGATAATTATACAGTAGTTCATTCTCGATATGTTCAACACAGATTGTTAACCATTGTATGTATATGTGTATATATGTATGTGTGTGTGTTGTGTGTGCGGGCGTTCTGGGGGGTATGTGGCGAAATGGATTGCAGGCTGCAGTAGATTAAAAAAATGTCCAGCTTTTCATTGTGACGAGTCAATAACAAAGCACAGCAGTATTTATTTCCAGATCACTGTGCGACATTTTACGTTGTATACGGAAGGTCAAGTCACTCCCATAATAATCACCAACCAAATACTTCAGAAGAAATCAATAAATTTATTAGACCTAATGAGAACAAGAAACAGAATGTAAAACTAATGTAATAATATAGTTACACAATGTAATTATATTATGTAAGTTTAATGTACATAATTAGCCACCCCCTAAGTAACTAAGCATTGTAAATATAAATAATAACTCCCAAATCCTCCCCAGTCACATTCCCATCATATGCACACACACACAAATATACTGTATGTAAATTTCCTTACCTTTGTAATATGTTTATATACTAAAAGGTCCTTCTGTAAATTCACTTATACGAACTTTTATATGTCCTTCTGTATTCACTTTCGGGAAATTTTGAATAGTTTATTTACCCTTCACTTGGTTATACGGTACGTTAATAAAGTCACAGGAAAAAGTCACAGAAAAAAGGCGTAATTTTGGTTAGGATAAAAAGTTACAGGGGAAAAAGTCACATTAATTTGTGGTGACCGCTAATAAAGTCACAGGGAAAAATTCACAATTTTGGCTAGGAAAGATGTCAGCTAATCAAACGAAAACAATCAAGTCAGTCATAATTTAAGAGTCATAACCAACATAACCAATTAAAGTAATAAACAAAAATATCTTAAATCAGTTATTAACTGGCAATACATGAATTTTACATACTGACATCACTGTGTATATATTACATGTATGTGAAAGTATTTAACCGGATTAGCCCATTTGGGACTGACAGACTTGTTCTCGAATTTTCAACATTCTTTTTTTTGCCCATGTGCATGGGAAGGTCTTACGCTATAGAGGGATGAATAAATTTGTTTTTATTTAGCATTTCCCAACGTTTTGTGAGAGAGAGAGAGAGAGTGAGAGAGTGTGTAATTGTCGTGAGGAGTGCTTCGGTTGTTGGAAGAGGGATGAGGTCGTTAGTTTGTTTATGGCGCTGTCTGTCTGTCTGTGGAATATGTGAAGGATTTTTCAGTTTTTCTGGGAGTTTTAGTCAGAGCTAGTGCCGGTCAGTGGTTCTTGTGTGGGACAGTTTTGTCGTATGCTTTTCTGGGAGTTGTTGGTTTTCTTGTTGTGTGCTGTTTATTTGTGTGTGTGTTCTGTTTCTTTTTTTTGTATTTCCTTGTTGTGTTTGTGGTTGTTTGCGGTTGTGGTTGTTGCGGCGACCTTTATCCATCTCCAGCAACTGAAGATCAGGTGAGTGTTGTTTGTTGTTTTGTTTGTGGGTTAGAATTCCGCCACATAATATTTGGCGCCCAACGTGGGGCCAAGTGTAAAATAGCCGTTAAGATTGTCTGTGGTGGGTCGAGTGAGAGTAAAAGGTCAGGGATGAGTGAGAGATAGAGAAATTGAGAGAGGAACCCCTGAGTGGCTAGGGAACCCAGGGCAGGCTGGAGGAGGAGAATGGAAAGCTGAGGAGTGAGAATGAGGAGTTGAGGAGTCAGTTGAGGAGATGGGAGGAATGCTAAGAAGTGCAAAAGAAGAAATGAAAGGAGATGAAAGAGCAGAAGAGAGAATGGAAGAGAGAATGAAGAGAGGATGGATAAAAGTTGGGAGGGAATGATGAGAAGTGTGAAGAAATGGTGAAAGGTATGTTCAAGGGTGTTTTTGGAGAAGGGGTTGTTGGAGGCAGGTTCTCTGAACGTGTGAAGGGGCAAGAGAGAAAGAAAAGGAGTGAAGAAGTGAATGGAAGCGTGATTGATGAAAGTGATATGGAATAGGAAGTAAGAAAACGAGGGAATGAGAGCAGGGTAAGGAAAAGGGGAATGAAAAGCAAGGGAAGGAACAGAGGGAAAGTAAGGATAAGCTCAGGGGAAGAAAAAGGAAGAAGGGAAAGGGAAAGAAAACTGGTAAGAAGGGTAAGGAAGTGGGGAAGGCAGGAAAGAAGGGAGAGGGGCAAGGCAGTAGTGATAGTGAGGTGGATGGAGGTGAGTGGATAAAGTGGATAAAAAGAGGGGGAAGAAGAGTGTAATGAGTAAGATGAATGTAAGTGCAGAAGTGGACTCTTGTGTATCGGAAGAGGGTATGAAAGGACAGAGCGAAAGAAGGAAAGTGAGAGTGAAAGTGAGAAAGAAGTGAGAAAGGCTATGTATGTGAGGGAGGTACCCTGTGAAAAGTATAATGAGTATGGAAGTAGGGATGTGCATGATTTCTTTAGGGAGTATGAAAGGTTTTGTCAGGATAAGTGTGGGGAAAGTAAGAGAGTGTGGGCACGAGAATTAGAGAGTATTTGACTGGGCTTTTTACTTGATATGTATAGGGTGATTATGAGTGGGGGATGCTGAGCAGACAAGGTGAAAGCTAGATTAGTTGAGCAAGCGAGGCGTATGAAAGCGAGTGTTAAGTATAAGAGGAAGAATGAATTTGATGAGGCAAGAATGAAAAGCTGGGAAACCTTGTCACTGTATGCTTGTAGGCTGGAGACGTTGGCAAGGAAGAAGTTTGGGGATGATGGGATAGATGAATGTAAGGAGTTAGTACGAAGTTGTTAGGACAGTGCCAGATGGAGTTAGAGAATTTGAACTTGAAGCTGAAGGAGAAGAAAAGATGGACGAATGAAAGGTTGACTTGGGGAGAAATTTTGAAATTGTAGAAGATTATGAGCTTGACAGGGTTATAAAAGAGAGCAGAAGTGTAAGTGTAAGGGCTGGTAGATGAGAGAGTACCAGAGTTCGGAAGCTTTAGGGATGCAGTGTTGAGGGGCCCAATGAGAATGGGCCGATAGTGTAATAGATAGGAGTGTAAGAGCAAGTAATGTAGAGGTGCCAGTGAGGATGAATGATGGGTTTGTAAGGGAACAACGGGTTGACGGGTTAGGATAGTAGTGTACAAAGGGGAAGGTCAGATGAGGAAGTCGAGCTAAGTGTTTTAGATGTGGAAAGAAGACATACAAAGAATGAGTGTAGGTGGGCTTTAGGAGCGTGTTTCGTGTGGGCAATCGGGACATTTGCAAGGGAGTGTACGAAAGATAGGGGTTAAATGCTACAGGTGCGGACAGGTGGGTCATATTGTTAATGGTTGTAGGGCACCAGTGAATGTAATATGTGGCAACTGTGGTAAGAATGGGCATTATGCGAGAATGTGTTCAGAACCGAGAGCGAAATGTGTCGAATGTGGAATGGAAGGGCATGTATCAAGTGTATGTAGACGAAAGAGGGTGACTGTGACAGCGAATTCGGGAAACTGAGTGTGAAGGGGGTTCAAATGGGTGGATCCTCCAGGATGCAAGCGCGTGATGCATGTACGTGAGGGGTTGTTGCATGAGGGAGGTTTTGCTGAAAGACTGACGAGTGCATGAAGCAATTTGTTTTGATAGAGTATGGTAGGAAACGTAAGAAAGGGAAGAACGTAAGTAAACTGAATGGTCGTAAGTTGTGTGATAGGGGTGTGAGTGCCAAAGTGGAAATGAGTGATAAAGCGCGGTAATACGGATGACTGGGATGGTATGGGATAGAACGATAGCATATGCGGTTTGATATAACTGAGTTGACTGGAACGGTAGGGGTTGGTGAGCCGTTGGAGGTGAGCGAAAAGTGTAAGAGTAAGAGAGCGTAGCAGTGATAGACGAGTGATTGAAAGCATGAATGAATCGTTAAAGAATTGGAAAGGTCAATGAGCGAATGGGATGGGTTAGTTGAAGAATTGGGGGAGGTATTTGGGAACGAGTTAGAGGGTATAGATGAGATTGTGGATGAAATTGAGAGTGGTAATAGTGAAGAAGATAGCGTGAATCTGGAGAGAGAATGGAGGAGATGATGAGTTTGAGTGTTGCTGAGAGAGAGTGATTCTGAGAGAATGATTGTGCGTCTTCGAACGCGATCTAGAGGACCTAAGCTAGTGAGCATCCGTGGGTGCGAAGGCGATTTGAAAGAGGTGTGAAAGGTGTTGGTTGGGAAATGCTAAAAAGGGGGGAGAAACATAGAGGGATGAATAAATTTGTTTTTATTTAGCATTTCCCAACGTTTTGTGAGAGAGAGAGAGAGAGAGAGAGAGTGTGTAATTGTCGGGAGTGAGTGCTTCTGGTTGTTGAAGAGGGATGAGGTCGTTAGTTTGTTTATGCGG
>NC_089795.1:20875975-20895975 GCF_040412425.1 Macrobrachium rosenbergii
TTTTAATTAACAGCGTTGAAATACTTGTGCATCCTTCATGTACTGATGTGCCCAACAATTTTGTTCTTTTTTTTTTGCATGTTCAATTCACCCGTTAATTCATCATTCTACAAACGAATAATAAGCAACAAATTTTGGACGAAGTTACTGATAATCCGCATGTGTCCTTCCATAAGAAATTTAAATGAGGAAAATATGTATAATTTGCGGATACCTGATAATCTGTTTAGTTGACATGTAGGTATACATGAAAATATAACAGATCATAAAAAAAGCATTAAAACATGCTTTGTTGTACCTATTTTGTATAAATTTTTTTTGTTAGCTATAAGAACGTTTTTTGGAAGACATTTGAAAGAAAACAAAAATCAGTGAAGTGAGTGAATAGCTACTTTGCGTATTCTTGTAAAATAATTATGTATAATAATTTATACTTTGTACTGTGATCAGAGTCAGAATGCCTATTAACAAGCAGATTGGGAGCAGTCACTGCATCAAGCCCAGAGGCTCTTGCACAGTTAAGAGGCTTCTCCTATGGGTAACGTTACTTTCATAGGCGAGACCTGGGGATTCTGTCCAGGTGGAGGGACTTCTGTTATAGGCTACATGATAGAAAATCTCAAGGCCCTGCCTGGTCAGATGACTTTTGAGTCTGCCTTCCTCAAGAGAAATTAAGATATCCCACCCAGTTGGATGCTCTTCCTCCATGGTAAGCCAGTGGGTGCCAACCTTCCAGATGGGGAGGACCTGGTTCTGGGCAGCCTTTTTATTTAGCATCTGCAAGGTCTGAGACCCACCAAAAAGGATGCCTTTTCTGGAAGTTTTAGCTCAACCCATTGCAATGCTTCTCAGCCTGGCTGAGCCCAGCCCTCCTCCTGAAAGGCAGCCCCAGGAGAGGCTTATCTGGCTAGGGTGCCCTGACTCCTGGAAAGGCAGCCTCGGGGAGGGGATGGAGATCCTTGCCCTAAAGGAGGACCACCATAAATGGGGGTGCCTTTTTCTGCCCCTGGAAAGGCATCTCTCTCTCTTGGCACGAGGCTGAAGTCCCTCTTTAGAGGTATCTTCCTAAGAAAGCCTTGCTTTCACCTGTGGTAAGGCCTTCACAGGATGTTACATGGGCTTGCAGGGGCCTGCCTATGACTGTGAAAGCAGTTCTGGGGAGGGCCCCTTTGTAGGTGTCCTGCCTTCATCTTGGAAGGTATCCCTGGGGGTCCTCAATTTTCATCCATAAGGAACCATTTCCAAAGAAACCTTGGTCTGAGCCTCCATGGTGAGGGACTCCTTCAGGATGCTTCCTGGCCAGGCAGGAGCTCATTTCCCACCTAAAAGGCAATTTCACAGTAAAGCCCTAGCTTCCTTGGAAGACATTGCAAGAGATGCCCTAACCTCAAAGGTGAGGTCCTTCACCAGGTAAGCCTCCTAGCCTGGCAGGAACCCTTCCTCCCTCTTGGGAAGGCTGCCCTGAGGATGGCTTCCTCTGGGATAATATTTCAGGGACAGGTCTCCTGACCAACCTGTGTTGTGTTAGATGCTGTGACTGACATATTTTCATGACAATACATGAAGGACACTCCCATCATACTTCAAGATATTAAGATCGCCTCTCCTGACTGCTGTAATTTGATCACCACTTAGCTTCATATTAATTTAGGGCCTTTCCACTACCTCTTCCCTCTCTGTTGCATTCTAGATACAGTATAGAGCACATTTCTACTTGGTTTCACACGATCTGCTCAGGCTCTACTGAGCATGTTCATATTGTGGTGACAAGAGTAGGCTGTCTAAGTCCTGCTTATTATATGCAAGACGGTCACAGGGGCGTTGAATGCATGCTAACTGCCGCTTGGCCATGAGGAAACTTGCTATGGTTGGCTGCTGAGATGCCCCATGAACAAAATGCTAATAAGTGATTCCCATGTTGCTGCAGCCCCGTGGCTCAGCAAGGCTGAAGCAGGAAACCATCATCCATTAGTTTTTTGTTGAGAAGGACATGTTGCTAGCCAGTCGCAGTAGTTTCCTCCTCAGCCAATCAGATGTCAGCATACAACACCCTGCTGACTATCTCATGTATAACGTGGCTGGAATCACTACTTTATAGACAGTCTGCTCTTGTCTTTCTTCAATTCTCAGCAGAGTCTGAGTGGAACGTGAAAACCTTATGAGAAAGGTACACCATACTAATATCACAAGGAATACAATAGCTGGGAACTTGAGCAATTGGGAAGGCCCTGACCCAAGGCGCTACTGCTACTAGTGGCACTCCTAATGCAGCAGGAGAAGCCCTTCTGAAGTCCCAAGAAACTATCTGAAGGAATCTATAGATCGTTGTTATTTTGATAGAAGTGTCTCACAATGATATGATAAAAATTGACGGTTTTAGATTCAATGTAGGGCTTCAAAGTTTCTGATGGTTGTAGAGGGAGGGGAGATAGCAAAATTTTTCTTTGAAAATTTTGACTTTCTCTCGAGGCATATTTCTTTGAAACGTTTCAGGGCAATCAATGAGTTTGAAATCTAAACTTGAAACTGGAAAGAGTTATCTATCATTTAGTTATTTAAAGTTGGTTATCAAAGCTATAATTACGAGAAGGCTTTCCATTATTTACTTTAATTTCATAAGGAAAAGCATTGTGCGTTATAAAAATGAAACAAACAATTTCGAATAAGTTTTACAAAGAAATACCAAACCTTATTCCATGTGGAGATTTTTGATTTGGCTGGTAAAGTTCCTTTTTATTTTTCTTTTGAGGAAATAAATATTCAGGGCTCCGGCTAAAAATTTTAATCACATATTCTGGAGCTTTTTATATAAGATACTTACAAGTGGTAATCTTTGTTAGGCTGTGTCATAACTATGGCCCTCATGCTTAATGTGTTTATTATTTTAACATACCTTTATTTAGGTACCAATAACCTTTCGTTTTACCTATCTAAAAAGGAATATTCAGTTGTGTTGGACTAGTAATATGAGGACGACATAGAGGAAATGACGTAGAGACTCCAAGGAGATTTATTCAAATAGTTTAATTGGTGGGTTGAGTCATGACGAAGTTTTAAACACAACGCTTTCCATGTGAGTTGGAACATGGTTGGGATTAAAGAAAGAGAGAGACAATTTAAACTTAAAATGAAATACTTACTTTTTATTTTACACACGTGTAATTTACACACACACACATATATATATATATATATATATATATATATATATATATATATATATATATATATATATATATATATATATATATATATATATATATATATATATATATATATATATATATATATGAAGAGCTCAGCAACAAATGTACACAAAAAAAGATAAAATTCAGTGTGAAAGTAAAAATGCAAAAAACAGAATTGTAATTCACGATTAAAACCTGACAGAAGTAAAATATAACCGTACCAGTAAAACGCGCAAAATTACATAAAAACCAGTATTAATGAAAACATAAAATTGATAAATTCACAGTTAGATCAGAGCTCACCCACTGAGTCGGAGAGAAGGGTAGATTTAGGGGAATGGGCTGTTATACACAATTCAGTTTTCTTTAATGAAACTGATCCAGGCCTCCGATTGACACACCGATGACAATGAATGCGGACCTTCAGCAGGCAGCTGAGTGACTCACAAAGGTTCCTGAATTACATTTGGGACGAGAAATAAATACACTATTGAAGACCACTTCTCTTTTTGGTAAGGTGCATTGAAAACTGAATAACCTTGAAACCTCCAATTTTCAAGGGCATTTCAAAAACAGTAGATTTATAATACAGATATATGTTACTTACCAGTTCTTGTTTTGCATGATTAGAAATTATGGAACAAGACAAGATTACATATATTCATTTTCTTGCTACATCAAGTGGTTGTCTTAGGTTAAAAAAATATCAATTAAAACTTCGGAAAGATTTTAATTTAAGAAAGACTGGAAAACTTCAGGAAAATTAACTTAATTGCTTGATAAATTTTTGGCCTTACATAATAAAAGTTTTTCAAGCGTCAGCAGTTTGAAAACTAACGGACAATAGCTAAAAAAAATCGTATCCAACCAGCAAAAGTCATCTCTCTGAAAACACCCTTTGAAAATAGATCATTACTCAGAGAATCGGTTTTCAAAAACTGGCAGTTCGGTATGAGATTTTAAGTCCACTGAAACTAAAATTCGGATGAAAAGATTTTGTGAAATTTAGAATAAAATTTGCATGCTCTTCCTTTTTTAAAAGTATAAACGCGTCATCTACGCATCATTTATAACAGCAGATTTAAAAGGACACTCTTTAAGAAATAGTTTTCTGATGGCACATGAAAAATATTAGCTGATGAAAGACCAAAAGAACCATTACCATAGGTTTATTTGTATGAATTTTTTTCGTTAAAATGAAGCGTGATCCATCTCAGCAATTTTTTAAAGAATTAATGTTAAAGCCTTTAAAAGCACTACCTTGAATGGGAAGTAATGCATCAGTTATTACATTTATTGCTTCGCCATCTAGCATCTTGCTCCTGCTTACAGCACACACACACACACACACACACACACACACAACACACACACACACACACACACACCGAAGAATAATGAAAACAATCCATGAGTTTATTTATGCAATTAGTTCCTGACAATTCCCTAACTTTGGCCCCTTTTATAAAAAAAAAAATTTCTCTTATACTTTGAATTTGGGAACTTTTCTTTCAACAGACTTATAGGCCATAGGAGATAATTTAGGAGGAGACTCAGTGATCTCGAAGCAGTCATGGCAATGAAATGAAAGGCCATGGAGAATATCCCTGAGCGAGAGATCGCCGAGAGGAAAAGTATATGGTATTGTGAAAAACTCACAAAAGAGGAAATAACAGACGCATATCAGTAAAATGTCTTTCATCAAGGGAAATGAAAATGTAATCTGCCACCAGGCGAAATGGATAGAGAATGGGAGAAAACATTCAAATGGAAAAAGATTGAAATGGATATTCGGTCCTTGGGAAAAAATTTTGAAGGGAAATTTGCACTTTTATTTTCTCTTTGATTTGTCGCGCGGATATTCAAATATGACCAGACTTAGTTTGGCTGAGCTTCGCTTGATCACACGACTTATGGCAAAGCAAACGTTGAAGTGCTAATGTACACACACACACACACACAAATATACATTATATATATATATATATATATATATATATATATATATATATATATATATATATATATATATATATATATATATACATATACAGAGAGAGAGAGAGAGAGAGAGAGAAGGAGTTGAGCAAGTTTTACAGAAATTTGTACGACACATTTGTTGAACTTGTTCCATTGTTCATTCTTTTACTCTGATTATGATAATGTTATTGCTGATTTTACTGTTGCTGTTTTGATAAAGCTATAAATATAGGTATTTATAAACTCTGAAGCAAAACAGCTACTCTTCATTATGGTTATTAAAGTACGTAGAAGTGAATACCTTTAGCTGATTAAATTTAAAGAGAAATATCTGTACAGAATATGATTTAGATTTAATATAAGAAAATCTGACGACGCTGCATTAATGATCCAAAGTGTTTCTGGTGACGGAAAAGATAGCAACAAACTATGTAA
Organism: Macrobrachium rosenbergii; assembly: GCF_040412425.1. Lineage (NCBI taxonomy): Eukaryota > Metazoa > Arthropoda > Malacostraca > Decapoda > Palaemonidae > Macrobrachium > Macrobrachium rosenbergii. Next base: position 20,881,579 of record NC_089795.1, read on the forward strand.
AACGCGCTTTCGTAAAAGTCTCCATTCTCGGCTGTACTGACGTACATCAAGTTTTTCCTGTGCCGATTAGCGTGCTTTGAATGGGTTCGCTTTCGCTTACCTGCTTTATGGAAAGGTGTTAAAGTACAAATAGCGCGCCTTGGCCAGCTTCAGTTAAGATTCCTGAATAAATGAGGTTTAGATAACTCAAAAAAATATGACTTCATTAAAACTGGCCCCAAAAAGAAGCGTCAAAAGAGACCCACAGATAACTTCTAAGACATGGTGTCGGAAGGCAAAAAGACAAACCTCACGAGGATATTTAGGTTACCAGAACACGAGTAAACATAAGGGAGATTAAAATGACAGTGTCATATATTTCTATTCAGTAGCCTATGCTTGAAAGGCCATTCCGTCTTCTGAATAGGACAAACAAAGCACGATAACAGGGTAAAGTAGTTTTAGCTCGTAACTGCAAGTTTTCAGGACTGAAAAGGCTACTGTGATCTGGGAAACAATATCCTCTTTTATTCAGTTGCTATTAATGGGTGTCATCTTAGCAATCGGGTACCCATGGAAACGGTAATAGGATTTTCATCGTAGGATTAAGAAACTTATCAAGACAAGGACAAGCAATGCTCGAAGAATCTTCTTCTTCTTTGCGTGCTTTTTTCCCATTTTTTTTTTTTTGTATGGTAAGTTAATGATGCCTTCTTTTTGAAGGACTTTGATTTGGCTTTGGGGTAGACCGTAAGTCTCGATCGGCTGCCTCTGCCTAACATCGCTTAGACCCCGGTAGCGCATGTACATGTATCAAAATTAACAACCATTCCGCCTTGTCAATAACAATGCGTAAACAAGAAAACGAACACCCTACAAGTAAATACAGTTCAATAGACATAAAACAGCTACAAAACTGGCGGTGTGTTTTTCCGAGCCTCAAAAAATACCAACGTGACTTTTTCATAGTTTGCCCTGTAGAAATAGTAGCCGTCAGTGCACCTCTTGTGGTGCACTGTAGGCATTACTAAAGTTTTTTGCAGCATCCCTTCGGTCCCTAGCTACAACCGCTTTCGTTCCTTTCACTGTACCTCCGTTCATATTCACTTCCTTCCACCTTACTCTCCACCCTCTCGTAACAATTGATTCATAGTGCAACTGAGGTTTCCTCCTGTTACACCTTTCAAAGTTTTTTACTGTCAATTACCGTTTCAGCGCTGGGTGACCTCAGGTCCCTGCGCTGGGCCTTTGGCCCAAATTCATTTCTATTTTATTCTTTATCATACTTTTGGGAGAAATAACCCTGCCTTCTCCTTTATTTTTTTACCAGGGATTACCATTTGAAAATAGACTTTGCACATAATGCCGCAGAAAAACAGTAACTTAGTCGCAAGTGACAACATCTTTCACTTTTCAACCGAAACAAATACAACGATTATTACCTTTATCTATCACATAATCTAGCGATCTACAGTCACCGTCAAAAAGTGCATTCTAAAATTTTCTCAGACGCACGAAATCCAAGAAATATCCCTGATGCTCAAAACCGTCAAGCTGATTTGAGGTCTTTTCTTATCGTTTCCTTTGATAGACGCAAATATGAATCTGGAGAATTGGGCGATGAACTTCCTACTGTTATAAAGTACTAGACATTAAGCATCGTATCGGGAAATTTGGAGTATCAGATACTTCATGCATTAACAATGTGGAAATGTGCCCTGTAGTTTTAATGGTTTATATATATATATATATATATATATATATATATATATATGTATATATATATATATATATATATGTATATATATATATATATGTATATATATATATATATATATATATATATATATATATATCTGTGGTTTTAATGGTTTTATATATATATATATATATATATATATATATATATATATATATATATATATATATATATATATATTTTTTTTTTTTTTTTTTTTTTATATAGTGATTTTATTACACAGGACAACAGTTTTCTATAAGTATAAAGAGAGATGAGAAAAAATTGACTATGTAGGGTTTCATGAACTACGCGGCCGCACTCGCCGATTGTCATTGGAAAATCCCCGGAGTGGGTGTGGGGAATCGTGAGGGCGAAGGAAGTCTGAATAAAAGAGAGAGAGAGAGAGAGAGAGAAAACGCCGAGAAAGACAAACATTCTCGAGATCCTCTACCTGTTAAGCAATGTGGTTGTCAGAAGCTATGAGAGTACCAATACAAATTATCTACTACGCAAATTAAGGTCGACCAATAAACTCAGTGCCATTAACACCTGAATCCTACATGTCCTTAAGTTAATGTCCTAATAATCTTCCAATTACTATGCCGTTTGCCAAGGCCAGCATGTGTGGGAGGTTACAAACTGAACCCACTTCTCATACTTAATGACCACTGACTCAGACCGATAAGTATATAAACTTCAATAATGAGATGGCATTACGAATAATCAGCGGTGGCATCATTAGAACACCTCACACTTCATCTTAACATTGAGTGTGGTCAAAACAGTCTAGAGAGGAGGCATTGATAATTACAGTTTTTAAATGAACATTAGCAACGGCCAGTCATGACAAATGGTCTGATGACTGGACAATAGAGACGAACACTGTAAAACGAGCCATGTGAGCGAATGGAACGACATTTGAAATTTGCTAACATATAACAGCAGATAAATAATCACTATAATGGTATGGTAATTAAGTAATCAACATAATGGTAACATAAGGTCTGTCAACAGGGAGGTTGCACACACACACACACGCACACACACACACACAGAGAGAGAGAGAGAGAGAGAGAGAGAGAGAGAGAGAGCCAATTAGGACATAATGGAAAGGAACGGTTTTGTAAGAATGAATTTTCTTTAGGGATGATTCACGCATAATATGACCTCATAACGAGAGGGTCATATTATGCGCGGACATGGTAGTTCCTGCTAGTGACGAAGCACTTAGTCATTTTTCCTTTGTGCCAGCGCTATTCCTGGGCTGTCAGTGAACTGGATATTAAACAATAATTGTCGCTTGCTATTTGTGAATATAAATAGTCACCTGTGATAAGTGACACATATATATGTATATATATGTGTGATATATTTGTATTTACATATATATGTATATATATACATATACATATATATACGACTGTGAATTATTTTCTGTTAAAACAAAATTCCATCAAATAAATATATACAGATATATATATATATATATATATATATATATATATATATATATATATATATATATATATATATATATACATACAGTATATATATATATATATATGTATAGACACATACACACATACATATATATATATATATGTATGCACATATGTATATATACATATATATATTTATATATATAACTGAATCACGAAAATATGGAACGTGATGAATATATAAATAAAGATAAAATCCATTCCGTTTCCTTCGTGGATTTTATCTTTTATTTATATATTTATATGTGTGCATACACATATACACATATATGTATATATACATATATATATATATTTATATACATTATTAAAATATGTATATATATATATATATATATATATATATATATATATATATATATATATATACATACATACATATATATATCCTTTCAACTTTTCTGGGAGTTTTTTCCTTCCTACATGAAACATTCTGCAGATTTTATATAGAATTTAATGATGCAGTAATTTTGCTCTAGATTCACTATTTACTAAGGCAAATCCCTCATAAAGGACGCCCATTAAAATTTTTGTTCAACAAATGAGCAAAATACGTCGACTATTTCGCGTTAGGGTCTAGGAAAGAGTGAAATGAGCGAAACTATGAGAATCTAATTCTATCTCTTGATTTAAAGTCTGTTTTTGTCGACAGAAATTGCGAGTAGTACGCAGCCCAGTTCGGGCAAATCCATACACGGGAATATTTTGAAACTATAATAATAAACCTTCACGCTACATGTTTTTTATAAAAAAAAATTGCGCTGAAAAGATCATTATGCCTGAAAAGTTAAAACATTTAAAAAGATAAAGAGAACTTGTTATTATTTTCGCATTAATCGAAGGATTTTACACTTTACTGTACACAGGCAGCATGTTTTGAAAACTGTCTATATTTTTCGGCTTGAGAAGCAAAATGGTATCATCAGTGTATATTCGGTAGAAAATGATGTATGCCAGAGGGTAGTAATCTAATATGTTCTCTCCGGAGCACATGAAGGCATTACAAAAAGTTAAGTATACATTAGTTTTACCAGACCACTGAGCTGATTAACAGCCATCCTAGGGCTGGCCATAAGGATTAGACTTATTTTACGTGGCTAAGAACCAATTGGTTACTTAGCAACGGGACCTGCACAGCTATTGTGAATCCGAACCAGATTATAGCGAGAAATGAATTTCTAATTCTTCATTAGCCGGCCGGAGACTCGAACTCGGGCTCTAGCGAGTGCGCCCACAATTCTACCGACTCGCCTCAACGAGGAACCGAAGGCATTACAAAAAACTGGACCAACTGGGCATCGCGCTGATAAATCCTCGATTTGTTTGTAAGGTTTTTCCGTAAAAACAAAGGCTCCGCCCAGAGCAAACCATTTTGTTAAAGATCAAAAGCGGTGTCAGCAGTGGTGAAAATCTTAACTGAAATAATCTGAATGGTCTCTTTTGCATGGACATTTGTAAACACGAGCCAACCTCACATCCATAGTGATCATAAACAATTCGGAATCCTAAGAAATGCTTCCACAAAACTGATGGAATTATTTTGGTTGTAGTTATTTATTTGATGATACACTAAGAAACAGAGGCAAAGGACTTAGCTAATTATAAATGGAGAAATCGTATGGCGTCAAGACCACACAGCACTGAAAGGGGACCTTACAGATAAAGGTACACGTCAAGATTCATGTTATTATCTTTCAAATAATTTAAAAATCTGTGCCTTCGCTCTTCTACCAAATATAGTGTGGAAAATTCAGGGTTTCAGTGTTGAGAATTTAGCATTTTTATTAAAGATATTTTCAACTCTTTCATCATATTTACTATACTATTATTTCCATTTTATACAAACTCCTGAGTTCCCTAAATGCTTCCAGACCATCAGGCTAACTCTGTCGCGGTGCCTCTTCTCCTCTCCTCAAAAACTTCCCTGATGGAGCCTATTTCTCCCAGCCTGTTGTCCGCCATGATGTTGATCAACTCATCTGATGTTTTCAACATCCACAGTTTACTTTATAAAGCAGTGTTGGGTAATACTTCCACCTGACTCAGGCCACATTACATGATGTGTCTGTTATATAATCAGTTCCAGAGCTCAGGCTAACGTTTAGATTTACCTAGCTTAGTGTTAACATACCCAGCACCGTTAACATGTACGTTAAACATAGTTGGTACTAATTAAAACGTTTCATTTTATAAAATAACCAGATATTAACAGTAAAACCAAATGAAAACTAAGTGATGCAGAACCAGCCTTCTTTATATAATACAGGACTGGAGCAAAATAAACAAAATGGAGAAGAGGAAGGAGTAAGTAATTGGGAGTTATAAGAGGAAGGAGTAAGTAATTGGGAGTTATCTGGCATCTTGTCTTGCCCACTGATACTGAGGAAGAAAAGAACGGGCTTAACCACATGGGAAGAAAATGAACTTACCTTAAATGGAGGAAGGTCGCATCAATCATGAAGACCTGTAAGCCGAAAGAAAATTCTAAAGCTTATAGAAGGCAAGAAAACAGTCAGAACAATGCAGTCTTGGGATTCTTAATTGTACGAGCAAAATAATGAGGGAGAGATGTCCAATCGGATCATACTCTCTTCCTTTTCAGAACCTCCTACATTTACCAAATCTCGTATTAGAGTTAATAATCACTATTAGAATCTGACAAGAAGGTTTTTCAGATACGCCTGCTCAACTTTGAGCTAAATTTCTGATGTTGCCTTTTGCAAACATTTCTCATTCGGTTCACCTGAAGCCTTGTTTCCTCGAATACGCAACGAAGCTTTCGAATTAGTCTTTCATTTTCACTTAAGGCAAACTTAACGAACAAAAGTTAGCATGATACGAAGGTCCAATTATTGTTAATGCACTTTCGCTTTTTAAAAAACTTTGCCTTCTCTCAATAAGGTTTAGAATAATGTAAAAGGTCATGGGAGGCGAGAACGCTGCCATTTATTTTCCATTAGTTTCGCCCAGTGATGATAAGTTTATCCAGAAGTGTTAGGAAGTCAAGAACTTTCTATTAAGCATACATGGGAATCTGGGATAGGGATCAGAAGATCCTAAAACAAAGTAAAACCGTTGAAACTCGCTGTGACTATCGTGAGGATGGCTCTACTTCAAAAGCTGTAAATGTTTCAGGAACATGTGCAGAGAATAATGGAAGTTCACAGCACATCAAAAACAACACAGAAATTTTGAGAAACGTACAAATTCCATATTGAAGTGGCATTATGTATCAATGCCAGTGGTGGCTACTGAAAATTTAATGTGATAAGGATAATAAATACTCCAAACTTACTTCACCAGTAGTTTGATTAACCAGTTTTTAGACTACACAATTGTGAAATCCAAGAAAAGCAAGCCCAATTGAACTGCCCTCCATCAAAGACAGACCTATTCATTAGACACCGATAAAAGATTTAAAATGCATTATTAAAAATCTCTCCTTTCCATCAAAAGAATTCATCAGACACTAATCAAAGGAAAAAAGGAATGGAAACATTATTGAAAAAATTCCCTTCCTTCCTTCCTCTCAAAAGCAGTCTTTTCATATAGTCATCGAAAGAGGTACAAAAAGCTGACATTATTTAAAGTACAGCATCCTCCCAGGTTAGGTATCGTAGGCCTCAGTCCTCCTGACTCCTGATTCAACAGTTGCGTGACACTGACAATACTTTCTTGATACTGTAAAGCCATATGGTACCGCTGTAAGATAATCATTAAAATTAGATTGTTCGAAGTTTGTTCATGTGACTTATTAGTTGAAGGGACTGTAATGTTACATAGTTCAGTAAAATCATGATTAAAGTACCAGCAATCCAATTTTGTTTCATTCGTTCCGTTCCCCCCATCCCAGACTACTCCCGACCTCCCATAACCTCGCTCTCCTGGGAGAGCAGCGTTGATGACAACAGTCACACCACCGACAAACGGCTTGGAACGCACATCTTTATAAAAACATTTCCTACTCAGAATCACTTTATCTTTCATTTCTGAAATATTTGCATAAACTTATATCATACCCTGTATATATATATATATATATATATATATATATATATATATATATATATATATATATATATATATATATATATATATATAGCCTACTGTGTATCTACAGTATGTATTTGTAAAAGTTCTGTTGGAAGAGACCGGGATGCAGTTGAGCAAGTTCGTGAAGTAAGAAAAAAGGGTTGGTGAGTAGAGTCTGGAGGTGCCTGATATCGTACAGAGTTAGCTAGTGATAACAAAATCTTGCAGATATTGATGGAGGAGTTTGTTATTTGAAAGAGAGGAAAGTTCAAAGGGTTATGTCAGCAAGAGTGAGCTTATATGAAAAAAGAAGCCAGATGTGGCAATGAATGATAGCATGAAGATTTCCAAATGGTTGAAACGTAGCATTTTGGATTAACTGCAAAGCTTATTGCAGGACGAAAAAGAATGGAATTGCGGCAGAGAGAGAATGTAACGTAGCAGTTCTGCAAGAGATTAACAGAAGTAGTGTGAATAAATGTAAAATGAGAGGACGAAAAATCGTAGAAGTGATTGTTGTGTCGGTATCCGAGGCCTACCTTGAAAGCTTCGAATCCGATTTACGGTAACAATCTAAAATGGAGCTGGGTTCTTTCTGGTGGCCGAGGTCGGAAGATCTCGCCTCTGGAAGTTGGGTCTTCCGGCGTGAGAATGACGCGTGCAAAATCTGTAGGCTTCAGGCCTGTTCATAGCTGGCCACTTCACTCATAGACTCCGTTCATTTTCCAATTATTTGCCTGCTGAGGGGAGTTCTTTGATTATTATGCCCATTCACTTGCAGCAATTGTCTGGCTTTTTATTCTGTCTACCTTGTCCGACCCACACCATTCTTTTCATTCACTGCCTTTTTCATAATTACACTGTATTGCATTAATTTTCCTTCTTATTACAGACCTTGTTACAATCTTATACAATATTTTTCTTACAGTTTCCTACAATTTTTGCAGGAGTGTATTTCTTTCTTATTTTGCTAGATAATTTTTCCTCTTAAACCATTTTCGATATTAGGCCTTTTCTGAGTTAAATGGCGTTTTTTTAAATAACTTTCATATGAATATAATGAAACACAATATTAATACTTCACGGAAATGATGAGTTACGGTGAAATTCGGCATTAGGCTTATCACAAAAATAGGAAAACTTAAGAAACAAAAACTGAAATTTACATTTTTTTAACAAAGAATGAACATACAGTACATGACTCCAAATGAAACTTTTTTGTATTTATTGATCTTATAAAACTGGCAAAAATAAGGAAAAGGCTCAATAACCCTGTCAGTGAATATTGTAACAGAAATCTTGTAAAACAATTCAACGCGTTACAACAAAAACGGAGTAACAAATAAATGACTTTATCAGTGAAAGCTTTTTAAAGGAATGAAACATAGCACCATAGCGCACAAAGGGAACAGAGATTCTAGAGAATAATTAATATGAGCTGGTTACAGGAGCTTTAATAAAACATATTTCTTTAACGAGAATTTAGCGAATCAAGAAATTCTTGCCAGTTTTACCTGCTCTTTGTAACAAAACAGTGCATAGCAGCTATGATGGTAGTAATAAACATGAATTTATTAAGTTCCTGTATTGAATCATATACTTCTCTCTCTCTCTCTCTATCCATATATATATATATATATATATATATATATATATATATATATACATACACACACACGTATATATATATATATATATATATATATATATATATATATATATATATATATATATATATATATATATATATATATATATATATATATATAATACATATTTGGCATATTCTTCATGCAATTCTCTAAAGTTAATGGCATTATCTGCAGACACTATCCTTTATTGAGACTTGAATTTGTCCTATAATTTTCTTTTCTGCAGGTAAACTTTCCAGCAATAAAGAAAGATTATTCACTTTTGCTTTCCTTTTACGTCTTAAAGTCGATGGACCTGTTTTCTCCTATCGGCGGCGTCTTCAGGACTACATTACAAATTGACACAATTTTTATTACAGCATGTTGAGCTAAGAGCTAATCCTTAGATGTAAAATATGATGTCACTGGAGTGATGAATTTTGGTAGGGCCGGTCTCATTTCCTCTTTCTTTTTTATGGAGACATTGAGGTGAACCCTGGGCCTGTTACCCATTACAGTAAGAAACATTGCAGCAATTTTACTCAAATATTCGCGGCTTAAGGTCAAAGTTTCTTGATCTCCAGAGTTGTGCCTGTAACTACATTTTTGATGTTTTTATCTGAGACTCTTGCAAGTAGTAACAAGTCAAAGGTTGAGTTTTAAATCCCAGGGTTTGATGGTCCTGATTTTATTTATCGTCGTAACATCCCACATGCACAAGGTATATTAAAACACCAAGGCCCTACGACCCATTTATCGTCAGAAAAATTTGGGAGTGTAGTTGCCATGAAGTTCTTTGTTTTAAAATTTGCAGTAAGTTCTACAATGTTTACGTACTTCTGTTGTTTACTGCAATCCAAATATCGACTATTCTATGTATGACTGTCTTTGAAAGGATTAGTATGGTCAGTCACAGGATTCAAAAGCTTTTATCCGTTATTTGTGAGACTGTAATGCAAAGCATAGTGAGTGGCTAAATCCAAATCCCACAGATCAACATGGACGGTCTGCTTTGAGTTCTGTGTACCCTCCAATTTTTTTCACACCCATTTCTTGTAATAGATTGGTCCTCATATTTTACAGATGTTCCAGCTATTGTGAAGTCCAAGATCTGTGAATATATAGGCACTTCTGATCATTGCGCCACTGAGATGGAGATATCTGTCAATCAGTATATTCATAATCCACCTTGGAAAAACGGTCTGGCTGAAATCCAGAGCCAGTTGGGATCGCATTATTGAAGCTTGTCAGGCACTAAATATTTCAGATGCTGTATTGATTGACTTGATCCAAGAAGTTAAATGAAAAAGTTGATGGTTATTTTAATAAGGTATGTCCCTAGAAAGGTCATCAAATTTAGGGACAAATGACCAGCCAAGGTTTGATGATACATGTAGACGAGCCTACCATGACATACAAACCAGTTCAATGCATGGCGACAAATCGTTCAAATGAAAATTACACCATTTTTGTTGAGTCTCGTTGTGCTTCAAATAAAACTTTACCATACAGCCGAGAGAAATTGCACATAGTTCCTTGAAGAGGAAACTTGAAAGAATTACTCAGCCTCATCTGTGGTGGACCAAATTGGCATCATCTATCTTTTGGGTCAGGCTTGTCTTCCGTTCCACCACTACTAACAGAAGATGGTAGACTGGTTACTGTCCCCATGGAAAAGGCTGAACTGTCATCGAGCTTTTTGCCAAACAATCAGCTGAGGATGCCCCTCCATGATAATTGTCATCCTGAACTCTATTCTACAAATTTTGCATTTTGCTCTTGGGATGCCAGAAAATTCTTGATAATCTCGATAGCTGGGTGAGAAGATCCTAAAGGTTTCTTCCCTTTAATCTTTTAAAAGGGTTTCTAGCGTGATGGTTCCCAAGATGAGTAGATTCTATAAATTTTTATGCTGATGTAGTATCCTTGATGATAAGCGCAAACTTAGCAATACAGTGCCTGTTCCAAAGAGTGGCATATCTGCAGACTGCAAAACTACAGGCCTATGCTCTAACATTACAGAAAACTTATCTTTAAGTCACTTTACAAAAAATAGGAAATCCAAAGGATTGTTAGTTGATAGTCATTATGCATATAGGAAGCAGTTAGGTACCTGTGATGTTCCTAGATTTGACATGACATTTGCCTAGTGAACCTTGGATTAGAATTTTGAGTGCAGAGCACCAAATAGATTTTAGTACTGCTTTCGATTATTAATTCATAAAGCACTTATATATAAACTTCCGAATCTTGGAGTGGGTGGATATGTTTTAGGATTACTTCAAGATTTCCTTTACACGTAGGCAGAAGTGAGTTGCTGTTGATGGGATCTTTTAGTGAACCAAGACCTATTGTGTCTGGAGTTCCACAGGGTGGTGTTCTTGATCCACTGTTATTTTTAGTGTATACAAGTGATATGGTTGTTGGCCTGGAACACAAGATTGATCAGTATGCTGATAATGCAACACTTGTAGTTGTAGTAAAGTTTCCAATTATGGGAAATGAAGCTGCCCTTAGTGACTAGTGATTATTGAAACAGTAGTTTGTGGGTATGAGGCCGAACCCCAGTAAAATGAAAAATGCTATTTATTAGTAGATCTCGTACTGATTTTCCACCCATCCTCCCTTTCAGGTGATGGGAGCCTGGTGAATGAGTTTGAAGCTTTAACTATACCTGGTGTAACCTCTGACTCACAACCTACTTTTTGAGAAACATCTAATGAATGTGTCAGCAAATGCAGCATGGAATTTAGGTATGGTACATAGTGTTTATATTAAGAACAGGGTGAAATTAGTGGGACCTGTTTTAGGTTATTTGTTCTCCCTTCACTAGAATACTGTTCTCCGGTGTGGATACTGTTCTCCGGTGTTGATGTCTGCCTCTTCCAGAGATTTGTCTCTTTAGACAGTGGTTTGTGGTGGTAGGTTTCTGCTTCCCTAACATTTGCAGTTATGACTTGGACCATCGATGGATGGACTCTTGTTTGTTAATTTTTCATAAATTGTGTTTAAATAGAGATCTCACATTCACATTGATCCCTGGTCCTTTTCCTGCCGAGAGCGACCAGATCTACTGAACAACAGTACCAGTATGCAGCAAAATGCCTTGCTGTCAAACTTCCCAGTTCCAGAGGTCCTTTATTCCTCACACCATTAGCTGCGGACGACCCTTCCCCAAGGGTGTTGTGCAATTGGAACCTCAAAAGTTCAAGGAAGATGCAACGCACTACTACCCGGCAGCAATTCTTCGATTTTATAATTTACTTACATTTTCATCCATTTATTTATAAATTTGTTAATTTATTTTTCCTTTTCTAATAGCTGACCTCTTCTTTCAAATGAACACCATATACTTTGCAAGCTGGAATTTCAAGTCAATGGTCCCTTAAGGCTTGTCCCATACGAATAGGGTTCATCTTCTGAATAATAATAATAATAATAATAATAATAATAATAATACATAATAATAATAATAATAATAATAATAATAACAATAATAATGAATACGTTCATCTTCTGAATAATAATAATAATAATAATAATAATAATAATAATAATACATAATAATAATAATAATTTCCTCTTTGTACAGTCATGTGTGTTGTGTCAGTTGCTTGTTTGAACTGCTTATGAGTGGTGTCTTAATGCGATGATGTACCCTGAGCATTGTGGTTTTCATTGCAGTGCTCAGCAGCGCTGAGACCCTGCCAGTGTTGTGTATGGCGTTGTGTCTCGTATGTATCCCACCTTGTCCTAAGAGGGCGAGGAAGGTGCTGACCCTCTGTGAAGAAACTATCATGGTGAAGGGAGCCGATTTTGATTCTGGGTGTACAAAGCTCAACTTAACAGGAATACACGCAGCAGAGTTTAAATCAACTTATATATTATCATTTAATAATAACTTATACAACAGCTAAGTTTACCTTTGTAATGTTCCAACAGGCAAAGTTTAACTATATTGGGAAATGCACTAATTGTAATCATCTTTGCAGTGAGTTATTCCCGGGGCAAGGTAAAGTGAATGACTTAAAATTCTTGTAGATATGTATATACACAAATAATAATATATATATATATATATATATATATATATATATATATATATATATATATAAAGTTTTTCTATAAGAGATAATGATCTGTTAGGCATACTACCTGCCCACAAAGCATTTCACTAATGTATATATATGCACACACACACAATAATATCACACACACATATATATATATATATATATATATATATATATATATATATATTTACTTATTTATTTAAAGTTTTCTATAATAGATAATGGTCCATTAGGCATACCACCTGCCCACAAAACATTTCACTAGTGTGAAAACTCGAAGACATTAAACATACGTCACAAGTAAGAAAGTCAGGTACAAAATAATACACAGGCAAGGAATTTCCGAAAGGAAGTTGAACTTGAACACAATGTTTACGGTAACGGCTTCTTCTTTCAAATCCTTCTTTCAGCTCACAAAGAAGGAAACGCTTTGATTAAAGCGTTTTCCTGTTAAAGGCCCAGCGCTCCTCCAACGAGACCATCCGGCACACCTTTTTCCTTGAAGGCGAACGGTTTAACGAATAATCAGAATCACCCGGGTTTTACTTTTGATTTGTGCCAGCCTTCAGCATTTGCGTTGTATATTCTTTTAATATTTATACTACAAAGATGTAGTGATAATTGCCATAACTAATATTTGTCATTTTTACTATGGACTTTCATTTCAGCCGGACTAACAATAAATGTTTTGGGCCTTAGCTCTTCGTTGGGCGAGTCGGTAGAGTTGTGGCGCACTCGTTGTGGGTCTGAGTTCGATTCCCGCCATTAACGTATTAGAGGAATTTGATTTCTGCGATAGAAATCCATCTTCGCCATAATGTGGTTCGATTCACAACAAGCTGTAGGTCCCGTTGCTAACCAATTGGTTCTTAGACACGCAGCAGCCCATCTTCGGTCATCTCTTTGCAGAGCTGTTAATCAGCTCCTCAGTATCTTAAAACTAAGGTATACTTAACTAACTTCGAAGGGCCTGTTCAGCAACACTGCCAAACAGATCGGACCGATTACCGCAACTAAAGCGGAAAAAACGTGAAAATGGGACAACCAGTAATATGTTTCAAAGAGGGGACTGCTTGAGGGATTGCATTGCTCTGAAGCGCTGCAAGGAGAAAGAAAAGGGTTTTGTTTTCACAAAGAAAACTTGAGATGGCTATTTGTCTGTCTGTCCGTCCGCACTTTTTCCGTCCGCCCTTAGATCTTAAAAACTACTGCGGCTAGAGGACTGCAAAGTACAATGTTGATCATCCACCCTCCAGTCATCAAACATACCAAATTGCAGCCTTATAGCCTCAATAGTTTTTATTTTATTCAAGGTTAAAGTTAGCCATGATCGTGCGTCTGGCAATGCTATAGGACAGGCCACCAACGGGCCGTAGCTGAAAGTTTCATGGTCTGCGGCTCATACAGCTGTACAGCAAACTTAAAGAAGCTTTCATGCATTT
>NC_089795.1:20900975-20913475 GCF_040412425.1 Macrobrachium rosenbergii
TATGAGATGGTTTTAGTGTTGTGGAGGTTGCAGATATATATATTTATATATATATTTTGTCTATTATTATTATTATTATTATTATTATTATTATTATTATTATTATTATTATTATTATTATTATTACACAATAAACATTTCTTTAATTGCTACTTTGATATCATTTTGCGATTTATGAAGTCAATTTCAACATATAAGCCTATTTTTCTTCATTATCTAAGTTTTTATGAAGAGCTAAAATTAGCAAGATGATCATCATGATTCTGACTTGATGATGATGATGAAAGAAGACTACCATGCTATCCTTGAGAATTGGTCCCTCCTGTTTGTTTTAAAAGATGACTTACAGAAATCATCGGAAAATGATTATATTATAATGCAATCCTAGCTAAATCTCTTGCAAATGCTGATATGAAGTGGTATGTTGGCAGAGTATGGTATAATATCTTGTCAAAATGTAGCCTGTTTACGGATGGTTGGGCAGCAACAAAAAAAGCTAATTTTTTAATAACATTTTAGAAACACCGGCTGTAAAAGTTAGGACGGAGTTTATTCCAGTGATCATGGTGATGATTTAGCGGCAACGATTTAAAATTTATCCCACAATGAATTTTCGTTTCCTCGTTGACTCTGTTGTTGTATCCTGAATAGGTTGTTTCATCTTTACGATAGATACCGAGCAATACCTAATCAATAGACATTAGTCTTATGCATTCGATAAGATCTCAGAGTTTTATCCGGTGCGAAGAGAAAGTTTGTTAACCTTCTGAAAGAATGTGGACCACACGACAACATCCAAAGTTACGACATTTTTTCTTTTTGTTTTTGTCAACAATAATGGTTCTCTCTCCTTTCTTTCTCTTTTTAATTATAGAATCTGTCTATTGCTTGATTATTTTTATTATTTATTAAACAATGAACCTGACAAATGCTCCTATTAACATAGTCTTCTTGACTCTTTTGCCCAATCAAGTGACTGTGAATGAAAACACAATCCTGTTGATCATTTCAGAGTAATATGATTTTTTCACTCACCATTCTTTTTACAGAATTAACCATATGATTAATTTAATCCAAACTTTAAAAGAATGCTATTGCTCTTTAGTTTTATCTGAAAAAGAACAAATTACTGTTTGTGAATTGAAAATTTGAACATGTTGCAAAACATTTTTTATGATATATATATGTATACATATGCATGTATATACATTAGTTATATTACATACATACATATATATATATATATATATGTATTAGGTATGTATATATATATATATGTATATATATATATATATATATATATATATATATATATATTATTACACACAGGCATTTAACAGAACATGAGTTACGTTGTTAAACTGGCTATATATTTTTACATTAGATATGATAATGTCCTATTGCAGGGACTGTTTCACAGCCGCTTTGAATTAAGCACCATTCTTTGTCTCCTGTTTCTCGAATTTTCCCTAGCAATTTTCTCCCCTTTTATTCATACTATTGAGTTTTTATTTTGGAGTCACCTTCCAATCATAGCATGAAATACAATTGCCATGGATAAATGCATTGATCAAATTTCCAAGGAGAAGAGAAATAAAGAAACGGCGTTCATTTGACGTTTACATAAAATATACAGAAACTTGGTTCCAACTGTTGATTTACAGAAGACGAATAACAGAATTGTCGATAGGTGGGAAGGGTTGAATAACACACGTAAAAACGCTGGTTCGTACATTAAGGCAGCGCACATGCCCAAACAGGCAGATAGTTTGATGTAAAAGTTTATCTATCTTACAGAGCATCCTTTGCGCTTCTGTTGACATTTGCCAAGAAAAATAAAATTATATGAATAATATAAAATGAGAAAACCAAAGACAACTTTGTTGATTCGGTTAAGCCGACAAAGCACTTGAACAACACCGCTGACATAAATGGAGAAAATAAAAATATAAACCAAACTAAAGAAGAAATGCTGAAAAAGAAAAGATCTTTGACACGAAATGTCCTTGAGTAAATTACCTTTAATGTTCCAGAGCATCAGAGAGTTCCATCCAACGGAAATTCTTCTCCTAGAGATCATTATAGATAAAACAGTTGGATGCGCGAAGCTAAAATCACAGACATTGTCTTAAAGGAAAAATATATAAAATCGTCGAGATATATATCTTGATTATTGCATATATATATATATATATATATATGGAATAATATATATATTATACATATAACCACAGTTCTTAGAATCATTCTATATAGAGAACCACACTCAATGGAAATCCTATCGAAATACATATTAGAAAACTTTTACGCATATCCAAAAACACTGGTAAAAACAGTGCAAAAATCGGAGAAATGTCTTTAGATTCAACTGATGTGATTCAGCTCTTACATTTGTCCTATCAGTAACAGTAAATGGAATTGTTTTTGGGAAATTTTGTTCTGATGAGAAGGCCAAAGCCATCAAATTTGTGCAGGCTTCACATTTTCCTTTTTTGTAGTGGGAAGGAACTGATCTGATTAACAGAAGTTTCAATGACAAAAGAAAATTTAAGAAGTATGAAACATTATATGTTGATAAAGGTTCATCAACTGTCCCAGTAAAATTTTGTTTGCTTGCTAATCAAGAATTATTCCGTGAAAGTTGAATAGCAACAGTCTAGGGAGCTATTCATTGTTTTTCATTCATGTTGTATTTAAATTCAATATTGTGAAATATATTTTGAGAGTCAGTCATAGGCAGAGAACGCTATTTTTGCTTTTGATATAATTCTGAATGCGTATAAATTCTTTGTATTTTGATTTTTAACGGGCATTATGAGTGTCTGATTGTGTATAATCACGGTGATGTTTACTTTGCGAGGAAAAGACTAATCTTGTAGGTTCTATATATATATATATATCCGCTATATTAACGAGAAAATATATTACAAAAAGTGAATATCCTAAAAATGAAATTTATTTATATATTTCCTACCAACCTCTTTTCTCCATCCCTAAAAGAGTTAGTATATATGTTTATATATATGTTTATATCATACATATATGGTGTGCTGCAAATTATCTGGAATTAGAGGGGGCAAAATCTCCATAGAACGTGTGGAAAGATTCAAAACTGTCGTTAAATAATATCTCAAACGACATTATTTTAAGTTTCTATTAAGCTATTTTTCATTTTAAATTTTTTATTTTCAGACTGATTTACGGAGCACACAGCCACGGATAACGACTCATTTTTAATCATATTGACCAATGATCGGGCTATACCTAGTCATGGCAATGCTGGTTCATCCTTCATTTTATGTTCCTGTCATATTCTGACCATATCCAAAAAGATGAACTAGTTTATTAAAAGAAATGAACTCTGTCTTTTTGACGTTTGTTCATCTTGAAAGTGGAGAATTTGGTTTAGGCCTGTAATGTCACTTTTTTTATATACTGTTCTACAGCTGGGGCATTTTGGTTGTCAAGAAAGTCTTTTCCAAATAACGCAACAACATCAGAAATAAAAAGGGTAATAATAAAAATAATAATAATAATGCATAATAATAAGTTGAAAAATTAAATCAATAATAATTAAAAGTAGATCAGCAAGCCCAACAAAATACAGCAACAGAGAGAAATCCACAATGGTTTAGCAGGGTTTCGCCCTATCATATAATTGTGGACTTTTCCATGTTGCCGATCAGGTGTATTTTCATTTACAATAATAATAATCATAAAAATGACATCATTTCATCATAATGTTGTAATGGTTAACTTTGATACAGGTCACATCTTTTAATGATTTTGAATTTGGGAATTGCTTGTTGTCACAGCCAAACGGTTAATGTGGGATCATCAATGCAAAAATGACCCCAGTCATTTGATGCAGCCAGAAATTAGCTACTGGTAGACACTCAAAGATCTGAAATGTATTTGAAGTCATAACGGTGAGGAGGCACCATGTTTCCTTTCTTCAGACACAAAAATGAGCGAAACAGGTTTTTATTTCTTCTCGTAAAAGTGAATTTGAGGTAGCTCCCCTGACCTTAATGTTGAAAATATTGGTCAGATTTCAGGATGTTGTTGAACGGCACAGTGAACTATGATTATCAATCGACAATGGCCAATCAGGGGATCAAACATGCTCAGGAAATGGAGTTTGATCAATCAGCTTTTTGTGATTTGTTAAATCATACCCTAAGAATGTTTGGCCATGGCAGGCAGATGGAGGCCACACAAAATATTAAAAAAAACAGAGAGAAACTTAAGTAAATACCTGTTTGAATTAATTTTGTTTTTGTCCATATCAATTTTAGTTTATGCTGCATTATAGTTAGGAAAACCCTGTATATAATATACATTTACTTTAAAAATAATGATTTTTGCATTTGAATATTTTTCTTCATTTTATAGCTAGGGAAATGACTCGATCCTTAATCCTTTATTACATAGCATCTGTGATCAACGTTAATTACAACGCCAGTTTTGGAAATCGATTATACGATGATAATTAATTAAAATTACCTTGGTTCAGGATTGACTGATTCACGTAGTCAGGTTGTTACCCCTGAGTTGCCTTCATTTCCTCTGGCCGAATCACCCCCTGGTTTACCCTCCCAGGCCTTTTTGGCCCATTTTCTAATCTTGTCCTTGATGTCACGAGGAAATGTCAACAAGACCATCTTCCTCTGAAGCATTATCTAGGATTCCAGTAATAAAATATCACTTTCAAACACGGGTATAATTATTGACACCTTTTCTTTTCCCAAGAGTCTTAAAAAGTCTTAATTTGGGATCTGTTTTGATTTTTCATAACATTATATGTGACGAAAATGGTCCAGATGAGAGAGTTTTACCCGTTGGTCCAACGCTAATGAAATGGGATTGTAATGAAACATTAAGGACGTAAAGGAATACAAATATGTTTGTCTGTACACTTACACACATTCATATATACTTCTTATTTATTATATTATTTATTTTATATCTTGCCTCTACATTTTATCATACAAAAGACACATGCTGTATATATATATATACGCCCTCTGCCATGGCCCAATCCTCCTCATCTGCGATTATATGATATACATAGAGGTTATATATGATGTCTCACATAAACATATATATATATATATATATATATATATATATGTATATATGTATATATACATATAGTATATATAAATATATTTTTGTCAGTCACTTAAGAAAGAATCTTTGCTACTAGGTACTATATATGATATATATATATTGAGATGCTGGTATCATTATATATATATATGATCTTTGTTATTGCCATTACTGAAATACTTTTCTGTTTAGATATGACGAGCTTCGAAAGATCAGGCCTTTATTGGCAGTTTCTGATGCAACGCATCCCCAGAACTAGCATAAAGTTTACAAATCGAACTTAAAACCTGTTCAGGGGTTGCTTAATACACAATAAAATAACACAAGTATTTAATCAAATTTGACTGTAAACAGTCAGCATTGAAAGCTTGAAAATAATCCGAACATTATAAAACAGAGAAATTATACTAAACATTTATGCACGGTTGCCATAGTTTTTCTAAACAGTAAAAATATTTAAAAATATTTAAAATATTTAAAAACATAAAAATTTATGGTTTCTTATATATTTTTTCAAACTATTTTCAGTGACTGAGAGTTCTGTGTAAAACAAACTTGCAACTTTTAGGCAATTATTGGTTTTATAGAGTTTTCCCATATGGTATATGGTTATTTTACGGAACTATAAAATTTTATCATAAGGATCACTGAAGATTGTTAGTTAGTTGTATTTGTACTTGACCAAACGGCTTTTAAGTCCTTCCAACTTTCTTTATTGAAGTAAGACCTAGACATGGTTCGTTACTATTTGACTGATCAAGGATCGTTTCGGGGTTAATTATAAGGTAACCATAGCAACTCGCATTTTCTTACGACACCTTGATCCTGTTGCTCTTCTTTATATTAAATTAAGTAAGCAATGAGTTAGCCAATATTTAAAATAATATTAAACGAAAAGAAGAGTGGCTAAATATTTTCATTCTGAACAGGGATAATGATCGTTATGTGCATGTTTTTTGAACTATTTAAACGTTTACATGGGAATTCTTTTTGAATTATTGTGCAGGAACTGGGTGGAAAAAGTGAGCGTAAATTAAAGCTTTCATTCTGTATAAAACAGGAAGGGCACATCTTGCGTTGTCGCAAAGGTGATGGAACGAGGTTTCCATGAACCTAGTGATTTAGCAATCCTTAGCATTTTAAACAATAGTTTGAGAGAGAGAGCAGTTATTTTTAAGATAGAGGAGAAAGAGAGAGCACTGGAAATCTCATTAAAAGTAAAACTGAAAATTAGAGGTATGAGATGAAAGTCGCTTATGAGAGTATTCTGAGTAATATCATTGAGTTTAAAATGAGGTAAAAACATGAGAAATTGAAAAATTGATTACCCAACTCCAGAAAATCGTAAAAGAAAACCCCAGTGAATCAGCTTCCTGTTGATACTGCAGATACACTAAAACATCTGGAGAAAGGGAAGCTTGTTATTTTCAGTTCTTCATCAGTAGTGTAAATCTGATATTAGGTGTACATTTGACTTTAGATAGACATTGTATATATATAAACTTGTATTGAATAAGGCGAAAGTGTCATCTACATATCAGCAATAAACTGTGTGTAAGAAACTGCTGGCAATTGTCAAAAATAGGTGATCTTATGTTCAGATGCGCGTATGTTGTAAAAGGGCTAGCGTAAAGTTACGGGGATTAAACACCTGTATTGTCTGTACAAAAACCATTAAAATGAAAGTCATGTCCTGAGAGAGACTAATTCTAAACTGTTTTGCCATAAATTTTTTAGTCCAGTTTTAAACTGCTTTTAAATGCATTTTTTAAATATTTTTACTGTTTTTAGTGTTCATAGATATTTTGTACGATCAAAAACATTGTGGGGTGGAAGATTCCATTTTAAGATGTCTGCCTAATGTATTTTCAGGAGTTTATTAGATGCTGATGTTCATTAAATTATGATTAAATATTGTTCTGAAATTTTAATGATAAATATTAGTGCTTAACTTTAATTCAATTTGTCTCTTAATTATCATTTTAAAGAGTTTTAAAAATAAAAAACGTTGGCAAAATAAATCCACCTAGAGTACGACGCATTTAAAAAAGGGCCCTGGTGAGAGACCAAAAAGCGTTGTGGAAAGGATTATATTTTCTGAGAGAGTCTCTATATCTATATCTATCGCTCGCTCGCCCGCTATATATTTTACGAATGTCCTATATATATATATATATGATATTATCGGTAGACGATATATATATTCTTTAACTGTTTAATTATATATTAAATGTATTGAGTTATCTGAACAGTATAAATTTTATTATAGTGTGTATATATATGCCTGGTTAAAGACATATATATTTGGTACCAATATATTGTAATATATAATATATTATATATATATATATATGAAAATAATATCTGCAGTGGTTATATATAAAGATACCTATTTATTTTTTAATGGTTTTTTTTCGTGTTCCATGTTTTGTGCTTGTTGTTCTTTTGAAGAATTTTTTTATGTTTTATATGTGATGAATTTATTGCCTTAATTTTTTGTTTTACATTTTTTTATTTAATTTTTGCAGAGTATATTTCTGTGTCTTTTTGTATCCACATTTTATATGATTGATTTATTTATTTTATTTTGTTTAACACTAGGAATTAATTTACTTACAGTATATTTTCTTTCAATCAAGTTTTTGTTATTTAACAATTTAAATTTTCTTGAATAATTTTTTATGAATTAATAAATTAATTTCTGATTTAATTTTTGACTGATGATTAATTCAGATTTAATCCAATTTTGTTTTGTTTTCAAATAATAATAAATTTCTGAGACTGTTAATGTCATGTATAATTCGAATTTAGAAATAAATTTTGTATTTAAAATATTATTATATCAGAGTTTCATTCCATTGACCCACCAGTAATTTTGATTTTGAATTAGAGATAGAGTGCAAGTGAGAAGTTTTCCTTCAAGAATTGAAGTGAGCTCGAACCAGGGAAATGAAATAAATAGAAATATTTGAACTTTTATAATGTTAATGGAGTGATGCCATAGATTTTACCTCACACCTGTTTAACGAACTTAATCTGTTTTCTTCATGATTGATAAGTTTTATAAGTGATCACTGTTGCCTTTTTAGAGAAATCAGTCAGTTTTTTATGTGTGATGAGGGTTCAGGTGTCTATTTTTGTGAGGTAACTATAATTGTTGAATAAATGGTAAGTTTGGTAATCAAATATCAAGCACTTAGATACCAGGGTTTGATTTAAAGAACAGACACTGGACCCGGGGTCACCATATAAATGGTACCAGATTGGACCACATAAATGGTGCCTTAGTCCGGACAAGCACTTAGATATCAGGTTTGGATTTGAAGAACAGACACTGGTGCCCAAGACCCGGGAAAAATAGATCACAAATATCACCTGGTGTATACTGGTGGTGTTGGGGACATATTTTATTGGGAGAGTGACCATATAGTTCTTTATTTTGTGAGAAGAGGACCATATAATAAATTGTTCTTGCATGAAGAGTTAATTGTGTTTTTTGAATTGTATTGAATTGTTGTCATATTGAATTGTTAATTCAGTAACTGAGAAAAATGGCCCTTTCGATGTTCACAGAGTTTTTTAGCAAAACCCTCCATCCAAGAGTTATCTGAAATCACTCTGACTAAAGCACACAGTGGAGTGAGATAGCAGTAGCATATGGTGGCCAGGTGTCTGCCAACATGGTAAAGCTGCACAAATAAAATTCATTGCAATCCAAGCACAATATGGACTGGTAAAATAGATGAAGAATTGGAGATGCACAAGAATTGTTGAACGCAGCTGAGGCAGAACTTATAGATAAACATGGGCAAAAGAAAGAGAAAAGTGATGCAGAAGCAGAGCTTAGACGTCTAGAAGGAGAAGGAAATTTGATTAAGCTGAAGATGCAGGCTGAAAAAGAGAGTATGCAGGTTGAAAAGAGAAAAGAAGAAAGAAAGAGAAGACAGAGAAAAAGAGAAAGAGAAGAAGAGAAAGCTGCTGAAGAATTAAGAAAATAGCAGAAGAAGAAAGAGAAATAGCTAGACACAAGAGAGAGATGGAAAGGTTGAAAGCTGCAGCTGAATTGCCTGTAACACCATCTAACCCTACCCAAGGTGATTAGACCTCAGCCTATGTAGTAAGAGTGCAGAAGTTAATTCCAAAGTTTACAGAAGAAGTTCCAGATGAGTTTTTTGATCACTTTGAAAAGTGGCTGCAGGAATGGGATGGCCAGAGGATAAATGGTCGTCTTGTTGCAGAGTGTTCTCATTGGTAAAGGAAGAAGTGCCTATTTAGCCTTGTCAGCTGGATCAGTGTAAAGAGTGCAAGGTACTTAAACACAATGTGCTAAGTTTACCAGATGACCACTGAATATTATAATGAAAGATTCAGATCTTTGAGAAAGGATGACCAGATAACTTTCTTGGATTATGTACAAAGTAAGAAGATGTTTTAAACGATGGTTGAGGCTGCCAGTTAAAACATTTGAAGATCTTGAAGAATTAGTTGTTCTTGAACAATATCTTAGGGGAATTCCTGAACACATAAGAGCCTATTTTATGAGAGAGAGAGAGAGAGGTGAATAAACTTGACAAAGCTACACTTAGTGAGGACTTTAACATAATCAGCAGCAGAAGGGGACTATAATGTCAAGTACCAGAATCACCCACAGGTTTTAGGTCTCAACTTAAATTTCAGGAGCAGATTTAATGGGAATCCTACAAGTGGTAATACCAAGTCAATTCAGGGTATTATCCCTCAGCAAGCACAAAAATCCCATATAATAATGTTGCAAGGCAATTACAGAAGCTTAGTGTTGTCTGCCAAGTGTGAAGAGCAGGACATTTCAGTTGGGAGGCCATCAGACACATTACAGTCCAAACCAGTTGGTCAAGTAGTAAGAAATGACCAGGTGAAACAGACTACAAAAGCAATGTGGGGAGGAGTCAGCTCCAGGTGAAGACTGAGACTAAACAAGTTGAGTGTTTAGCTACCAGTGGAAATGTAACTTCAAGCAGGAGTGGTTGAGCAGTTTGGAGGCTTTTTGGCCATATATCTAATGAGGGTATGCTGAATACCCAGGAGGAAGTGCAGATACCAGTCAAGGTGTTACGGATACAGGAGCAACCATAGTGTGGTAGTCCATGGTGCTCACCTGAGTTGAGGAGAATCTACAGAGATTCTGTTATTTTGAAGGGTATAGGAGGAGAAGAGGTAACTCCTATATGCTGCGCACACCTGTTATGAATTCAGTGACAGGAGATGTTGATTTTTGCTGTAAAGGACCTTACTGGCTGCTGAAGGTGTACATGTTCTGTTAGGGAATGAAGGTTGGTAGTGTGCCATTTGTTCCTTGTCCTATAGTGACAGATAAACCATTGACGGATTAGTCCTACAGTAGATTTGGAGAAGAATAACCTGCACTTGTTTCTAGCTGTGTGACTACTAGGAGTATGAAGAGACTATGCCTGCAAGTGAAAGAGACTGAGGATTTACCCACCAAGAAGGATCTAGTGAAGGATCATTGAGTTTTGGAAGAGTTGTTCCAGGGAAATGATGTTTCCTCAGTGTTGACCATGAAGAGTTTCCCTAAGAAGAAGTTGTCATCCTGAAGAGACTCTGAGTAGTCAAGATATTTTCCTGAAGATAACAGTGAAACTACAGTAGCCAAAGCTGGCAGATATTGAGAGCTCAACCCTTGAAGTTGGTCAGGTGACAAGGAGAAGCTAATGGACCTACAGAAGAACCATGTATCCTTAGATGAGTTGTTTTTCAGAGTTGTTGATCAAGAAGAGATGCAACAGACTCACCTGTTATTATCTGGAAGGTTTTGTTGATGAGGCTTAATAGACCTGCAGATATACCAGGAGATGCTGAATGGGGGCGAATATCATCAAATTTTGATCCCACGTCCATTGAGGAAGCAAGTGGTAGCAGTAGCTCATGAGCCTGGATATGGGAATCAGGGAAGACTGTGGAGAAGACCATGAAATATTTTTTCTGGCCTGGACTTCACAAAGATGTTAGCAAAGTTCTGTCAGGAGTGTCATACCTGCCAGATAGCTGGAAAGTCAAATGAAACCATTCAGAAAGCCCCACAACCTATAGAAGTTAGAGGAAAAACCTTTAGCAAGGTGATTATAGATATGGTTGGACCACTGCCAAAGACAAGAAGGGTCATGAGTATCTGTTAACATTGATGTCCTGTGACAAGATATCCTGAGGCAACCCTGTTAGAAACATATCTGCCAAGATAGTTGCTAAGAAACTAGTGGAGCTTTTCTCAAAGTTTGGGATACACTGAGATTGAAATAAAGTGATAGAGGAACCAGTTTTACTTCCAAACTGTTTCAGGATGTGATGAACTTGTTAGGAGTGAAACAACATTGTCCACTTCCAGATCACCCAGAGACTCAAGGAGCCTTGAAAGCGTTTCATCAGACATTGAAAGTATGCTGATCTAAGTATTGTTCTGAGTCAGGCAGAGACTGGGATGTTGGTGTACAATTGATGCTATTTGAAATTGTGGAATGCTTATCACAGCATGGATATCTAATTAACGATGATTTTTGCAGAGAAGTGAGAGTGACTGTTGAAAATTTTGCAGAAAATTGGGAAGAAAATCAAGTGGGAGTCCAAGTGAGAGTATGTAAGAACTTGAGGTAAAGATTGAAGGATTAGAAAATCTCTCTTTAGGAAAAATCTGAAACTGAGTCAGAGAAAATGAAAGGAGATAAGATAAGAAGACTAAGCTAAGAAGCTTTAGGTGTTGGTCAACAAGTGTTATGTTTTTACCTGTCAAGAGATTTTTCAGCAACAAGTTTCAAGAGTCCTTACAAGATAATTGAGTAGGATTAAGTGATAGAACTTATGTAATGGAAAACACCAGAAAGACAAAAAGACGAAAAAGAAAGAGACATGTAACCTCTTAAACTCTTACTTCTGAAACCAAAATGAAACTGTGTCAATAACTCAGACAACTTCAACTACAGAAGACGACGTGGATATGAATTGGGAGCTGAAAGCAAGATGAATAATTCTTCAATTTTGGAAAATTTGGAGGATAAACTGAAACATCTGAGTGTTGAGCAGGTGGTGAGTTGTGCAGTGATTAGAAGCTTCAGAAACTATTTGCAGATGTACCTAGGTGTACTGATCTTTGATCAAGCATGAGATCAAGATCAAGAAGATGGCAGACCATTCAACAGAGAGCAGTTTAGCCTATCACTATCATCGAGATGTTTTGAAGAAAGAAGTTGAATTTGTTACAGCATGAATTAGCAGAACTCCAGTTCAAGTCACTACAGTTCTCCATGTGCGTTAGTGAAGAAACCTGATGGCTCATTTAGGATGTGTACTGATTATAGAAACTGAATTCCATCAGTGTGGCTGACAATTATCCCTTGCCT
>NC_089795.1:20918475-20950975 GCF_040412425.1 Macrobrachium rosenbergii
GTTTTAACGTACTGTCTAGCACATGTCACGAACCCATATGAATAATTCTTGATGTTCGGTCCACCGCTCTCGATTTCAAAATGTTTCGCGCTTACCCATCATTCAACAACCACTCTTCTATCGGCTGTTGAGAACAAGTCTTTCATGAATTTATACCCGGAATACGGTATACTGGATTTGAAGGCTTAAAAGCGTGTGGGTATATTTATAAGAGTGAAAATATTCAATTCGGTTTAGATAACTGAACTTCAACTGTGACAGTTAAATCTGCTTGTGATACTTATCGTCACTAAATGCTTGTACACATCATCGTTATCATTTCGTTACACTCCAACGCCGTGCAAACAAAGGACCTAATTGCCACCATTATCATCTACCAGTTGGTTACTGAGCCCAAAAACCTTCATGAAATTATACACGAAGCCTGAAAATTCCGGATGTAAAATTCTAATTGGGAGGTAAATATTTATAATACTCACCAACATAAAGGATTAAATTACAACCTGACCACAATGAATCAATATTATATTTCCAATATAATGCTGCAATTACACTGGTTACCCAAGATAGTGATTACCGAAAAATGATTGTTATCCATTTTTTTCACTTTACATACTCTTAAACAAGCCTTTCCATGAAGTATCCAACCTTAATATTTTCGTATATTTAGAGCTTCTTTTCTGAAATGAGGATTTCCATCAAATCCTCTCATTTGAAGACAACAAAACATGTTTTCAAGTTAAAAAACTGATAATGTTCGTTAAACTGAGCCTATGCATTTATCATAAACGATGCCTAACAATTAGATATAAACAATTATAGCAAAAGAAAAAAACACAATCAACAGAGTACTCATGACCTTATCAAAGTACTTGAGACTGCTGAAGACCCTACTGCACTTATCAGCACCTACAATGAATTACAGGTACACAAGGACTCGACAGACTTCACGTACCCTGATGAACACTTCACACACAAACAACTACTATGAGATCTCAGGGCCCTGTAACACTGTTTTTCGAAACCAGCTTTTTATCTATGCATTTCATAAATATAACGTCATTCATAGAATACACATTATATCTACACAAATTTTGACTATATTCTGCATTACGTAGGTTGAATAAATTTGGTACTTATAATGTAAAAGTGACTTTTTTTGAAGACGGGCCAACTTACTCAGAGAAAAGGTTTCGAACGCACTCGTTACGTAACTTATGACAGCATTTCTTCCCTCTTTCTCGGTGGATGATTGGCTATACACCTTTATGAACTCTGAAACCTCTCCTCTGATAATTGTCATAATGAACAAACCAACAAAATATGTTAATAAATACAAAAACACTTCGATTATTAGTCTAACTCCCAAAATAAGTTTCCTAAGAAATTACAGTCTACTTTATAGGTCACAATCAGATTGACAAGATGTAGGGAATAGTTGGTAATTTTCAAAACCATAGTAGACAAGCTTGATTTGGTAACTGCTATATCCAATGTCAAGCAATTTTTATTTATTGGCCATCTACCTATTTACTGAAAAAAAATAGCCGTTACCGTATTTTAGCTTTAAACCTTCACCAATAATTACCGTCAGAATGATGACTTCATGAGGCTCCACCCACTTTGGCCCTTGTTATAATTCAGATAACACTGAAGGCTATCTTGGGCATTGTTGATTAAAAATTTAACTTGGCTATAAAACTCATTTCTCGAGTAGTTGTAAGAAGTGCTAAATGATCCTCAAGGATCCCAGCAGTTGGCCTAAACGTTTAATTCATGTATATTACTGCTATTACTACTGTTGCGGCACTACTGCTACAGTAGTATTACTACGCTAGCACAGATACCCCACCCACATCTATGTATCGTTCCGCCATTCATAAAGTCTTTGTCATGTTTTTTCACTGTGCACAAGCCGGCCTCTCAGAAATTGTTTAACATTAGATGATAGGCTATTTCATTAAGCTAACAAATTATGGCAACTGGGTATGTTATTGCCGATGTTGAAGCTAAAGATAAAGAAAAACAATTATATCGGATGGTCCGTTGGTCTGCTGGAGATTTTAGCACATACAAGCTTGTATTTACTTTGGATAAAAATCTTATTTTAACAAAAAAATAGTTATATATAAAGACTGTTTACATACACCCTCTCTTTTCTCTCTCTTGCTGGCATAGGGAATAGTTAATGGAAATGCTCAAACTCTGAATGACACATTACAAATATTATAATCAAGTAAGTTGCGCTAAATACAAATCAAACCATAAACATTGATTTAAAACTAGAAACTGAATAATTGGTCATTCAGGCTATAGTAAGTATGGCCACGGGCTTTCTCTGACTGCATGAAATTGTGTCGTAAGAAAATGCAGTTTTGCAACCACGGGGACACCTAAATCCTGTTAGCCATTCTTAACGTTGCGGGTTTCAGGAGCCGATGGAACAAGGTGAATGAGTTTGTCTGGTGATGGGCGGGGCAACATTTCGTCAAACGGTGGTTTACCGTTTACGTAATAAAAATGCTTCCTTCGACTCTGGCTCGCAATCACTGGCCGTGGCGTCGGATAGATAATTTTACTCTACAAAAATTAAACTATCGGGCTTAGGTTATTGATAATGCTGACAAAATTCGTGTGGTTGTAAATATACATATGTCAATCCTTCAGCCACACCTGATGTTTTGATAAGGAGCAAAGTCCAAAACCGTGTTACAGAGGGCCTGAATCTCATAGTAGCATTCCAGTCCACTAACGTCGTAGAGATTACTAAAATTACCGATTTTTTTCATACAAAAATCACTTGAATAAAACAAAATTGCATAACACTGCCACCAAGAAATTGTTGCACTGGAGTTCACTAACCGTAGACTATCAGTAATATAAGGAGAATAAAAGGGTACGGAAACATCTATACTGTGTATCAGTTACAGTATTCTTTGCTCCGTGTTGGCCTTCACTATGAGAATCTCATCAAAGACTTTCCTACAGAAGAGTTGAATGTGAAAAATAGTTAAGATAAAAGACTACCTAGACATATGGCACCATCTCTTTATGAAGTAGACATTATGATTCTTCTCTCACTATTAGCTAAAAATAAGCTTGCAAGTCAAACTTTTATCTTCTATTTTTCAAAATGAGAATAACTATCGGATGATGAAATCAATATATGACATTTTAACAGAAGAATAACTATCAGATGATAAATTCAATATATGACTTTTGTTGCTTATATAGGCTATGAAAAGAAAATGTTATTATCTGTAAGGCAAGCTGCAGCAAATGTTCAGTAATTTTACTCCAAACACTAATACCCATATACAGAAAAGCGCTACTGGTAACTAAACAGAATCCCATATTAACACTCAGTAAAATAAGGAGTACGGGTTTTCCAGCACTAGAACTTTTTGGCCTCTAATGTTCCAGGGAAAAATCTATTAATGAGCACATGTTCAAAGTGCCACCTCTCGAAAACACTTCTCTATCTTGGAGCACAGATTCTCTGCCACTTCTGGCTGAAGCTTAGCTTCGTTATACTCAAAGATGACGGTGAATATGCTTCTGAAAGTGTGGCTGTTAACAAGAACAGGATAGGGAACCTCGTGGAACGTGGAACCGCGAACCACATTGGTGATCCTAACGTGATCTCCTCCCTCAGTAACTAGCGAGATACATCACCATGTTGGAGGTGATGTAATCACAGCATGTGTGGTCCTTGGAATGAGACAAGTCTTTGCAAAAGAACGCGGAATAAGCTTTCTCTGCAAACATTCTACCTGAAAACACACAATCTTTCATGCCTTCTCCAAGGGCTTTAGCATAGTCCCAAAATTTGTGACGAACATTCCTAGGCGTGTCCGAAAATAGCATGAGAGGGTAGCCCATATGTAACCCCAGGGGTACCGAAGGCTTTGGTTTCCAAAACCGACGGAAATTTACAGTATGGAAGTTTTTGATTAGGTATGAATCCTGAACGACACCATATTCAACCAAGATATCAACAAGCGCCATGTTTACAACTGCCGTGAACACCGATCCAACTGTTACTTTTTCCTGCTTACACCTCTGGATAAATTTCGAGGTGACATCTTGATCAAGGACTCTCACAATGCTGGAGGTGCGCTTCTCTTTGACAGAGGGAGAGAAACCTTTGATGATAAATGGCGTGTGTTCATACTGGAGGAGGCCATCTTCTATCTCTCTTTTTAATTTGGGGTTTTCTTCTAGTACAGTTTTTTGCTCCATGATCAGTCTCATAGTTTCTTCGTCCGATGCAAAATGTCCCAACGATTCTTGGTTGATGGGTTTCTCAGAAATGATATCATTCAGCAAGGAAATGAAGAATCCTACAATATCTATGTTACTCGTCCTGTCTGTCATTCCGTGATGCAGGCCAAAGAGTATGTGGCTCTTGAAGGAAAATGATGGCTCTAGGTCATTAGTGCTGGCTGGCAATGTCTGGGGAATCATAAACTAAACGAGCACAGAAAAGCGGCCCAGTTTCACTCTTGTAAGAATGATTGCGCAGTGACTCTCTCACTTCCTCTAGCTGCAAACCCCGATGAACCTGAAAAGGGTAAAATGATTGATGTACTGCAGCATTAGCTGCTTAGCACTATTACTGACTTTTATAATTACGTAATTAGATGTGGCATATTTCTTCTCAATCAAGTGAATTCTTTTCTCTAATAGGACATACTGTGTTGACGTGAATACAAACAAATAATTTGAAAGCAATTTTCCTGCTGTGTTGGAAAGAAATCAATCTTGCTTTGCACCTCTTAGAAGAGTTTTCCTATAAGTATACAAATTCACTTTACATTTGCATTATATGGTCATTAACTAGAAAGTCTGGCTATCCATGGGAAAAAAGAAAATACATTAATTTGCATAACATTTGCAATGAAGAGGAACAGATGATTAGCTTTACACCGTACGAGGTGTGATCATAAAGTATCAGGACTGGTGCTATAAAAAGAAAACTACAACACGTACCGTTTTAGCATTTATTTTCCTTCGAAGTAGTCCCTTTCGGAAGCCACACACTTTATCGAGCTTTGTTTCCATTAATGGAAACATTCCCTGAACTCGTTTTCTGGGATAATCAGCAGCTGCCTCGTCGCATTCACTTGGGTCTCCTCGGTGTTTTGAAATCTTCTTCCTCTCAGTGGGATTTGATTTTTGGAAAGAGGAAAAAGTCGCAAGGGGCAAGATCTGGGGAATACGGTGGCTGTTGCGCTTGGCCAAAAACTGCTGCACAAGCTGCGCTGAATGGGCAAGTGCGTTATCATGGTGCAACTGCCACTCACCAGACTCGTGCAGTTCTGGCCTTTTCCGACGGACGAATAGCACTCCAGCAATGCCGCAACACGTCACAGCAGTATTCCTTGTTACTGTCTGACCTACGAAGTATACTCATGATGAACAATTACCTTGTAGTCGAAAAAAATTATATTTTGCTCAGTTCTGCTGGCTGAGGGTTTCCCAGAACGCTCGCCACTATCGACATTTTGTCAGCCATCTTGAAAATGTCTGAACCACTCGTACACTCGTGTGCGGCTCATACACTCCATACACTTTTTGCAACTTTGCGTAGGCCTGTTCGCAGGTATCGCCAAGCTTTTAGCAAAATTTGATGCAGATTCTCTGCTCAACTTTCTCCATCATAGTCAATGCTACGGCCACACACTACACACATTCATTCCAAGGATTGCTGTAAAGAGCGGAAGTGAGCAAGGACGCTAAAAACTTAGTGTGCATGCACAGCAGAGGTCAAGGTCAATGTGTGCCAAGTGGCCTCATTCTGCATATTTTAGCTACTTTACTATAACAACAGTCCCGATACTTTATGATCACGCCTCGTATTTCCTTATTGCTTTGGAAAAGTTCCACTAGAGTTTTAAGCTGCATTTCGGTTCCTTTGCTGCTGCTGCTGACCACCCAATCAACGCAATTAACAGTAAGTATTCATTCATGTTAGTATAAAAGTCCTGGGGTCAAGCTTAACTTATGCAAGAATAACATGTTACTTACTTTAAAATCAATCTCTGGGTTTGTAGCCCTTCTGAACCACACATCGTCCTCATAGGTACCATAACATACGTTCAGACTTGGAACCTTTCTATGAGAAAAAAGGTCAATAAAACGTTTCTAAGCCCCGGAAGTAATTAGAATTAGTCTCCTTTTACGAAATTTTACAATTTATCTTCGTTATTGGAAGTCATTTTGCAATTTCCACAATTCCTCAGTATAAAAACAAAACAAAGAAAAACTACTTGCACCAGCAAAAACCAAGGAAGTATTATGAAGGGACTCAAGAACAGGTCTTACCTGTACAGGTGAGCAACAGCCCTCCTGACATGCTCTTCTTGCAATGGCTCTGCGCTGCTCAGATCCAGCTGGTACCAGATCAAGACACAGTCATCTTGATGGTATAACTCCATTTCCTTCTCAGAATCGGAAGCCTTCCGGAGCCATTCGCCCGTGAAGATACGTTCATCCCTTTGGACATAAGGCAATGATATATACAACTGCACGCACACTATTATTAACACTATTAGCTGAAACCATCAAATTTTTAAGGGGAAAAACGTGATCTTGTGCTTCACAACAATGAGGAAAAATTAGACACTGAACTTAGCAGTCGATATTTAAGATGAAAAGACAACCTTGAACTCAAACAAAACATGACACAAATGTGACACTGAACTCCCATAAAATTATACCCGCGACAAAACACGGAATCATCTACTCACATAAAATGATAAACAAGAAACAAAACCCTATCCTAACCGGAATAAATAAAGAATGACAAAAACACAACCCTTAACTTCATGATGAGAAACACCAAAAATCTAAATTTGAACTTCCTATTAAACAGAAATGACAAAACAATCTAGTAATATTTGAATACCTGAGAACGTGAAGAGTGAAACGAACGTGGCAATTCGGGAAGAGAGAGAACTAGGCATGATGCACCGATGATTAATCAAATAAAGAATGAGGATTTGATTAATTTGGTTATGATACAGATAGTGGCCATCTAAACGAATTGGTCAATATACACAACAGCAAACAGGGACGGGGTTAAGCCCAGACCAATTTCTATAACGCTGAGGCCGAGATTGAAGGAGCGAACTTTAGGAATGCATATAAACTGGAGGGACGTAGACAGAAGTCTTCAAGAAAGTGAATTAGACCATGACATGACGAGACAAGAAAGCCAAAAGAACTGGGAGCTACGAAAGGAAGCAAGAGAAAGGAATGGAAAAGAAGCTAATTCAGGAGGTTTTTTCGAAGCAAATTCAGGGAGTTTTTTCGTGGTGAAAAGATATCAACAGGAGAGAGACAGCCTGAAACTACACAAGAGAGAAGGGCCAAAGGTATCCGAAGGGATGGAGTAAGACCTACTTCATATTCCATATGTATTGTAAATAAGTTTAATAGAGCATTACTAATGTTGATGAATATACTGATGATAAAATCAACAAATTGACTCAGGGTGGAAGGAAAGGCTTTTGTCTACATATCACTGCCAAGGGTCGTCGAAAAACATGCACTCTCTTGATACCCAGGATCCCTGTTACACACACACACACACACATACACATACACACTATATATATAAAATAATGTTTGTATATATACACATATATATATATATATATACTGTATATATTCATATATATATATATATATATATATATATATATATATTAATTATTTGACATGTCAAAGAACGAAAAAAATCCAATTTATTACTTTTCCATTACACTGACTTTTAACCTATTTTGATACTTCTATTTTCTGACTCTGAGTCAAAACCGAGTATATACAATTTATTAATTTACTACGTGAATCCTATAGAAAAAAATTTTTAATGGAAGGATTAGAGTCCTATATGTAAATTTTTAATGGAAGGGATTAATTAAAGTGAAGAAAATGAAGAATTACGGATGGGGAACTGTCCTCCTGACAGTAATATGTAATGCCAGTAACGCTATGATGTGAAGTCACAACATGAAAAGGTGCAAAAGGAGATTTTAAATTCACCCTCCGGCTTTCCACCAACCAATAATAAATCATTAATAATACATGACACCAGTGGTGTATTCCTGTCGTAAATAAAAGCAGCAACTTGACAGACTGCTGGATTAATTAGCATCAGAAACGGTATTTCATCAACTCTGTTATCTTCTCATCGCATGGATTACTTCCTCAATTCGATATTACCTCGAAGACAATTACATACTCATGGCAATGGAATACTCAAAGAAAATAATTCCGATAGTAACAGCAACTACCTGTCAAAGGATAATGGAAGGGCCAACTGAGTTATACATATATATATATATATATATATATATATATATATATATATATATATATATATATAATATATATATATATATATATATGTATATATATATATATATATATGTATATATATATATATATATATATATATATAGAGAGAGAGAGAGAGAGAGAGAGAGAGAGAGAGAGAGAGAGAGAGAGACATTTATTCCAAAAAGTAATGGAGAGAGAGAGAGAGAGAGAGAGAGAGAGAGAGAGAGAGAGAGAGAGAGAGAGAGAGAGAGAGAGAGAGATACAAAAAATATAGCCACGTCACGATAGAAAGGTTATTAATTACTTTAACTATAAGAATATAGTGTTTCAACGTTAGTGTAGTATGCGTTAAACAGAAAAATTTATTTAATAAATATTACTGTCATTTGGTAAACATGCTTTGAGTGTTTAGCGACTTTGTTTCACAGGCAGCGTTGTCAACAGCTTAGTGTTGGCTCTACACTGGGGCATTAGCCGCTACTTCGTGGAGCTGCCAGTTGTCTCCTTATCCTTACCTCTCCGTGAAATGTACCACACCAGTGATTGCCGAAAAAGATACTAAGTTATGGTACTGGAGTAAAATTTATCATGTAGATAACATCACTTCTAACAATCAGACAACAGCGAGTCAACAGTGAATCTGGAGGCATATTAGATGGAACCAGTAATAATCTGAGATCCCATGAGTCCTAACACTATTAATTATATTGACGATGTCCCAGAAGTAATTGAAAATAACAGTGCAATATATTTATATGCTGATTTACGCCCAAGGTTTCCGTATAATCCATATCACATCTGACCGTATGAAGCTACAAGAAGACCTGAGACAATGATGATAGACTGAAAATGAAAGCTGAACGTCCATCACCCAAATGCAAATACACAAGAGAATACGAATAAATCAAGCCATGATTCAGAGCCAATGAAACACGGTTTCTCGGCAACATCTTTTTATCAAAGGACGGATAAAGGTAAAAGTTGGGAAGTGTATATTTTGTAACCCTACCTAGTTTTTGCAAGTAATATTTAGTACCGAAGTTCGATAGTTTTGATATTTATAGAGTAAAATGAAGGCGCCGATGCCGGAACCGAGAAAATCACAGACAAGGATCCTAAAACCATTCCTGACGTAAACATAATATGTAAGCAGTAAGTCACTAAAAGGTGAATTCGATAATGGCCAGCAGGACATGGAATTGTCTCCGTGGTTGCAAGACTGCATTTGTGCTACGGCTCGCCACTTTGTATAGAAGCGAGAATACCTGTGGCAAGATTTACTATAGCGTCGAAACCTGAGGTAAAACAAAACGGATTGTCTTTTTGTATTCCCGCCCTGAATAGACGCAGATCTAACAAATGAGCTATCGACTGGTTCATTATGTGGATGAATTACATACACTGAATTATTTGTAAAGTAGAAACAATATAAATATCAAGAAAATGGAAGAATTCCAAACTAACAATTTAGTCCCAATAACTGCTGCGGAAGTTGCGATGAAGCCTCCACAAAATAATAATAATAATAATCATAATCATAATAATAATAATAATAATAATAATAATAATAATAATAATAATAATAAAATTATTGAGAATGGTAATGCAATCAAGGGGACGATGACAAATCCTGCTCGCTATCATTGATATTGCCGAAGCCTAGGATGGGTACTAATATCAATTAGTGAATATGTCATCCGCAAGTGGGCAGAGCCACAGTGAAGAGACGTTTTCCGCATATGTAAACTTCTCTTCACTGTAGGTGGAGCCTAATGACTTCATAGGTTAACGTCACTACTGTGTTCAAAAGCCTCACCTGCGATTGTTATGGCTCTGGCATTGGAAAACCCACTTTTACTTTGATAAGTACCAGAACTATTGAACTTAGGTGCTAAATAATACTTGCAAAAATTAGGTAGGTTATAAAATATTCACTTGCCAACTTTCACCTTCCTCCGATGCTTTGATAAAAAGTTGTAGCCGAAAAAACCGCGTTTCACTGACTTTGAATCCCTTAGTAAGTAGAAAATATGGTTACTGTATGGGTGAGGATTTAACTCTAACAGACAGACAAAAGGGCATCGGTGTAATAATGGCCAATAGACTGACTTACAGACCACCTAGCAGAAAAATCAAGAGTTAATATGATCATGGGAATCATAAGGAGGATGTTCGTTAACTTGGAACGGGAGGTGTTCAAGAAATTACACGTTGCCTTAGTCCGTCTACACTAAGAATACGTAAACCACACTTAAAAATGACATTGAATCTATTGAAATCTTTCAGCGGAGAGCCACCCATCCCTAAAATGATAAACGTATGAGGAAAGATTAAGAGAACTACAATTACCAAATTTAGCTTATAGAGGGTCTAGAAAATTAAGTATACCTTAGTTTAACCAGACCACTGAGTTGATTAACAGCTCTCCTAGGGCTGGCCCGAAGGATTAGACTTATTTTACGTGGCTAAGAACCAATTGGTTACCTAGCAACGGGACTTACAGCTTATTGTGGAATCCGAACCACATTATACCGAGAAACGAATTTCTATCGCCAGACATAAATTCCTCTAATTCTTCATTGGCCGGCCGGAGAGTCGAACGCGGGCCCTGCTGAGTGCTAGCCGAGTACGATATCGACCCGGCCAACGAGGAACTTAGAGGGTCTAGAGACTAAACCATAAAAACATATATATATTTTGTGGGAAATACAATGAGGTTGGATGTGAGGCTTTTCAACAATAAACGAGGACAGTATGAAAATATATAAGAAAAGAACTAAGCTGAACATTATGGATTACTCTTTCCGCAACAGGATAGTGGATAATTGGGATAAATTCCCAGATTATGTTGCTGAATCCAAATCAGAGGAAGCATTTGAAAAAAAAACTTAAAGAATGGTATATACAAGAGCAAAATATAATTGGGAGCACTTACAAAATATGATTATTTACCAGGTGAAAACACCCACATGAATAAAGCCTAAAGATGATTAGGTTTCAAAGCCAAGCATTTGCAGAATATAATGCCCACATGCAGCTTAAAAACAAAAAAAATTATGATATGGTTAGGTCAAGTTTTAAGTTCCTTGCATCATTCTCATTCGTGTTATTCTACTTTCTAATGTTACAAAAAAGGTCCAGATAATTCAAAATGGCCACAACTGCTCCTTTATACACTACAACTATACAGAGCACACTCACATCAAACAGGGAACAGACTTTCCCCATAATACACACAGTACCACTTTATGTTCAATGCACAGACAATGGACCCACTGGTTAACCTACTCAAGAATTCAAAGCGACATCCTTCCTTCCAAACAGATTACTTTGAATTTTCCTGATGCCTGCAGTCCTCCAGCTAGGAGTGAGTATATGTTCAAACCGAGAAACCAATACAGTTCACTGTTGCATCAAGAAACAACGAAAGCTGTAAATAATTAACAAATAAATGACGTATGAAGAGCTTAAAGGAAAAAGAGGAGCATGCTTCGGACAATGTCAACTCCTATGAGTAAACTTTTCTATCCATCACATCCAGCAAGATGTCCAGAACGCCAGGCATGGAATCATACTGGTTGGAGAAAACTTTGTTGAAGGGGGAAAATCTTGGTTAAGAAATCTGAGGTGAGGGCAGGACTACTGTAGAGCTTAAATTTCACATTGTTAGAACTATTAAGCCTAAAGCAGTCCCATACCATCGATTCTAGGCGAATTCGTCTATAACAATTCGTCTACAACAATTCGTCTACACCAGTTTGTCTACAACTACAAATCATCTACAACAGTTTACTTACATTTACATTTCTATTATTCCTATTCATCTACTGATACAAATCATCTACAAACCAGTGTTCCTAAAACCTACATGACAAAAAAATCTTAACTAGAGAGGGAGACTATTAGCATTAACTAAACAACCCATTGAAACGGAACTTCCATACTGTGTAAATTACCAGTATGGAAGTTCAGTATCTTTGTTACTTCAAAGTTTATCTTTACTGCATCTAGACTGTCTTTCCTTTTATTGTTTTTGAAAACTCTAACCCTATACAATGGCCTCTCCTCAGTATACAGACACGGAAAAAGGAAAGAGAGAGTTAGTTAATTGTGCAAACATATTCTATAAAAACAGAAAATGGAGCCACAATATATTGGAAGTGTGAACAGTATCACCAAATCAAGCGCCGTGCTCGTCTGACAACAGTGGACGATGAAGTTGTTAATGCTGTGCATGAACATAATCACACAATAGATGCCGCGGAGATTGAAGCAATGAAAACCGTTACTAGAAATCGTCAAATGGCTAAATCTACACACGACTCTCCACACTTAATAATATCTAATGTTCTTGAAGACTGCAGTGTTGCTGCTGTATCTAAACTCCTAAAGACGCAGTTTGAAAAGGACAATACGTTCTGTAAGGCAAAGAAGTAAAATGGTTCCTGCTTTACCAAGAAATTGTACCAATTGTTTTTTCCTGATGAATTTACAAAATCTCTTAAGGAAGATCAATTTTTGCTTTAGGATTCTGGTCAGTTTGATAAGCGTATGGAGATTTTTGCTACTAGACATAACCTTCAATTATTATCCCGAAGCAACTTTTGGCTTGCTGATGGTGCTTTTAAGACCGTACCTTTGTTGTTCCATCAGTTATATTCATTGCATGACTTAAAAGAAAAATCCTCATTGCCACACAAATCTGAGGAAACGTATAGACAACTTTTGCAACAAATAAAGAATATTGAACCTTCATGTGCACCATCTCTATAATGACAGATTTTGAAAGAGCCATGCAGAATGCAATGCTTAAAGAATTCCCCAGCGTGGAATTGAAGCGTTGTTTCTTTCAATTTTCCTAAGCTGTCTTTCTCTCAATTCAAAGGAACGGATTGCAAAATTTATAGGAAACAAATGCTGATTTCTCTGTGCGCCTTCGAATGCTGCCGGCAATAGTGGTTGTGCCTATTGGAAACGTAACAGAGACCTTCGAATTGTTGTGCGAGAACAATACTTTCCCTCCTGAAGCTCAAGAGATCTTAAACTGCTTCGAAGATACTTGGATCGGGCGCCTTAGCAGAAAGTATATGCGACGGCCACCTCTCCTTTCTCATGAGTTATGGAATCTATATGATGTGGTTCTACACGGTTTGCCAAGAACAAACACTGTGGGGTGACACAGAGCTTTCCACAGACAAGTCACAGCTTACCATCCAAATATTTGAAAGTTCATTAAATGTTTGAAGAACGAACAAAATTTCAGTGAAGCTCAGACTGAACGGTATCTTTCCGGGAGAGAACCCCAGGCTCCAAGAAAGCGCTACCGTGATACCTCGCAATCCATCAAAAGACTCGTGGAAAATGTTAGTACTGTATCGATAATTTCGTGGAATCGCTCAGAACCTTTCTTTTTAGATTTTCTATGGAATTTGTGTGAAATTAAAATTTAATTTTATTGAATAAATTTTCCTTTAATGAATTTGATCCATTGCATTACATGAATGTATTCTTTATGGAATGAAAAATATTAATTACTCCTTCGAAAAATCTTATTATCCTTGGGAATCTCTGAACCAAATATTTAATACAGAAAATGAGAACCAGTTAGCAACTAAGCAAAAACTTAACAAAACTTTAATGTGTGAATAAAGTTTTTTAAACTTGATCACTAAACTTAATGGAAATGAAGATATTTAAAAGGAATAAACAAAAACTGAGCAGAATTGAACCAGAACTTAGCAGATCATGAGGAAACGTACCAAAACCCAAAAGGTAATAAGAAATATAACCCAAATGAAAATTATTTTACTTATAAATGAATTACATCTGTAGATCAACTGTGTTAGTTGAATTGTATTTGCTGAGGAAGTGTTATAGATTAATTTAAATTGTAGTAGACGAATTGGTGTAGGTGAATTGTTGTTGCCGAACTGTTGTAGACGAATACCATCACCTGGCATTACAGGTAATTCTTGAGAGATTGTGCACCAAGGGGGTCAGTGCCTTTCTCCCCATATTGGACTACCATCAAAGTGCCATCACCTACTTACAATTGGGCTGAGTGACTGAGTGAGCAGACCTCACGCTTACGAACGCCAGCTCAGCGCCCTACTACTAAGACGACCTGGACCTGCTGCCCCGTTGGAACAATTAAAATAAGAAAAAAGTCTAGCTTGGCCCTTAACCCCGCCATAAAATATTAAATGAAACCCATCGATGATTTTTACGACAGCTTGAGGCCACAGACACACAAAACAAACAGCACTCTCTCCAACAAAAGATGATTCCAGAACGTAAATGTTACAAAAAAAAAAAAAAAAATCTGATCTCTTGTCATAATATGGTCAAATCAACCTTCTATATTCACCACTTGGAACCAACAGTTGTACTCACCCTTTGCTAGATTCTAGCCGAGACATCGCGACTTAAGGCGCCCTACCTGTGAAAGGAGAAAAGTAACTGATCATGAAAGGTATGCAGAAGAGCGCTCACAATGGACTGAAAAACATATACAAAAATGAGCACTCAAGAATATATTTAGTTTGTAGATTGATGGGTTCCCAACATTTCTTTAAAATGAGAACTCAGCAGTTTTCTGGGTAGTCTGGAGAGCACCACCACAATACTGGAAATTGCAAAACAGTCTAGTTAGTAACTATTTTTCTTAATCCACAAGAATTTTACATTACCTTGCACAGAATATTTACACACAGAGCTTGTACAACTTTAACAAACAGAGGTTTTACAACTAAGATTTCCGGAGAATTTATTAACAATCACCAAACTGACATACTATACACGGCAAACACAGGTAATATGTTTGCATTATTAAGACAATTTACTAAATACACTGAATGCTTTTATATTCAATAATAAGCTACAAAAATTAATTATTGTGTTAAAAAATTAAAAATTTCAGAATTTCGTAAAATGCGTCTAACAATGCCTCAAATACTCACAAAGAAAATATCTCGCATAAAAGAACCATGCATAAATGTTATGCTGCTCTCACACTGCAATGACTGCATGTGGCAGAGAATATGTTTGATCTTTGCTTATTTGCATAAATGAAAGTTTGTCAATACAAGCGATTTATCAGCAAAGCAAAACCAGTAACTCTCCTGGGAACACGTAAAAAGATTTGATAATGAAGTTTTTTCATATAAAATTTATTTTAACAAAGATTTCGCGTAAAAATTGTTGCGATTCTTTCTAACATTTACATTAAACGTCTTGTAGAGTACAGTACAGATGGAC
Source organism: Macrobrachium rosenbergii (assembly GCF_040412425.1). NCBI lineage: Eukaryota > Metazoa > Arthropoda > Malacostraca > Decapoda > Palaemonidae > Macrobrachium > Macrobrachium rosenbergii. The sequence goes on from NC_089795.1 coordinate 20,934,079, forward strand.
GTCTGTTAAATACTAAAGTATGCTAACCATTACATTAGGCATGCTTTGATACCAATGGCAAAGCAGTAAAACCAGTGGCCCCAACAGTTCATAATAAAATTGAATAGGAAACCAAACCGAACAGCAAACAGCCGAATCTTGTGGCTTTTCTCTCTCTCTCTCTCTGGCCCAAACATTCTTAATGTGGACGAGAATGCTATTAGTTGGTTGCAATAGTTTTTTCGTTGTGCACAATGTTTCACAAACTTTTAAAAATACGGAAGCCCATTCTGAATTGTCGAGATACACATTTCAAATTATAATTTTAGAAAGCACTGCTTTGTAGTTTTAAATATTCTCTGAGGGGTTAAATATCAAGAATCAGGATGATGCAGTATAAGTGAGGATTGCCTTCGGAAATTTATCAATGTTATATTTACTGTACCTTCGACTTGTTTGCGGTCTGCACACGTTACTCAGTTGTAAAAACGCATTTTTTATATATACTCGTATAATAATTACAGCTGATAGCAGTGGAACACTGGCAACAGTGCCTGATTATGTTATCATAAGTAGATCTGGTCGACAGCGAATGAGAAGTCTTACATAGAAAGCATCATTTCTTCATTAGGCCTGCAATGAACTGATGCTCGCAAGCTCGGTTTTAGTCTCCGTGAAAAAAAAACACTTCCAGACTATAGGGAAAGCACAGTGGTGCTCCCAAGCAACAGGTTGGAAACTGCCGAGAGATGTATTAGGAATAAAGACTGGTTCGGTGTTCTGGGAGTGTTGAAAGAAGCACTGCAGAAATGTTCACATCTAGGGTGTTGGTAGTAACCAGTTGCAGACTGGGTCAGGAATCAAAAGCGAATCATAAAATTCCATAAGAATTTTTCACTGAGGTATCATCTTGCACTGAATGCTGTCAAACATGCACACACATACTTTGTACATATAAGTAATCCTTCAATTACCCGGATTAATAGAGCCAAGGGCCCAGCGGATTATGGCGAAATCTGGATAATGGCGAGTAAAAAAATCTTGGGGTGTTCCAGGGCAACTCCGTGCACTTCCTCACCTAACCCTGTCAATACCACACAACAACCATCACACTTTAAACTGAAAACTTTAAGCAAAAGGCAATTATCTACCTTTCCCCAATATCTGTAACAAAATGCACACCTTTTCCCCAATATCTGTAACAAAATGCACACCTTTTCCCCAATATCTGTAACAAAGTACACTACATACATAAACTTTGAAGAAAAAATGTAACCCCTTCTTTTTCTCTCTTGTAATCAACAAAGTTCAGTAGGCAGGTAGCCTATCTGTGTTTGTCCACAGCCTACCATGGTTTTATGACTATTAACATATTTTTATACAGCAGCTTTCTTATCAGCTATTACAATATTGTATTACTATACATGAGATACAAAATGTGTGTGAACCATTGACCCAGGCTAGCTTAGGTGTTACACTCACAATATCCATTCACAAAAGTCCAATAGGCTATTACAGCTATATTTATGATAAAGGTAACAGTAATGAAACTGTTATTTTACTTACAGAATCCATTTATACTATATTGCTTTCTTGATCATCATCGTAATATGTAAAAAAAAAATCGTCCCACCATTTGTAATGTTTATGTTCTCAGAATCAGCCGACGAGCCCGCTGGATTTTAGAGTTAATACTTTAATTTTTGTACACAAATGTAAAACGGGTATACACTGGTAAATTAACATACTTTATGTTAAAGTAAAATCCCTCAAAACTGCAAAACAACGGTTTCCCAGATTCGTTTGTTTACATCATACTCGATGTTGTCTATGTCAGTTCTTGGTAAGTGGTTGTTAGTTATAAGAGATGGTTGTCAACTGTTACATACGCCACAAGTTTGGTCATCTTGTCTGAAAGCCTAGCCTATTAAATCTACTGAAAATTAAATTTGTTCTGTTTCAAATATACTGTTTGTGCAATACATTACAACGAACTGTATTTACATCTTTAGTACATATGGCATTTCTCGATGATGTTTGTTCAAAGCAAATTCAATTTCAGAACACTACTAAAAAGTTATTGGAATTAATGCGTACAAAAACAAACATACCCTACGCATAAATTACAAAAAAAAATAGTGAAGGAAAACAGTGAAGGTTTGTGTGTGCATTATGTTACTGTATTAGGCTTCAATGTAAACATACCTCAGTTGTTGTTCTCTCTCTCTCTCTCTCTCTCTCTCTCCAAAGTGTATATCAGTACTGTACATGTCCCTTAGTAAAATATCACTGTATCATAACATAAAAACACGAAACTAAACAAACTCCAGGGAGCCCACAACACAATCGAGTGTGCACATATACGTACGTGTTACAATTTTTTTCCTTTCCTTGATTTATTGTACCATGCTTAATTACAAGTTTAGTTGACTCTAAATATGACCATCAAACATATCATGACAGTACACAAGACAATATTTTATCACTGCTGATATTTCAACTCTAATCACCGTAAAAATATTCAAAATGCGAGTTTCACATGCGGGAAAGAAAAACCAAACGGGCAGTAGCAAGTTCACTGACGCCATGGAATGAGTTTGTGCATACATACATATATGTACCCTATGCACACGATTCTGTTCATCTTTTGGTTTGTGAAAATTAAACAAAAATAGAAAATACAGTAAAAACCTACATGGCAATACTGTAGCATAAAATATAAATTAAATAGTAAAGGAGTGTGGTTTGTGTTAGACTTCGATGTAAACATCCCTCAGTTGGTGCTCTCTCTCACTCTCTCTCAAGAGGAATTTGTTTCTGGTGATAGAAATTCATTTCTCGCTATAATGTGGTTCGGATTCCACAATAAGTTGTAGGTCCCGTTGCTAGGTAACACTTAGCCACGTAAAAATAAATCTAATCCTTCGGGCCAGCTCTAGGAGAGCTGTTAATCAGCTCAGTGGTCTGGTAAACTAACATGTACTTAACTTTTTCTCTCTCTCTCTCTCTCTCTCTCTCTCTCTCTCCTGTATCCAAGTACTGTAACATATCCTTTAATGAATTATGAATTACTTTACCATAACCATAAAAACACATCACTAAAACTCCAGGAAGTTCACAAGGCCATCAAATGACTGCGTGCTTATGTAAATACGTGTTGCCATTTCTTTTGCCGACTCATTTACTGTACTGAATTCCATTGCGAGTTTGGATGACTCTAAGTACGCTTATCACACACATATAACAGTACACAAGAAAAAAGTATACCTTAGTTTAACCAGACCACTGAGCTGATTAACAGCTCTCCTAGGTCTGGCCCGAAGGATCAGACTTATTTTACGTGGCTAAGAACCTATTGGTTACCTAGCAAAGGGACCTACAGCTTATTGTGGAATCCGAACCACCTTATACCGAGAAATGAATTTCTATCACCAGAAATAAATTCCTCTAATTCGTCATTGGCCGGCCGGAAAATCGAACGCGGGCTCAGCAGAGCGCTACCCGAGAACGCTACCGATCCGTCCAATGAGGAAATTACAGTACACAAGAGGATATTTTATCATTGTTGATATTTCATCTCTAATTCCCGTATGAATATTTAAAATATAATTTGATCTGTAGGCAAGACAAAACCATACAGGCTGTAGCAAGTTCACAGACGCCATCGAATTGGGCGTGTGCATATGTAAGTACCCTACGCACACGATTGCATTTATCTTTTGGTCTGAAAAAATAAACAATTAGAATAAAAAATGAGAAAATACAGTAAAAATATAAACGAGAATACTATAGCATAAAATATAAATAAAAAAGTAAAGGTGTGTGTGTGTGTGTTCCTGCACTTAGGCTTGATATAAACATACTTCAGTTATTGTTCTCTCACCCCCTCCCCCCACACAGGCACCCAGCCATCCGACCCAACCTCCCACCCTGGAAACTTCTCGAGGCCTCCCCCACACCCCAAAATCCCTTTCTCCATCGGTTTTTGTGTAAGCAAGTGTTACCAACAATTTCGTGAGGCAGCACAGCATTGCCAACCATCAGGGGGCAGTTTTTTCACATTTTCTGGAATTTGTATATATGTACAGTATATCTCTGGGGCCTTGGTTGTTGGTCCGGGTATGTCAGATAATGGCGATGCCGATATTTAAAGGATTACTTTTATATATATAATTGCCTGTAGCCTATATATGTTAATACGTTTCGGATTCCTTTTTAATCTCTTTACTCTGTGGAAGATCACCCAGCAAAGTAATGGTTCTAAAATTTGGAACACATTAATATAATAATAATAATAATAATAATAATAATAATAATAATAATAATGCTTAAAAACGGGTAGATATTTCCCATCTGGTAACAGAACGCAACATTCCCAGTCACGGGCCTTGTCCACAGCAATCTCAAGTGACCTTCATTTGTGTTAAATCATGCTAATACAGCATATAGCCTATCTCTCTCACAACATACACTGATATATATATATATATATATATATATATATATGTGTGTGTGTGTGTGTGTAATACATATGAACTCTTGCACTTAATGTGAAAAATGTGCTACTCTCTCCCTCCTAAGTGAAATTTCATGAATATGGTGATAAAGCTGCCCCTTACACAATTTTTTCTGATGGGAATCGAACATACGCAGGAAATTTCTCTTTGCTATACGTTCTATTTCAACCTTGTATTTCAACTCCAGACCGATATTTACACGACATGCTACTTCAATCACATTTTTTTCAAATAATTACGATATTTGCTAACACTTTAGTCATGAATGATGGAAATTAACTGATAATGACTTTATGCTAATAATAATAATAATAATAATAATAATAATATTATTATTATATAATAATAATAGTAATAATATGAAAACCGCGCTAGAACAGGCAGTAACGTCAGTCACACCGTTGCGTCTTCTGTGACTATGATCTGTTTCACACTTTTTTTATAACTGAGCACACCACTGATCAAAACTTACGTTAAAACTACCGTCAGATTTTACAAAGATCTACGAGAACTTTCAAAGTTCCAAGCGAATCGAAGACCCAGACTCAACTGAGTAGATAACCATCAAGCGTAGAAGGACAAGTGTCTGCAACATTACCTGCGATTACAAAATCATTCATGCACCTTTCTCGAACCTGCTCATCTTTCTCATCGCTTTATTTTGTAGGAAACATTTTCTAACTTTTGCTCAGAACCATTTCAAGTATCCACTTTTTAGTAAAGTGCCGGTTCAGTTCAGTTTTTTTTTATGAATAACTAGACATGCATCCTTATCAGTCACGATAAAGGTTGCATACATCTTAATTTAATCTGTGACTATCAACCAACCCAAGTTACCAGAATTCTTATCTACCTTTACCTGTCACTCTGGAAAAAAAATGAAATGTACCCGAGGTAAACATAAGCTTCAATTACAATGTATCTTTGAATTTAACTTAATATGTTTAAGGGAACTACAAAAATGTCATTTCTGCTACAGCTTTTTTTTTTTAAATCGGCCCGTAAGTGGGGCCTCATGGCCTGACTATAAGCTAGCTCCCGATCACCATGACAGTCTTCATATCTAGATAAACAGGTAACAGGTAATGGAATGAAATGAAAAATGACCTTTAGCAGAAATCAGAAAAAAGTGAAACTGTAGGAAATGCATGAGGTATACTATAGGCGTGGGTTGAAACAATTCATATTAAAAGCATCAAGTTTAAAATTCTCCAAGATATGGTCAGGTCTCCCACAGGCTTATTTTGCAGTCTCTTCCTGAGAGAGTTCTGGTTGGCACCTTGGTGTCCTAATACCCATGGCTCCCCTCCAGTTGGGTGCATCTTTTCAAACTTGATGAAGAGAAAAGATGAGAGGAGACAAATAACAGTCAGTGTTTTATTCAAGGAGTCATGTGGTCGCCATTGGAATTCACATACGAGGGTGTGGAGGTGGGGGTTAATAATATACCGAGACTTATCCGGAATCTAATAGTGGACAGTACTAAAATGCGTCATATGGCGCAGTCAGAAGACCCATACCAAGCGTTTCCGCGTTTATTTACGCTTATTCACGCATACTCAGGACACAAACGAGGCACAATTTACAGAAATGGTAAAAGGTAAACAAAAAGAACTACCAGACAGTCAAATGTCAAAGGGTAATAGAGAAAGAGATCATTTAGGATAATCCGGTCACAAACTGAAATGGCATATTAAACCATTTTCGTGTACAGTATGTCCATAATATTTTTATCACAGATTTTGCAATGAATTTTGTGTATGCAGCCAGAAGCATCATGAGGAGAATTTCTTATTACCAAACACTGAACACTGAAATTACTGAAAACAACACTCAGGCTGAAAAGCTTCAAAATCCTAGGAATCTCTCAGAACCTTTCATCATATGAAAACTTCTGCATGTTGGCCCCATCAAATTCAGGTTTGTTGTCCGTTAAAAGTTTTCCTGACTCTTTTCAAGCTGCATCTACAAAAGTCCTGGGGTATTTACGTATCGAGGCAACATAAATATATGGACAAAAGGAAAAATCACTTGTATAATGAATCAAGCAGCATCAACATTGCGTAAGGGCTCGCCAAATATCGAATGCTTTATTTGTTTGTACACATAAGGGATTCAGTTAAAATGAATGTCACTCAATCCTGTTTCATCGAAGTCAAACACTGGTCGTGTTTTAAACTTAAGTCTTGGTCTGTTTGAACTTCGTGTTTTTAGAATAAAAAAAAATTGGTGATGAATAAAGGCAAAGAAATTAAAATGCAGGTTTATACACGTCTGGTAAGTAAATTTTATAGACACCCTTTCCACAGTTCTTAACGATGCGTTCGTTGTTTCTGTTTGAGACATTATCCTGATGACCTCTTTCTTTATCACCTCCGACAATTAATCTACTGAAGGTTTTTCTTATTGTTTACCTTTGACCATTCTTTCTAAATTATGTCCCATTCGTGCCTGGATACGTGTGAATAAAAAAACAAAAGCACTTGTAACATACCGTCTGGAAGCGTTATTTTCCCGTGATTTTTGCATATCTATATCTATATCTATCTCTCTCTCTCTCTCTCTCTCTCTCTCTCTCTCTCTCTCTATATATATATATATATGTTATATATATATATATATATATATATATATATATATATATATATATATATATATATATAAGTTATACATATATATTCAAAACCACAGGAAAATAACGTTCAGACGGTATGTTACAAGTGCTTTTGTGTTTATTCACGCATCACAGCACGAATGGGACATAATTTAGAAGAATGGTCAAAGGCAAACAATAAGAAAAACCATCAGTAGGTTAACTGTCGGAGGGTGATAAAGAAAGAGATCATCCCGGACAATCTCAAACAGAAACAATGTACGTATCGTTAAGCACTATGGAAAGGGTGTTCATACAATTTACTTACCAGGCATGTATAAACCTGAATTTTAATTTCTTTGCTTATGTTCATCACCAATCTTTTTTCAATTTTAAAAACATAAAGTTCAAACAAACCAAGACTTAAGTTCCCTAATGTGTACAAGTAAAGCATTAGATATTTGGCGAGCTCTTAAGTTATGTTTATTAAAATAGTTTAACCAGACCACTGAACTGATTTTCAGCTCTCATAGGGCTGGCCCGAAGGATTAGAATAAAATACCAGGTCTAGGCCTGAGGCCAAGCACTGGGACCCAACATGTCATTCAGTATGATGATGAACGAAATAAAATTAAATTAAAAACTGCACATAGGCACATGCTCTCATACTGGAACACATACAGACAATAAATACATTTACTCATGCTTCCTTATATGCAATAATTAAAAAGGCATATATTAAAATTCAGAATAAGTTATAATAGATTCAAAATATTTTTTTTATTCGACAAATGCTATATGGTTTTCGCAAGTATTTTTACTTATTTTTATATTTTATTAATTAAATCACAGTTCCTCATGAACATCAAAATCGGAACGACTGAACATGTAAAAGATTCTGACAAAATTTCTTTCATCAATTTATATTCAAAAGTTGACAGTTGCTGTTGGTCATACTTTGGACACTCACACAACACAATACATGTCTGACCGTTATTATCCGCTTGCACTCTGAGCACTCCGGAGCCGGGCCACGGGATGCCCATTATGCCCATGTGTCAGGCGAGTATGGCCTATTCTCAGATGTGCTGGAATTACCTGTGCATGTCTCTCTCTGGTATGATGAACTCCATTTTTAACATTAGGTTTTATTTACTTTAATTTGTTATTTTGAGTGTTCTTCATTCCTTACATTGCCATTACTTATGATGTCTAATTTTTGTGTGTTACATAATCAGTAACAGGGATATCTACATTTGACCTGTCATGTTGCTAAGCTTCTTTGGCTGCTTAACTGCCTTCTTCATTTCCTTTTATTCCTACATGGGCAAGGATCCAAATATATTTCTACATTTTTCTATTATTACATAACTTATGGAGAAATAATTTAATTTGTTGTACTATAATATTTTTTGATTGATTTGTAACTTGAACAGTCGGCTGGCACTTCGAGTCACCAAAATCACAAAATTACTGGAATGACGTTCTTTAATAGTTTTTATAGATGATACACTAAAATGCCAATTCTGCTGTGAATATTGAAGCATTATTAGTAGAGAGAACTGGTGTGTTTTTGTTTGGGACACTGCAGCATATCCACTCCGTCCTGATTTAGATCCATCTGTATATATTGCGTAATGTGACCTGACCTCGTGCTCTACTGTATGTTGTCTATGGTGTTTTGGTGTATATGAGTAACTTTTTTATAAATATTTAAGGTGTATACAAATTTCCATTTCATTCATTGTCCAGGAGGAGGTGTTTCTACTATTAAAGGCACTTGGATATTTATATCTCATGACTCAAATAATCTTCTAGCTCTAATTGGGGAAAGGTGGTGATGGTTATTTAAAATGCATCTCTTAATTCAAATAATTTTTTTATGGAGAATCACTAATTGAATTCTTAGGAGCACTTTTCATTATTACTAGCTCTAATGGAGAGAAAGAAGAGTAGTTCACCACATTCAACATTTAAAGATGACCTTGGTGATGATCTGAAGGCTCCTGAGCATATTCTAAGGCCTTCATTGTGAATAGGGTCTAACATTTTCAGCGCTGCGTCCGATGCTGAGCCATATACTTCACTTCCATAATCGATGATAGCAGCACTGTTGCTTTATACAGAACAGTAAGGGTATGTCTAACAGCTCCCCAAGTAGTGTTCGATAATCTTTTAATTAGGTTTAATGCTCTTTTACCTTTTGTTTATATACAGAACAGTAAGGTAAGTCTAACAGCTCTCAAGTAGTGTTCGATAGTTTTTTAATTAGGTTTAATGCTCTTTTACATTTTGTTTTTACATATGTTATGTGGGCTTTCCAGTTCAAGTGGGTATCAAACATTAATCCCAAAAATTTTGCTTTTTGGCCAATTGGTATACTGTGGTTTCTGATTTTTAAATTTATTTCTTTACCTTTTTTTCTACTTTTTATTTTTATAAAACATGATTGCTTGAGCTTTGTCTATAGAAAATTGAAAGCCTACAGATGTGGCCCATACATCTATTATTATTATGCTTTTATTAATTATTCGTTCTGCATGTTTTATTCGAGATGCTGAATAATATATGGCAAAATCATCCATATACAGATTACTTTTAATTCCAATGGTTAGATTATTACTGATACCATTAATTGCTAAAGTAAACAGTGTGCCACTAAGGACGTTCCCCTGTGGAACACCATTTTCAAGTGGCAATGTTCTGACAGAACATCATCAATTTTCACCTTGAAAACTTCGATTTGTCAAAAAGTTTTGGATAAACCTCAGTGAATTTCCATGAAGTTGTTGTTTTGTAAAGTTTTTAATATGGCATACCTCCTCCATGTAGTACCATATGCTTTTTCAATGTCAAAAATGTCTGCCATAGTAATTTGTTTTTGTTCAAAACCTCTACATGTATGGTCTTCTAAGTAAGAGAGAGAGAATTCAATGTAGATGTTACACAGACCCAAACTGGGAGTGGGAGTCAAAATTTCTTTTCTGAATGCGCCATATAATGAGCACTTACCATTTTCTAACAATTTGAACACGCAGTTTGTTAAAGAAAATGGTCTGTAATTATTTACATTACTGGGATCCTTTCCAGGTTTGGGGATAGGAATAATTATAGCTGTACGTCATTCATCTGGAAATAAATTTCGAAGCCATACAGACTGATACACACACAAACAAAGCCACTCCAACATCTAAAAACATAACAGACACCTCACACATCTCGAACTGTTGACCTAACCGCTCAACTCTCCTCACTGCCCAGAGAAAGGGAGTAGGTGATTTGGTACGATACATGTACATTCGCTACCGGGGTCTAAGCGATGTCAGGCAGGGCAGCCGATCAAGACTACGGTCTACCCCAAAACCAAATCAAAGTCCTTCATAAAAGAAGGCATCGTGCTTACCCCATACAAAAAAATGGGAAAAAGCACGTTAAAAAAGATATATATATATATATATATATATATATATATATATATATATATATATATATATATATATATATATATATCATTACCACAATTAACTACCACTGTCATAGCTACCTTTTTATATACAAGTCCAAGGGGGTACATAATGTACTTTTATTTGTAGTGTAATGGTTCTGTTAGTTACGTAGCTATATCCTTTACTAAATAATTATATGTACACATATATAACAAGATATATAAGATTCAAGGAATAATACCTTTTTAGATGTTAGAAAACTTAAAAGATCTGACCTGTTATTGAATTATACTTATGAACTCTGCGAGATTTTCAGTTCAAATGTAAAAGTTTCATAAGTAACCATGTTGGAAATTTATTCCAGGTCAGCATGTTAACGAAAAGTTAGCAATAGAAAGCTCAACAATCCACTCATATATTTGCACATCTAGAATACTGTGGGCATAAGACTGCGTAAGTCACATTAAGTGGTTTATTAAAGTAATAAGCCAGCAGTTTCATATTTAAAAGAACAATTCCTTATAAACTTTGGTTTGAAATTTGTTATTGAGAATTTTAATATCTAAGGAGGGCCTTGTTTTTACAAAGTAATTATAAGCACTGGTACTTATGTACTCTAGGGTAAACAGAATAAATATATATTATTCAATGGTACCCATCGAGTTTCGTTTCTACAACGAGGTCGTTAAGCGAATTTGTCGATAAGCCGGGAGTCTATTCCCGCCACCCTCCAATTCCCTCAGTGAATAACAAGATGTGTTAAAGAATATATGAATTCTTAAATTAGCAAACACATTTGAAAGTTAATTATAGGAAATTATTTAAACGTAAAAATTTTCACCTAATTAACTAGGTTACCTAATTGACTGTGCTTTTATGTCAAGTCGATGTTTGAGCTTCACCTATTGGCTAACCCTGTGTGTTGACACGTGTGCTCTACTCACTGAACCCATCTCTCTCTCTCTCTCTCTCTCTCTCTCTCTATTTAATGTAATACTTAATATAGTAATGTATTAATGTTACAAACGTATCTCTTTCAGTTTGTGTGCATGTGTATGCGTACACGTATGATACGCTTACGCACCAAGGAAGAGCTACCTGCTACCTGTGTGTTTGCAGTCCCTTCCCTTTTGACAGAGAAAGCGAGAAAAGCAAGTAAACAAACATTAATTGCTTAGTTTCTTTAATGCGATGCAAAGGTGTGCACACACATAGGCACACATACAGACTGAAAAACAATGTATGTATGTAAAATTACATTACTGTATTAAATGCAATACTGTACTGCTTTAAGTAAATGCTCGTAAAAAATGGTGTATCAGAGAGGTAGAGTAAATGCGTATGCACACGTGAACATATACACCTGCAGGCTAACCAATAAACTAGGCCTACACTTCGACTTTTAACTACAAAAAAAAAAAAAATTACGTATTTTATATAATTAAACTTGCAAAGTCCCCACTAAGTGGGTTTTCTATGGTGAACAGCCCATTTTCTACGATAACGCTCCTACGAGATTGGGTCAAGCAAAATTAGCCACATTTTTCCTGTGTAAATACGTATCTACTACTAATTCATTTGTGTCTGTTTTCTTTGCACATGTGTTAGAATGCAGTTATGTCAATTCTTGTTAACTTACCTTTTATGTTACTTGTATATATCCATTATAATTAATACCGAGAGTAATTGATCTCGGGTCACCTGAATTCTATTGTATTCCTCTGTGTGATGTCCACACATCTCTTTATAAGTGGCCTACATTCTAAATAAACCAGCAGTACTCGTTCTCCTGCTCATTATTTAGCACCTCTTACAATGGTGACCCCAGAGTGGCTCCCGGTGCCATTAGCGGACTCATATGGCGACCTAGTCTTGGCTCCATGAACTACCCCACGCCCCTAACGGCCTGAAAACGGCGCTTTAACAAAGCGTTCGGGCATGCTGACTCTCGTTGGCAGATCACCAGCGTCATTAGTGGACCCACACGGCGCATTCTCCCAAGTGCATATTGATGCGAGTAACCCACTCCAAGTAAGAGGGCAATAGTGAGTATGGACGCGGACATTCCCTCCCACATACAGTTAAATGCGAATTTTGTGGACTCAATATCTCCCTCATGCACGACCCGCCCACGCCCTCCCCTGCGCCAAGGCTCACGCGCTCCTCCACGCCAATACCCGCTCCCCGCGCGCTGCCCGTCCTTACGGAACAGACTAAGTCCACCCTCGCCATAAAGCTGCCGCCCTTCACGCACAGCAACCCATCATCTGGCTCTACAGGGTCGAGGGGCAGTTCAGGCTGGCGGGACTTACCGACGAGGTGTTGCAAGCAGACACTGTGATCAACGCCCTCCCGAAGGAGGTCTACAGGAAGCTCATCCCGTGGGTGTCTGGCGCACGCCCCGTCACCTACCAGCATCTGAAAACCTCTCGTCGAGACCTGCTCCCCGCCGGTCTCCGAGAGGGCCACCCACACCCTTGACCTCGTCAACAACCCTCGGCATGACCAGAACCTCCTGGAAACTTGGGGCGTCATCCAGGACCTCACCACCCTTCCCGAGACGGACAGCAGCGGCAGGCAGTCGGAGATTAGCCTATCAAGGGAGATCTTCCTCCGTCAGCTCCTCCCAGAGGTCCGAACCCAGATCCTCGAGCCTTACACAATGCTGCTCAAGGACCTGATCAGGACGAGCGCGCAGCGGCTGACGGACTCCACAAGGGCAGCGAAGCAGGCATCCACGCCTGCACACCCCATCAGCTCCCTCCAGCCGGAGGGTAACGCAGAGGAGGAGATAAGTGAAATCACCAGGAGGTGGCCAGCATACCACCACAAGAAACATCCACCAGCTACTACCACCAGCGGTATGGCAAGGACACCCGGAACTGCCAACCCCCCAGCTCTTTGCCGAATCCAGGAGCCCAAAACCATTAGGGCTTCTACATCCGCGACACCGTCTCCAGCAGGATGATGTTGGTCGACACCGCGGCCGTTCAATCAGTGTTCCCGCCATCCAGAGAGGACCGCAAACGCCCGTCGGACCCGGCTGCCTTCCTGACAGCCGCCAACGGATCCCCCATCCTCTCCTACGGCACCAGGCTCCTGTCGATTTCCATCCTTGGCCGGAGGTACACGTGGAACTTCATTGTCACGGACATGAGGACCCCACTCCTGGGCGCGGATTTCCTCGCCCACTTTGGGCTGGCATTCGACGTCGGTCGCAAGCGTCTATTGGACACCGACTCCTGCCAGTCCTTCACCGTGGCGACGTGCCCCAGCACGCCCGCCATCTGCTCTGTTGCCCCACACCAGTACGGCCAGCTGCTGAAGGAGTTCCCTGATGTTTTCAAGCCCGAACTGCGCCAGGTACCCAGGGCCCCGGCAAAGCACGGAATCTACCACCACATTAAGATGAAGGGGCCCCAACGCACGTAAAGGAGGCCAAGGACGCTTTTGCCGAGATGGAGCGAATGGGCATATGCAGGGGGCCTTCAGCCTGTGGGCCTCTCCCTCCACGTGGTGCAGAAACTGGACGGCTCCTGGAGACCCCCGGCGGCGACTACAGGCGGCTCAACCTCGCAGCTGAACCGGAACACTACCCCCACCAAACATGCAAGATCTCACGACCTCCTTTCACGGGGCCAAAATATTCTCTAAACTAGACCTTTTAAAGTCCAACTTCCAGGTACCAGTTGCTCCAGACGACATCCCCAAAACCGCCATCATCATGCCCTTTGGGTCCTACATCTTCACCTTCTCCACCTTCAGCCTGAGGAACTGGGGACCTGAACTGGGGGCAACTAATTTTTCCAGAGGCTGATGGACACACAGCATCCTGGGGACCTGAACTTCTGAGTCTGTTGTGCAGACGACATTCCCTAATTTTTCCCAGATCCCCAAAGATTCCTTTGGGATGGTGACACATCCAAAAGGTCCTGCAGCGCCTGCAGTTTGAGAACAGCCTCCCTGATGAAGGTCGTCAGGTTCGATAAATGCTGACGATGGATGCCAACAACGTCGCCTGTGGGTGTCTGGAGTAAATCATTGCTGACATTGCCCTCAGCCACGCGGAGATATCCCAGTGTATCGGGGGCATCTGTTCCTCCACTTCACAATCTGGACGGACCACCAGCAGCTGGCCGCTACCAGGTTCCCACCCTACACCTCCGTCAAGGCAGATGCCCTCCAAAAGAATTCCTTGGGATGGTCAACTACTACAGAAGGTTCATCCCCAAGTGGAAGTCGCCTCTCATCCCCACACCATGGCCCCTCTGGTGACGGAGATCCTGAAGGGGCCACCCTCCGAAGTCCTGCTAGTTTGAGGACCCAACCAGCAGCAGGCCTTCTGCCCTGATGAAGGCTGCCCTTGCGTAGACATGGTAGGCAACCAGATACCTCCTGATGATCGCCGACACCAGGACCCCAACATCCCCCCTTCAGCTGGACGATGGATGCCAGCAACGTCGCCTGTGGGGCTGTTCTGGAGTAGATCATTGCCGGATTGGTGGAGAGCCCCCACCCCATTGCCTTCTTCAACAGAGGAAAAAGTTCAGCACCGAGAGAGTCCCCATCTGCAGCAGCACCTTCCCGGGCGACAGGGAACTCTCCAGAGGCGCAGTGTATTGCGGCGGTACATCACTTCAAGTTCCTCCTGGAGGGTCCGCCCTTCACAATCTGGATGGACCACCAGCAGCTGGTCCACGCCATTCACTGTTGGAAAGCCATTGATGGGGACGCATGGTCTTCCTGGCAGAAAAGCTGCCAGAAGAAAGGTAAATGAAATATTTATATGGAACGGCTTAGGGGAGTGAAAAATTAGGGACTCATTTTTTAAACGTCCAAACAAGTTTCTTATCTACTTTAGCTTTGCACACGGTTAAATGTTATAGCAATTATGTTGACACCTGTAGTAAATATGTAATGCAATGTGTTTACTAACAAAGTATCACATTTTGTTAATGGCAGTAACTTTATCAAAACCCGGAATAACCTAACTATACAGCGGAGGTGGAATGTTGAAGGACTGTTTAAAAAGAGAGAAAAGAAGGGTGAAACAGACTGACACACTCAGGGATGGGGTTGCAAATGGAACCGTAGGTTGTAGTGCCAAATGAAATATTCAATGCACTGTATAAAGTCCAAAAGTTCTTTGCAGCGCCCCATGCAATGTGTTTACCCCATTTTGTTAAGCTGCAACCTTCATCCTTTCCCAAGAGAGAAAAGGGGGTAGTTGCAAATGGAACTGTAGGTTCAGTGCACCTTTTACTCGGTGCACTGTAGTCATGTCAGTGCACCTTACTTAAGGATCTTTGCAGCTTCCTTTTGGCTCCTAGCTGCAACCCCTTTCATTCCTAATACTGTACCCCCATTCATAATCCTCCTAACAATTGATTCATAGTGCAACTGCGAGGCTTTCCTCTGTTACACCTTTTAAATCTTTTTACTGTCAATTTCCCTTTGAGCGCTGAATGACCTAATAGATCCCAGCACTTTGCCTTTGGCCTAAAAGCTATATTCTATTCTATTCTACTCTTTCATTCCTTTTGCTGTACCTCCATTCATATTCTCTTTCTTCCGTCTTACTTTCCACCCTCCTAGTTGTTTCATGGAGCAACTGTGTGGCTTTCCTCCTGGTACACCTTCAAAACCTTTTTACACTATTTCCCTTTCAGCGCTGAATGACCTATTCAGCGCTGAATGACCTCATAGGCCCCAGCTCTTGGCCTTTGGCCTAAATTTTATATTGCGCTCCATTCCTGCAGCTTACATTTAGGCTACAGTTCTTGTACTGCATACAACATCGACTGGTATAGGAGAGCTGGTCGCCAGTATGTCGTTAAGTAAAGGTGTATCTTTATATCTAATTGTATTTTTATCTGACTGTGTATATACTATATATATATATATATATATATATATATATATATATATATATATATATATATATATATATAATGTATATATATTATATATACTGTATGTGTGTGTGCTATTTGGGCATATTTTCTCACACGCAGTTTCTGTCAGTGGCATTATTTACAGAGAATAACTTTTTCTTTAGACTGCATATCAGTCTATACTACTTGTTCTCTTCAGGGAAGCTTCTCAGGAATAAGGAAAAGTGATTCACATTTCTTTCCATTTACTTATCATAGTCGACGGACAGTTTCCTTGCCTATCAGCGCCATCTTCTGGACTAAGTTAAAAATTAACATGCACTGTTTTTATTACTACATGAGGACTTAGCAGGTACTCCTAAAACTTGAAACATGGCCTTATTGGGATGCTGAATTTCTACTGGCCACACCCGCCTGCAGTACGCCTTGAAGAGGAACTCTAACCTAAACTTTACTAATGAATATGGT
>NC_089795.1:20955975-20995975 GCF_040412425.1 Macrobrachium rosenbergii
TCAAATCTATGATATATTACTCTCATCAATACTTGGTAATTGGGAAGAGGATAGAGGCAGGACATGACTTTGCAAATTTATGTTTAATCAATATGAAACAAACACACATATAAATAAAAGAAAGATGTAGTTATTTTGCCTTTTTAATAATTTCTTAACATGGAATCTATTCTGATATGATAATTCTATCATTTTTGAAAGTACCTTCTCTTAACATTGTTTCTATTCTGTTCCTGTATTTATTTTGGACTTATTTAATAATCAATAATGTATCAATTCAGGATTATTTTGCCCTGTGCATTTGTGTACTTCCGTTTATTTTAGTTGATTTAATAAAAGATATTGTTCAAATCCATGATATATTACTCTCATCAATACTTGGTAAATGGGAAGAGGATAGAGCGGGCCATGACATTGCAAATGTATGTTTAATAAATATGAAACAAACATATATATAAATAAAAGAAAGAAGATGTAGTTATTTTGCCCTTTTAATAATTTCTTAACATGGAATCTATTCTGATATGATAATTCTATCATTTTTGAAAGTACCTTCTCTTAACATTGTTTTTATTCTGAGGTGATAATTCTGTTCTTGAAAGTACCTGCTCTTAGCATTTACATTGTTGATATTCTGATATGAAAATTCTATCTTTTTGAAACTACCTTCTCCCCGATATTTGTGACATTTTATATGACTTGCTAATATTTTGCCTGTTGTCATTTTGCTTCTGTGCACATATGTTACATAAAGTATTTTGAACTTATTTCAAAGTCAATAATGAAATGTTAGTGTATTCGGGTTCATTTTGCCTTCTTTATTTGTGTACTTGCATTATAGCTACTTCATTGAATACATGATATTTGAGCAGAGGATAGAGCTAGACATGATATTGCAAAATATATTTATTTAATATAAAACAGAAACATACACATACATAAAAGCAAAAGGAAAAACAACAGTATATACATTAACTCTGTAAATTATTAAGGAATGTCGTGTCAAGCGACAGGTTGCTGAGATCTTTTGGTGTGGATGTCACCAACTGTGCTTGCAGGAGCGCCAGCTGCTGTGCAGTGAGTGCCCGCTGCTGCTGCGATGCCGACAGGCTGGCAGGAACTGCAGGTGCCTGACACTCTGCTGTCACTGCCATGGTGTGGGTCATCATGGCCTCGACGGCACCGTGGAGCCCTCTTTGGTGGCACGGATGTACCTTTGAATGGCACCAAGCACCTCCATTTTCAGGTGCAGGCCCAGCTGTTCTGACACCTGTGCGCACTCATCCTCGACCTCTTGAAAGAACTTCCTCCAGTAGAGGGCGGGTTTTCCGAGGAGATGGGTCGACAGTCGTCAGCATATCCTTCTCGGAGGGCCTCTGCCCTCGTGAAGGCGACGTCGAACAGCTCGGAAAGTTGGTGTTTCGAGCCTTGGTTGTTGCTCGATCAACCGAGAGGGCGTGGGCGTGGTGGTCGGACCAGAAGAAACATGAGCAGGCAGGTCCAGAACTTGGGCAGGGAGGGCGGCAGCAGGGAGGGTGGCAGCAGCACAGGCAGCCTGTAAAAGAGGAGCGATATATATGAGAACATGGTATAAAATGTACATTGAATGCATGGAAACTATGTAATAACATTATATTCAGTAATAATTATGCATGGAAACACATTAAAACAAACATACCATGGGAAGTCCCAACACCTTTGGCTTCCTTTGACGACAATGTGTGGCTTCAGGAAGTGGAAAATGTTGAGTATCCATTTCTCCCGGTCCGTCAGCCGTCTGCCCGCCCCTTGGCCACTCTTCTCCGCTGTAAGCCGCCCAAAACGACTCCTGAGGGACGTAAACCACGTCCTCAGTTCATGGCCACTCACGGGAGGAACAAGTGACTGGCCTTTCTCTTCGAAGGCCCTCCACACCTTGGCCTTATCCTTGTAGGCTGTGAGGCCCTTGTTATATATGAACTCGGCCTCGGTCTCCAGCCACTCGCCAACTAGCCTCTCATTTTCCTCCGAGAGGATCACTGGCGGTTCTTCTTGCGGCCTCCTGTAGGGCCATCTCCATCAGGAGTGCTTTCGGTGTCGGCGTCGGCATCCCCCTCGTGGGCGTTGTCGTCGGTGGTGGCGGCGGGGTCGCTCGTCAGGCGGGCAAGGTCCTCTTCCTCCTCCTCTAGGTCGCTCTCCGTCCACGAGCTCGTCGGCCTCGAGCTGCAGCACAACAGCATCGCTGCCTGAAGGGGACCATCAGCTTCAGGAGGCTTTGCGTGAGGGGCAACTCCAGCTGCCAGGGCTCCTGGAGTTCTCAGGGCCCCTTTCCTGGTCCTCTTCAGCATGGGTCCTTTGGGCATCTTGGCTGCTGCAGTGGACGGCGAAGACGGAGGCGCTGAGGAAGATAGCAACAGGGTGCTGGCCGGAGAAGCACTGACCTGGAAGCGCGCCGCCTGCCCCTTTTATCCCAGGTCAAAGCGTTGCCACATCACGCGGTTGCGGGGGTGCGCGGCAGCGTTGCCGCGTCTACTCCCACGCCATTCTGACAGCCACGCGGATTTAACTGCAATTGGGAACCCTGGGGGCAGCGTGTGCCCCCAGGTAACGGCGTGGCAGCTGCGTGATCAGCCTGCGGGTGGCGCCACGCTGTGCGGGTCGGGCCACGCTACCTGACAGTTGACCTGGCCACCCCGCGGGGTTTCGAGCAGGCCGAAGGTTCCTGCCCCGGCGCACGGCCAGGTGGTCTGTAACGGGTCGCGCATGCTGCGCATTTACACAGTACTTACGGTACATTTACGTTGTGTTTGCGTTGTTTTACATACTCTCTGGCTCCGCCCCGTTCGTGGCCGTGCGTGGGGATGCGTGCCTTGATACGTGAATATGTGAACGTAGCATAACTCTGTTTTGCCCTGTCTGTGTGTAGATGCTACTTTGCAGCTTGCACCAGCCAATAACAACTTCGAAGATTCTGTCATTCATCCCCCACCAAAATCACTTTCATGCATCATAAATAAAGTTTTCATCTAACCTACCCATCTCACAGACTCATCATCAACATAGAGCTACGGGCTGCTCTAGGAGCAAGAGCCCATGCTGGCACAAGGCCAGCTAAATCTGAAACAATAACAACATGTACATTTATCCAGTAAGGAACCACCAACAAACCAGACAACACCCAGCCAGTATGTCACTCAGTCCCATCCTTACATATATATATATATACATATATAAGTAATATATATATACACATGTATACGGCACCTTCATACGTAACACAGTCTTCAATGAGTTCGTACATACTCGGGGATACACAGTTCACTAGAGCCCTCAGCTTGTTGGGTGTGGCCTCTCCACTCTCCTCTATGAAGTTTTGAAAGGTTCGGTGCCAGTGTTTCCACTCCTTGGTCGCCGTAGGAGAGCTGGGATCTGTGTCCAGTCAACATGGCTTAAGCAGCTTAGCCATGACGAGTATTTTGTTGAATAAATTGTTATAAGACTGAAACACTTGGTAGCAAACTACAAGCTTTATTCAACAAAATACCGGCTCCCAGATCTATAACATAAACAGACAAAATATCTAGCGTTAGTCATACAACATAAACAGCTTATGACAAACATAACAGAACAAAATGAACACACGTAAACTTACACATCAACAGAGGAACTGCAAGAGGGGAACTACACTCGCCTGTGGTGCGACTGTAACTAACGGTATACAGTGATACCAAGCATGAAAACAGTTACACTAGTGTCGCCAGTGTACAATAATTACCACAAGGAGGTGAGGAAATGTGCTGATTTTCCATTACTAACCTTTTCAGTTTACTCTCCGAGGAAGAAGAATTAAAAGGCAACGAAGAATCAGAAGAAACAGGAGATAATGAAGGATCAGTCTTAGAGGCTGCTGAAGAAATAGAAAATGAAGATAACGAAGAATCAAGGTAAAGTAGTGAAAAATTAGATGGGGATCATGAAGAATCTAAAGATAATGAAGAGTCAGAAGATGATGAACAATCAGAGGAAATGAAGATTCCGATAATGGAGGATCGAAATGGATGAAGAATAAAAAATGATGAGAAATCAGGAGATGAAGAAGATGACAAAGAATCAGATAACGAAGAACGACTCGATAAAGAATCAGATGGCAAGAATTAGATTATGAAGAACAAGATAATAAAGAATCAGGAAAGGAAGAACAATATGACAAAGAAGCATGACATGCAGGACAATATGACAAAGAATCAGCAAATGAAGAAGAATCAGACGATGAAAAAGATGTGTTAGAATCAGAAGGAGACGAGGATGAATCAGAAGATGAAGGATCAGACGACGAAGAACAAGATGAGAGACAGTCAGAAAAAGCTGAAGCAAGAGGATGAAGAATTCACTAAGAGAGAGTCGACATCTGTCTCCCCAACCTGAGCAGGCAGACAAACTCCCACGGTGAAAGTCAGCAGCTGTGCTTCTCCATTTAGGCAGGTGGACAGACTCTCATGGATAGAGTCAACAGATGTGGTTCCCAAATAAAGCAGTAAGATGAACTGTCATGGCCCAAGTCAACCTCTTGTGCTTCCCAACCTTGGTAGGAAGATGAACTCTCATTGTGAGAGTCAGTGCTGTCCTTCCCAACGTCAGCTGGCGAACAACTCTCATGGCACCCCACTTCAACAAGCAGATGAACTCTCAAGGTGAGAGTCATTGGCTGCACTTCATCACCTAGGCAAGCAGGTGAACTCCCAAAGTTTAGAGTCAAAGCTATGCCTCCCCTTTTAGGCAAGCAGATGAGTTCTCACAGTGAGAGTCAATGGATGTGCTTCCCCACCTAAGCAGACAGCTGAACTTGCAAGGTGTAAGTCAATGGCTGTGGTTTCCCACCTAGGCAGGCAGATGAACTATGAAGCTCAGAATCAACAGCCATGCTTCCCCACCTAGACAGGCAGATGAACTGTGATGATCAGAATCAACAGTCATGCTTCCCCACCTAGGCAGGCAGCTGAACTAAAGTTTAGAGTCAATGGCTGTGTTTCCCCACCTAGGCAAGCAGGGGAACTATGAAGGTCAGTGTCAGTGGCCATGCTAACCCACCTAGGCAAGAAGCTGAACTTTCACAGTAAGCGTTAATGGCTATACCTTTCTACCTAGGCAAGCAGATGAACTCTGAAGGTGAGAGTCAGTGGCTGTGCTTTATCCACCTAGATAGGCAGAGGAACTTTTAAGGTAAGGGCAGTGTCTTTGCCATCCAACCTAGGAAGACTGATGAACTCTGAGGGTGAGAGTCAGTGGTTGTGCTTTATCCACCTAGATAAGCAGAGGAACTTTTAAGGTAAGGGCAGTGTCTTTGCCATCCCACCTAGGAAGACAGATGAACTCTGAAGGTGGAGGAACTTTTAAGGTAAGGGCAGTGTCTTTGTCATCCCACCTAGGAAGACAGAATGATGAACTCTGAAGGTGAGAGTCAACAGCTGTGCTTCCCCACCAAGGCAGGCAGATGAACTGTTAAGGCGAGATTCAACTGTTGTGCTTCTCCATCCAGGTAAGCAGATGAACTCTTAAGGTGAGATTCAACTGCTGAGGTCAGAAAAGTCAAAAAAAAAAAAATTCTAAAATATTACAAAAATTATATTTTCTTTATAGAAAATAAAAAAAAGGATTGAGATAGTTATTAGTTTAGCTAGTGTCAAAATAAAAAAATGACTATTCATGATGTCTCATTGCACATCTAAATCTATGTACTAATTCTTCTCCTTTGAAAGAGGAAAACCACCGGTATATTTGTATGTCCAATATATTTGCGTATCCGATATATTTATTTCAATAATTTTCAGTCGTACCAATAGAAGGGTTATGTGGAGTTATACCCATGAATGCATAAGTGTCAAGATTCAAATGACATGCCAATATTTCGAAGAAAACCACAATTTGAAATGAAATATGAGTGGGATAGTGTCACCTGTCATACTTGGAATAAATGTAGAATGAAAAAAACCCACAGGTTATTATTTAACTATTTTCTCATCCTGTGAATCAAAATTCACCACTATGGGTCCGAAATTTTGCGATCAAATCACAGGAATCCAGATGACAACTCTTAAGCCCCCGATGAAAATGTTCGGACATTATTCCTGCTACAATTTGCACTGGAAATTTCCTTCTATTCCTTTTTATCAGCATCCATTAAGTTAATATAAAACGGGCTTTCGTGTGAAACTGTAATTTATGATATCGTCTGGTAGGACCACATGCAATTTTGCAAGAAGCTGAAAAATGTAAAAGAAGGACGTCGCCTGTTCCTGGGAATCTTCTTTACTCGACTTACTTAAAAAAACAAGACTGGTTTCAATCCAAAGTGAGTTTTACACTACAGAAAGTAGGTCCACAACGTGTAACAAAATCAGATTCCTTTAGGATTAGATGTCAGTAATACAAAAATTTATGTCCACAACTAATGTGACTCTTGCGTCTTGCACATTGCTCCAGCCAATCATCACTGTACAGACAACTGAATTAGATGCAAAATTTTCAGTGCCAGACTGTGGTACCTTCGAATGGTTACATCCCTCAGATAAAGTTTTCAAATTTACATGGAGTAATTCTCAACAAAAGGCAAACCGTATTATGAATTTCCAAGATGATTCACTAAGTGCTTCTCCAATAATCGAAGAAATAAACGGACAAACATGAATAACAACACGCATAAGGTTGTGTAAGAATGAATTTCCTTTTGCCGGTCAGTCTGCTTATTAATAGCTATTCGGATTCGCATCACACTACATTATTCTTATTATTGGTAGTTGCAATCTGCATGCACTTTTATCGACCTATAAATGGCCATTTACACACAAGTATCCAGTAGTAAACGCTCATTCATAATCACAGGTCTAAACTAAGAAAGCGAATCGATGCAAAGAGAGTGGCACCATCTACATTAACAAGAAGTTAGTTTTGAGGCCAGGAACATAACTACGCTTGCAATACATTACTTTTAAAATTCAATAACAATAGCACTAATGTATGGTCCACCAACTCCTATCTGCCCGAGTTTAAAAACAAGGACCTCATGATAAACACGATGATAAGCAGTTCTAAAGTTGAATCCAAGCATACGAATTTCATGACAAGAACCTAGGGAATTCTGTACTTCGCTGGAAATTGAGTGTCACAAACAGCAAACTAGGGAACTGATGATTACTTACGTCATAGACTTGCAGATGTTTCAAAAACAAAGAAAGTATTGGGCCTACACTTCCATAATCATTTCGGTCAAATAAAAGTTTCTTAATTTCACTGAACTGAAAAGATTAACTGTCAGTTTACCTTCAGGAAAGCAAAAATGAGGAGTATTGAGTTTTTATTGCACTTCTTACTCCAGTACACCAGCAGAGGACTAATTTTTCCACTGGACTGTGAGCGACGTTGAGTCTTTACCAGGCAGCCTGGAGGGGACCACCGGGCCTTGCCTCTCCCCACCGCCCCACCATTGATGATAAATGTCATTTTTTCCTGGATATATCGTAAATGAACTATTTTTTCTCTCTGAAGAATGTAAATGACATTTCATATTTAAATGCATGTTAATCTCGCTTAGAAAGCGAATTTGGAATAATTTCTGGGTGTCCTGAAGATTACTTCATTAGGAATTACTCACCTGAGCAACATTTGTAATTGAAAACTATTCAACAATGGTTTTGGTAGCAGAAAGATACATAGTTTGCTTGTTCGGATTTGTATACTAGAACCATCTCATCATCAGCCTGTGTTCATTGTCTTTTCTCTCTTTATCTATCTCCTGTGGCTTGCACACGTTTGTTGGTATCTAGAGAAATGCACGTGAAGTAGGATGGTGTTCAAGTTTTCGGCCTCCTCTTTTCAGTTGAAAAAAAACACACAACCACAGAGACAGGAAAAAAAAGATGTTACGAAAATGTTGCAACGAATCCTCTCAAACATATTCTTGCAATTCTCTGTATTTTTTTGGGAGTACGTCGGGTCCCAATACATTTTGAGAATTTATGACTAATTCAGTCGGGGGTGGCATGTCCTTTGTCTATCGGGGAAGATAAAATTTGTTCGAATGTCGATAATGTAACATGATGGAATTCTTTTCAGATTAAGTTGCATATACAGTCAGTTCCCTCGGATGTCCATCCGTAGCACACTTTTTGAAATGGCCATAAAATTCATTGAATTTCCTGGGATCTATAAATACCATTGTAACATATGGAATTAGATATTAACCCTTTCCGGTCTTGGGGCTTCTAGGGAAGCCATCATTCTCTCTCGTACTAGGTATCGAGGGCTTCCCACAGAAGCCCACCCCAAAAAACCGTCCATATCTTTGTAATAACTAGATATAGCGTCCCCAAAATTGATCCAACCCATACCCTGTTTTCTCTACTTGAGCTCTACAAATTAAAGAAAACCTTTCTC
The DNA here is from genome assembly GCF_040412425.1 of Macrobrachium rosenbergii. Classification (NCBI taxonomy): domain Eukaryota; kingdom Metazoa; phylum Arthropoda; class Malacostraca; order Decapoda; family Palaemonidae; genus Macrobrachium; species Macrobrachium rosenbergii. The sequence continues at coordinate 20,964,385 of NC_089795.1, forward strand.
CCCCCCCAAATAAACCCATAATCTACCCCCGAAAATAATATTCAAAACTACGCCAAAAATTCGGCTTCACTCTGGCGAGACTAACTCATTTCGCCCGCGTGTTTCCTAGGTGAAAGTCGCCTCTCGCCAGTTGCTGGCTTTGTTTCCACTCACGTGTTTGTAACGCTGTCACCAAGTCGCCCTACATCCCCAAAATTTAATTAAGTAATTGGTGCTCTTCCCTCAGATCCGATACAGTATCTCATTTTTCTGACTCTGAGAAACAAAATTTTCATTGTAATCTATATTTGTAAAAAAAAAAAAAGTCAATCATCGTAGGATAAACTAGCTGCGTCCAATCACATGTTGAAATCGAGAACGTCTCTCCGAGTCGTAATTCATAATGTCAGTTAATAAACTGCCAATGGATTACTTCTAATTTAACAGAAATAAATCTCATATATATATATATATATATATATATATATATATATATATATATATATATATATATATATATATATATATATATATATATATATATATATATATATATATATATATATATATATATATATATATATATATATATATATATATATATATATATATATATTATATATATATATATAAAATATATATATATATATATATATATATATATATATATATATATATATATATATATATATATATATATATATATATATATATATATATATATATAGTAATGTTGTTCAATGTAAAACAAAAATGCCGAAAAATACAAAAAAATCTGAGAGAACCATCAAATATAAATATGAAATATTCTTCAAGATATGACAGCATTATCGCATGGGGGATTATATTTTGGTCCAGGTACATTTACAACCGGTGCAAGGAATCCATATACCCACCCTGCATACCCCACTGACCAACTTTGATACCTGCCTTACCCCACTGACCAACTTTGATAGTAAATATGATATATATATATATATATATATATATATATATATATATATATATATATATATATATATATATATATATATCATATTTACTATCAAAGTTGGGCAGATTCGATGCACATACATAAAAATGTAGTCAAGGGCAGGAATACTCTGGAGGTTGATATAGAGGGATGAATAAATTTGTTTTATTTAGCTTTCCCAACGTTTTGTGTGTGAGAGAGAGAGAGAGAGAGAGAGAGAGAGAGAGAGAGAGAGAGTAATTGTTGTCGTTAGTGAGTGCTTCTGGTTGTTGGAAGAGGGATGAGGTCGTTAGGTTGTTTACTTTGCTGTCTGTCTGTGCAAATGTCGAGGGAGTTTTTTCGGTTTTGAGAGGGTCTTGAGCTGAGTTCTGTGCAAGGCGGACATTGATGGTGCATGATTATTGCATGTTCCGTGAGTCGAGTGTTTTCTGTTGGATGTCATTGTTGTCTGTGCATGTGTCTCTTTCTTTTGCTCGTTTTTTTGGTTGGAAGTCTGTTTTCCGGTTGTTTTTGAATTTTGTCTACTGTGTTGGCGACCGTGGACACCCTCAGCCATCTCCCAGCAAACCGAGGATCATAGTGAGTATTGTATGTGGTTATATGTTCGGTGTATCTGTGTTGTGTATTGTTTTTGTGTCTTAAAATCCCGCCACATAATATTTGGCGCCCAACGTGGGGGCTGTTGTATAATAGCCGTTAGGATTGTTTGTGGTGGGTAGAGTGAGAGAAAGAGGTCAGGATGAGTGAGATAGAGAAACAGAGAGGAACTCCGAGTGGCTAGGGAACTCCAGGGTAGGCTGGAGGAGGAGAATGGGAGGCTGAGGAGTGAGAATGAGGAGTTGAGGAGTCAGTTGGAGGAGATGGGGGGAATGCTAAGAAGTGCAAAAGAAGAAATGAAAGGGGAGATGAAAGAGTCCGAAGAGAGAATGGATAAAAAGTTGGAGGGAATGATGAAAGGTGTGGAAGAAATGGTGAAAGGTATGTTCAAGGGTGTTTTTGGAGAAGGGGTTGTTGGAGGCAGGTTCTCTGGAACGTGTGAAGGGGCAAGAGAGAAAGAAAAGGAGGAAGAAGTGAATGGAAGCGTGAGTGATGAAAGTGATATGGGAATAGGAAGTAAGAAACGAGGGAATGAGAGGCAGGGGTAAGGAAAAGGGAATGAAAAGCAAGGGAAGGAACAGAGGGAAAGTAAGGATAAGTCAGGGGAAGAAAAAGGGAAGAAGGGAAAGGGAAAGGAAACTGGTAAGAAGGGTAAGGAAGTGGGAAAGGCAGGAAAGAAGGGAGAGGGTGAAGGCAGTAGTGATAGTGAGGTGGATGGAGGTGAGTGGATAAAAGTGGATAAAAAGAGGGGAAGAAGAGTGTAATGAGTAAGATGAATGTAAGTGCAGAAGTGGACTCTTTGTATTCGGAAGAGGGTATGAAAGGACAGAGTGAAAGTAGAGAAAGTGAGAGTGAAAGTGAGAAAGGCTATGTATGTGAGGAGGTACCCGGTGTGAAAAGTATAATGAGTATGGAAGTAGGGATGTGCATGATTTCTTTAGGGAGTATGAAAGGTTTTGTCAGGATAAGTATGGGAAAGTAAGAGAGTGTGGGCACGAGAATTAGGAGAATATTTGACTGGGTTTTGCTTGATATGTATAGGGTTATTATGAGTGTGGGGGATGTTGAGTATGACAAGGTGAAAGCTAGACTTGTTGAGCAAGCAGGAGGCGTATGAAAGCGAGTGTTAAGTATAAGAGGAAGAATGAATTTGATGAGGCAAGAATGAAAGCTGAAACCTTGTCACTGTATGCTTGTAGGCTGGAGACGTTGGCAAGGAAGAAGTTTGGGGATGATGGGATAGATGAATGTAAGGAGTTAGTACGGAAGTTGTTAGGGACAGTGCCAGATGGAGTTAGAGAATTTGTGAACTTGAAGCGGAAGGAGAAGAAAAGATGGACGAATGAAAGGTTGACTTGGGGAGAAATTTTGGAAATTGTAGAAGATTATGAGCTTGACAGGGTTATAAAAGAGAGCAGACGTGTAAGTGTAAGGGCTGGGGTAGATGAGAGGGTACCAGAGTTTGGAAGCTTTAGGGATGCAGTGTTGAGGGGCCCAATGAGAATGGCCGATAGTGTAATAGATAGGAGTGTAAGAGCAAGTAATGTGGAGGTGCCAGGGAGGATGAATGGTGGGTTTGTAAGGGAACAACGGGTTGGACGGGTTAGGGATAGTAGTGTACAAAGGGGAAGGTCGATGAGTGGAAGTCGAGCGAAGTGTTTTAGATGTGGAAAGGAAGGACATACAAAGAATGAGTGTAGGTGGGCTTTAGGAGCGTGTTTCGGGTGTGGGCAATCGGGACATTTGGTAAGGAGTGTACGAAAGATAGGGGTTAAATGCTACAGGTGCGGACAGGTGGGTCATATTGCTAATGGTTGTAGGGGTACCCAGTGAATGTAATATGAGGCAACTGTGGTAAGAATGGGCATTATGCGAGAATGTGTTCAGAACCGAGAGCGAAGTGTGTTGAATGTGGAATGGAAGGGCATGTATCAAGTGTATGTAGACGAAAAGGGTGACTGTGACAGCGAATTCGGGAAACTGAGTGTGAAGGGGTTCAAATGGGTGGGTCCTCCAGGATGCAAGCGGTGCGTGTGATGCATGTACGTGAGGGGTTGTTGCATGAGGATCAGCAATTTGTTTTGATAGAGTATGGTAGAAAACGTAAGAAAGGGAAGAACGTAAGTAAACGGAATGGTCGTAAGTTGTGTGATAGGGGTGTGAATGCCAAAGTGGAAATGAGTGATAAAGCGTGTAATACGGATGAATGGGATGGTATGAATAGAACGTATAGCATATGCGGGTTTGATATAACTGAGTTGACTGAATGTGTAGGGGTAAGTGAACGATTGGAGGTGAGCAAAAGTGTAAGAGTAAGAGAGCGTAGCAGTGATAGACGAGTGATTGAAAGCATGAATGAATCGTTGCAAGAATTGGAAAGGTCAATGAGCGAATGGGATGGGTTAGTTGAAGAATTGGGGGAGGTATTTGGGAACGAGTTAGAGGGTATAGATGATTGTGGATGAAATTGAGAGTGGTAATAGTGAAGAAGATAGCGTGAATCTGAGAGAGAATGGAGATGATGTGAGTTTGAATGTTGCTAGAAGAGAGAATGATTCTGAGAGAATGATTGCGTGCCTGCGAACGCGATCTTGAGGACCTGCTAGTGAGCATCCGTGGGTGTTGCGTAAGGCGATTTGAAAGACGTGTGAAAGGTGTTGGTTGGGAAATGCTAAAAGGGGGAGAAATATAGAGGATGAATAAATTTGTTTTTATTTAGCATTTCCCAACGTTTTGAGAGAGAGAGAGAGAGAGAGAGAGAGAGAGAGAGAGAGAGAGAGAGAGAGTGAGAGAGTGTAATTGTCGTTAGTGAGTGCTTGGTTGTTGGAAGAGGATGAGGTCGTTAGGTTGTTTACGGTGCTGTCTGTCTGTGCAAATGTCGAGGGAGTTTTTTTCGGTTTTGAGAGGGTCTTGAGCTGAGTTCTGTGCAAGGCGGACATTGATGGTGCATGATTATTGCATGTTCCGTGAGTCGAGTGTTTTCTGTTGGATGTCATTGTTGTCTGTGCATGTGTCTTTCTTTTTGCTCGTTTTTTTTGGTTGGAAGTCTGTTTTCCGGTTGTTTGTGAATTTTGTCTACTGTGTTGGCGACCGTGGACACCCTCAACCATCTCCCAGCAACCGAGGATCATAGTGAGTATTGTATGTGGTTATATGTTCGGTGTATCTGTGTTGTGTATTGTTTTTTTGTGTTGTAAAATCCCGCCACATTGACACTTCCTTTATTGCTTCCTACGTTTCGTGATTCATCATCACATCATCAGGGAATTCTATGGAAAATCAAATAAATTAATAAAAATACTGAACGGCTAAAACTGAATTATGTTAAAACATTAGTCATTAAAAATCTATAAAGGCTGTTCAAAATTACACACACTAGAGATACTTAAATACATACACACAAAGCATAAAATCACGTTACATACGGACACATATGGTTACACAAGAGCACATTAAAAATAGCAAAATCACAAAACACTCCAAATAAATTACAAAAACAATAAATAAAAAATTGTTTAATTTTAAGAAAATTTTCAAAGAATGGAGAAACAAACTAAGACAGTAATATACAAAAAGCAGAAGACGCTAACCTTACAACGCAAACAACAGAATCACACTAACAGTAAAAGAAAAATATATACAGAAAAAACAAAACAAAAAGATCAGACGTACAAACAGTAATGAGCTATGACAAAAACAATGGAATAGAGGCAGTTTGAGTGTTTAATGATGGAACCCGTAGTTTAATATTTAAAGACTCAAGTATCTGAAGTTTTTGTTGGTTCTGTGCTTGGCCAATAATTTTAAAATCATCGTAATTTATGTGCGTTTTGCACTTGGTGGCATGATTTCTTATACAGGATAGCTATGGACTCCCCCGTCGGCATCCAGTTCTATAACTCACCCACTTATGGGAGTCGGTTCTGACCTGAGAAGCCACCTGGTAGATCCGACATACTGTATGTTCCCAGACTACACCTGGGAAAAGTATATTCATAAACAGCACCAGACGACATCAAAGGGCAGAGCCGATCTTTAAACCTGAAGAGCGAGCTGATTGTCTTTGGATTTTTAGGGATGAGTTTGATGTCAATGGCCCCAAGGCACTTCTGAACGATCTAATGAAATCCCCTTCTAGACTATCATCATGTAAAAATGGGAAAACGGCGTATATAGGGAGTTTAGGGACATTAAAGTATACTGTAGGTTGCAGGAAAAGGATTTATTCATGAAAAAGGGCCCAACTAGAAGTGATTTTATGCTTTCTGTGTATGTATTTAAGTGTCTCTAGTGTGTGTAATTTTGAACAGCCTTATAGATTTTTAATGAACAATGTTTTAACGTAATTCAGTTTTAGCCGTTCAGTACGTTTACTAATTTATTTGATTTTCCATAGAATTCCCTGATGATGAATCACGAAACGTAGAAAGCAATAAAGAAAGTATGAATCTCCAGAGTATTCCTGCCCTTGACTACATTTATATATATATGAATATATATATACATATAATATATATATATATATATATATATATATATATATATATATATATATATATATATATATATATATATATATATATATATATATATAGTCATAAACTGGACGTCTTGGTTGGGGAGAAATTGAAACAAGGTTTATATTGATGCTGCCACGAAACCAAGAAAGCCCAGCTTATGAGCAAAAGGAAAAGTTATTTGAAAACTTACCTTAAATTTTCCTGGATTTACAAGTGAATGAGAAAGGTTGCCATTTGGAATTAGAATTCTTTTGCAAAAATTTACAGGGGTTTATTTACAGAGACTTTAGCAATGAAACAAGGAGACAAACAATACGACATGATAGTCAATGGGCAGACTCATTAATAGGACACATGGAACAATAATGCAATCATTGGCAACAAGCCAGCTGATTAATAAGGGGGTCAATGTGCAATACAATCAGTCCAATGATAAAAATACTAGTTAGTCATGCCCCGATTACACGAAATAGTCTCAGATGATGCAAATGATGGAACTCCAGAATGGGAGAATAATTCATATAAACATTTTCGGGCCTCAACGGACTTGGTATCGAATGCGACCAGGAATATTCAGGATTGTGGGTTGGTCAGGCTAAATAATGGTGGGCACGGAGTGCGATAGGCCAGCTTGTCTCTCCTGAAAGAGAGGTCCCGAGATTAACAATGGAGGCACACAGAAGGAAATGGAATCCCCCTTATAAATGGGGTACTTACACAATTAAATATTAACCACTACGTAGCCCAGCAGATAATTAGGATGAAATCATGTAGGCACAATATGGGAATCGTAGCCGCCAGTGGGCTCTAACAATGAACATGATCGTTACTCGCATGTTTTAAAGAGTAAATTTAACACTGGTATTGCTTAGCCTAAATTTGCCCTTAAATTTCACTGGGAGGGATAATTGATGGGTTTTAGCACGGGATCTTTACTTAAATTCAAGGCACATTAATGGCGAGATATGGGAAGCCGGGCAGGACTCTTACAAAGGAGGATTGCTTTGTGGAGAAAGGAGTTAAAGTTTAAAGAAATGGAATTTTAAGGAGTTTAAGTAAAAGGGGGAAGGGCTGGTTTACTGACTATTTGCGATGGACAAACCTTGTCTGATAATTGTGGCGCCAACAGTCATCTCGGCTGTCCATCGATGGTAGTTCAACCAGCGTAAACGGAGAATAGGGCGATAGATCCGCCTGGTTCTGAGATGAGAAAGCTTATGTCTTCCCAAAGCCAGCTGCGTCCTGTGGGGCTTCAGCGTTAGTCCGACATCCCTGCAAATATGTCAAGAGAACCAGCAAAGAGGGCAGAGGAAAAGCATACTTAGAATTAGATGCTTTAAGATTAAATCCTACCTGGCCCCTAGTTTTAATAGGCCTATTTAACCTTCCTCATACCTAAATGCTTCCCCATCACGTGATGGGGGTGAAAAAGGGAGTGCCTATTGTTTCACAGGATCAGGCGATAAGGGGGTGTTCCCCACTGCTACACACTGGTACTAACAGCCCTGATCTAGTTCAAAATATGCTTGTTTCTGTCCGTCGCCCGCAAATTTCCCGGCCCGACAGTCAAATGAATAGCAGATTATTTCAAAATTAAATAATGCACGGAAATCTACAAGAGGGAGGGATGTATATCCTTGACAATATATATATATATATATATATATATATATATATATATATATATATATACATACATATATACACACATATATGTGTGTCTCATATTTACTATCAAAGTTGGTCAGTGGGGTATGCAGGGTGGGTATATGGATTCGCGCGCGCACACACACACACACACACACACACACACACACACACACACACACACACACACACACACACACACATACATATGTATATAATGTTTGTGTGGTCACGTGTTTGCCTCCACGTACTCGAAATGTAGGGCAAAAGTATTCACATTGTATGATCGAGTCTAGATTATGGGAAAATGAATAGGGTTATATCAGTCAGGACGTCGTCAACATCAGCGCTTTGGTTTCTCTAATATTTACTTCTCTGTTCATCGGTTTTTTTGAAGGGTCCACGTACTGACTAATATTTATATAAACAATTAAAACTTGTCATGTTTAAATGAATATGTTTTATTGATAACATCTGTACAGTCATATTATATTTACATATCACAAGTAAATTATAAGTGAGTACTTATTATAAAGTATGGAGGGTAATAAGTATTTACGTAATCGTTCTTATGTAAAAGAAATTATGTGAATATATTATATGTGTGACCATTCGTAATTGTCTAATGTCCATCTTCAACACGTAGTAGAGAATTTCATAAGTAATACAAAAGAAGATGCTTCTGACCATATCAGGAACAGTGTTTTATTCCCTTCATATATATATATATATATATATATATATATATATATATATATATATATATATATATATATATAAATGTGTGTATATATATATATATATAACCGTCCACACTAAGGTTGTTGGAATATATATATATATATATATATATATATATATATATATATATATATATATATATATATATATATAATATATATATATATATATATATATATATATATATATATATATATATATATATATATATATATATATATATATATATATATATATATATATATGCCCACGCATGAGCAGCACCTGCACTGACATACACACAAACACACACATATGTATGTTTGTACGTGTGTATAAATATATATATATATATATATATATATATATATATATATATATATATATATATATATATACTATATATATATATAGTTATATATATATCTTTTCTAAGATGGCCTTGTCAAAAAGTTTTTGCACACATCTGAAATATTGGAATGCCTTGACATTTGCTCTTCAGAAGGAGACCTTACAGACATCGCTGGCCGTCATGAAATTAACGATATCTATGATAACGAGGTTATTATGAACAAGATAAACAACGCCTCGTCTGATTCCTATTGCTTGACGAAAATGAGTGTCATCCATTGACGAGATACATACAAACTCCTCTTCATTTCTATTTAATCAATTTTTCCATCGAATTATTTTAATTCATTGCCGACTAGATGGAATAAATGTAATTTTATTTTCGTAAAGTATAAAAAGATATAACTGAAACAAAGGTGTACAACGTAAAACGTCATACAAATGTCTAGGAATAACTACTTCTATAATACTGACTCATCAAAATGAAAAGCTGAAAATTTTTCTAATCCACTGCGTCATGCAATCCATTTCGCCCAGTCTCTATGTCTAAAGATGCATTCGCACTCACAAACACACACACAATAAATAAATACATAAATAAATAAATAAATATATATACTATATACATATATAATTTACGAATATATATATATATATATATATATATATTGTTATGGGCCCACACCCATCAAACATACACAAGTCTCTTAAAATACAAACAAAGTCACTAACGACCAAGTCCACAATAGGTGGAATGGCCGCAACAGAGTGTACAGAGATGGAATCAAGGAGTATAAGTAAAAGCTGAAAATAAAACCTTAAATATTTAATACAAACTTTTTAGAAAGAAATGACCACTGAGCCTCTTACAAAATACATTAAATGAACACAAAAATCAACCACACACTGAAAACATCGAATAACAAACACTCTTACACCAAATTAAGATAGACTATACAATTACACTTTAAAGAGAGGGCCCTGAAAGTAATAGGATGTCGAAAAGACAGAATAACCTAACTTATTACACACTAAACCAAAAATAAAATAAACTGCTTCCCTTAAGTGAGCTCTGAAACAGTAGTAGTGGCTAACGCAGCCTTCTAATCACGGGTCGAGGGGAATAATATATATTCTCTTGAGACCTTACCAAACGTAAGAGAGGTCCCCCTGGCAAGGAAATAACTGGACAAAGGGCGCAGACTGATGAAATAATCACTTTTACGTCGCAAGACGATCAACGGACACGGCCGTCCGAGGGGCAATCACACCTTACCAGTTGGCAGAGAGGTCCCCTTGGCAGTCTGACTGGACCAAGGGCGTAGCCTGATGAATAAATCAAACTCCCAAAGGAGGACAGCAGCAGCAGCTGAAGAAAGGCAGGTATCTTAATCTAAAGTTAATCCAAAGATCAGGCAGGCTCTCACAATGATAATCGTCCAGAAAACAACTCCCTCAGTCCTCGTGAGACAGCGCAGAATACAGCTCCGGATGAGAAGCCAAAACCAAACGTGAAAATAAAACAAGCTCATTGTAATTAAAACTATACAACAAGTCAGAAATGTCGGGAGGAGGAAACAGGGTCATTACGTTCCAAAAGAATAATTACTGCCAAAGTGGCTTATTCAAAACAAATTAATTTACGTTAAATTAAACACATACTGACAATATATATATATATATATATATATATATATATATATATATATATATATATATATATATATATATATATATATATATATATATATAATGGTTAATAATCTGTGTTGAACATACCGAAATGGAGAAGCATGCAAATAAATAGTTCACGGGCTATGAACTATAATTGCAGAGTGTAGAGGACTCAAGATGACAGGAAAATGACAGCAGTTGTCCAAGGAATAGCGACCCAGATTAGGAACGGGGAAATCCTTGTGGTCAAAATCAACCTTTATAATCCCATCTGGAATTTAGGTGTGCCGATCCGCTGGACCTTTAATTTACAAGTGAAAAGGTGCTTTCACACTTGCCCACTCACTATAACATCTCACAGTCAGCGCTTCATATTTTTCTGCAGCTCATAATCCTTTCTATAATCCTAGGCGGTTCACGCACACAAACACACATATATGTATGAATATATATAAATAATACATATAATATATATATACATATAAATAAATATCGATATATATGTATGTATTTATGTGCGCAAACCGTGTAGGAAAAAAGTTTAGGTACAGAACAGCTTCTAACACTGATTTATATTATTTGCTCCTCATAATCATTTCTATTAACCTAGGCAGTTCATGCACACAAACACACACACATATGCATAAATGTATATATATATAAATGCATATATACAGTATATATATAAATGTATATATATATATATTATTATGTATTTCCATTTGTCCCTTTCATCCAGTTAGATAGAAATTCAAATTTAACAGCAGCTGAGAAGACGCCATGACTAGGGAAGTGAAATGAATTAGAGCTAACGCCCCGATCGCCTGATTTGGGGTAACAATACCACTCCTTAAGCCCCAACATCGTATGTTTTTGAGGGTCAGGAGGCCGTTAGTGACATAGGGACGAATTCGGGTTTAGCTAGGCTTTTATCCTTACTCTTAAGTCCTTAACCATAAGATCTATTTTCCCTATGACCTTTTGCTAGCCGTGTGACTGCTTTCAGATTGCCAATGTCCTGGTTTCCAAGCCCAACAACAAAGTGGCATCCAAGACCTGAACACCACTGCACACTGTACGCAGCCACCAATGTATCGAGTGGTGCCCTTTCGTCTTCCTTACACTGGCGAGGATTGCAAGACTCTGGAGGCCAAGTTCTTCCCATGCTACGAGCTCTAAGCAGGAGGAATAAGGTATGTCTGGAAGCATTCGGTCCCAAGCCAGTTTCTGTTTCTTCTTGTGAATTTCTCTCCATTTTCTGAATTTCCAACTTTTCATTCTCTTAAACAAAGCCGTCTTTGTCAAATCAGAAAACCTAACAACCAAGCTGCCCCATGATTCGCCCTAAGCTCCAGTTAAATCAATTCAGTGATCTGTATTATATTATTCCATCCACAGTGCTACCACAGGCTAATTAAATCTAATTGATCAATTCCTCCATAGTGCCTACTTAAGTTCATGTGAGGGAAACTCGTTTGGTTTTGAATTCTAACCTGGAATTCTTTTCCAGAACCTTTTCATCTTAATTTCCTGATTGTTTCATTTGTAAATAAATTCAGTTTAAAGTAACTAACTGGTTAATTTTCCCCCTCAACCATGGCAACTTCCAATTCTCTGTTCAATTAGATATGATATCAAGGTAAGTCAGTTTTCCATTCCATTTACCACTTACATTCTGGGTGTTTTGTGTTGGCTTTCAAGGCAGTTAATTAAAATAATCCAACCCTCATTTCTCCAACCAGCCCCAGAATGTAATATTAGCGATCTTGCCAGCGATCCCAGTCGACTAGTAACAAGAATTAGCTTCGCTATCACTAGACTAGGAAGGAAACAAACCGAAAAATGATATAAAAATCATAATTTAATTCAATTGTTCACAAGGCATAAGACTAGACTGAAGTGGATAGCAAGGTAAGGGTTATTATTATAATTGTTGTAAAATTAAGTTTACGTTAGGAACAGATAGGGAAAAGTGTTTAAAAAAAAAAAGTTTAGCAGCAAATCTTTTTGTTGGAATATTCATATGCCATAGAGGCGAAGGCACCAAAAAAGTTCTAAAGTTAGCAATGGAGAATAAATAAGTTAAAATAACTTCCCCACAAACTTTCTTGCTGTAAGAATAGTAGTTGTGCTGTGTTACCAGAAGACTGATCGTTAGGAATTAGGAAGTGCTTTGCTAGGGATTTATTGCATGTGTTTGCCGTGAACAGTTAGCTAAGAGTGTTGTTCGAGAACAGTTATAGCAGAGAAAGTGTATAATTACTGTCAGTAATATAGAGTTCGAAAATTTGGGTTGTTAAAATACTCATAACAACCTCTGGAAGTCCACGGCTGTACGAGTTGGCTGTAGGAGTCGGTTGCACTAGGTCGGCGCATGCGCGAGCCCCCTCCCACAATTCAAAGATCTTCAGATCCAATTCAAATTCATATTTCATGGTTAAGTAAAGTAAAGGCATTACTGATGTTTTAAGTTAAATAATTCGATTTTGCATATCAACAACCAGCACCTCAGTCAGAAAAGTCGAGTGTTCCCTTTCTTAAATTTTAAATCCTCATTGTTATATCACTCGATCGGCGACAAGCAGCAGCCATCAGCTGTTTCTCTCTCACGCGCACCCAGTTCCACTGCTATCATTCACTCACTGAACGAATTCATTTCTTTTTGCCCCCTAACGTAAACCCTAACGAAATATCTTGATAATCTTGATAATTCAAAACCCTTTCCACCATATAACTTGTCATGACGGGAGCTAGCCATTAAAATTACATAACTAACAAAACTACCTTTTAGAAAAAAAAGTAACTTAGCATAATTTTGCATAACATAATTTATCATAAGAAAGTAGAGTAACTTAAATCATACAACGAATACGTTCCATTACAAATAAGCTCTCAGAGAGAGAGAGAAAGAGATTTAAATAAATGAGTATTGGAAAATAAACCCATTAATTCATACAGCCAAGTACAAATTTTTTCTTTTCATTTTTACACCAACCCTTGATCTTTTAAGATCCCCATTCAATTATTCCTTTTGCTCATTCACACATAGTGCGCGAATTTATATATGCGCCTGTGTTCACTGAATTATCTCCCATCTCTATTTTTTTTCACATTCAGTGCTTCAGCCCATGGAGTTAATTCTCATGCGTTTCATAGAGCGTACTTACAACCCTTTAATAACAGTTATCAACTTTTCGTGCACGAGTGGGTGTCCATTATCCAAGACTTGTGTACACCGCAAGCAGCAAATCGCACATTCAGTGCAAACCCCATAACCTTCCTTTCCTCATGTCAGGAAGCAATCACTAGTTCTTAGAACTAGCCACCCATGAGTGGAAGCCGAAGGGTTTCCCTTCCACAGTGCCACTAAGCTGAGGCACTGCCAACACCGTAAGTTACTGAAGCATTTACCTTTCCACTTTCCCTCTTACTCCCTACTCACATTCTGCCTTAGGCAGAGTGCCATTTCCTTCAGTGCAGTTCGGTTGCACTGCCTTTTAGTGTTGTTCCCCGGAGCACACCGGCACCCCAGTGCCACCAAGACATAATACCAGAGCTACAGAGTGCTAGCAACAGTGTATCTGACCATAAGAACCTTAGCTCCTTCAGGATCACTCCCATTTTACAAACGTATCCGCCCATAAGGATCAATATTCCTTCAGGATCACTCCATCAGTGTGGCCTTCGCATGGCACACTACCACAGTGCCACCTTATTGAAAAGGTGCCACACTACTGAAATGCACCAAATTACGGGCACTTCCCCATCATCACAGACCATTTCCCCTGGTCGTCCTCACATATTATAACCATGTCTTTAGAACAGTGCCAAGCCCTCGTGAACATGGGCAAGGACGCAGGTTACACAGGATGGGAACTCACCCAGTGGGTGAAAGAACAGCTGGATGAAATATTCCAGGTGGAACGAGAAGAACGAGAAGATCAGAGGAAGTATGAAGAGGCTAAGACAGCAAGAGAATTAGCCCTCAAGGAAAGCTCTCAAGCTCTCAAGGCAAGCGAGCTGGCTCTTAAGGAAAAGGAGCTCGAGCTGGAGAAGGCAAGAAAGGAAAATGCTGAAGCTATGGCTATCCAACAAGCCTCCAACCCCACACCTGCTGCACCAAATGCTCCGATCTCAAGCATTAATTACCAAGTCCCCAAGTGGACTGAGGAAGAGCCGGAAGCCTGGTTGGAGGAGATAGAGGCGCTCTTTGAAAATTACAACACCACTGAGACAGAGAGGGCCTTAGTGTTTGCCAAGCACATGGAAGGAAAGGTAAGGCAGCCCTCCAGGCAGCCCTCCGCTGCCTGGAGAAGAGTCAAAGAGGCAACATGCTTGAAGTTCATAGGGTTATCATAAAAGCCTACGAAACAGCCCTGGAGAAATGGAGACAATGGTTCCAAGGTCTTGCCAAGGAAGTCGGCTGGTCCTGGATGGAATGGGCCTGTCACAAGACCCAGTCTGGTACCCGCTGGTTCGACTCCCTGTCGTGCAATACCTTCGAGGACTTGCTCAATCGGATCATGCTGGAGGATCTTTTCCCATGTGTGCCTGGGCCCCTTGCTGTGTATCTCAGCAATAAGCACCCCACCACACTTATGGAAGCCTGCTGTATGGCTGATTCATGGGAGACTTACAACCAGTCCCACAGCACATCTCACCGCCACATAGTGCCACCCGGGTACCTCTCAGGCTCGACTAGCCCGAAAAACAGACTGTCTAGCAAGCCTATTTGCACCAATTGTAAGAAGTTCGGCCATGCTGAAGCTGATTGCTGCTACAAGTTGGGCAACAATAGGCAGCCTACTACTAACCAAACCTCCTCTCCCTCTAAGTCTACTCAATCTTCTCCACCAGCCATCACCATAGGGAAATCAGCCCACTCAAAGGGACCCTGCCGAGACTGTGGAACTCCAGGGCACTACACTGTAGGGTATCCTGGTTGCCCAAAGCGTAATTCCTTTAGCAAGCATGTCAACCTGATTAGTGCCATGACCTCTGCGGCTGTGCCGCCAAATATGTCTCATCCTGAGCCAGTCCGGGCTCAGTCCATTTCAGTGGCACCCCTGGATGGCTCTAGCTTACCAGTGAACCTACCAGCTATGGTAGACAGAGGCCAGATTGATTGGGCCCAAGTGCCAGCCAGTGCCACTGTTGATGAGAAGACTAGGTGGACAGTGGCTTGGATAGAGGAGCAAACCAAGACCATTCCCACAGTTGAACTTCAGGTAACCACCCCTTGGGGCACGCAACCTCACTGCCTTGGCATGGTGAATAAAATCAGGCATGGAGTGGAGTTCCTGTTGGGACGAGACATCCTCTGGGGATGTCCTTCCCCAGTGCCACTCTGTTGCCTAGCTACCTTCACCAGGGAGGCCACTCCAAAACCACCTGACCGGGACACCACCGCTGTGACAGGCGTGCCACCGTCAGCCTTACCTTCCGCTCACCAAGGTGTTCGACAGAAGGAGCACTCTTCGTGCAACTCCAAGCCAAGTCCTCAATCCTCGCAAAAGGACGGCCGCCCAAAGCTTCCTCCCTCACCAAGAAGGGAAATCACCAGGTACCGCTGCAAAACCTGTAACAGGGCACTCAGCGAATTGGGCAAAATGCCCTGGCAAGCAAGAGGCTCTGCCCTCCACCCAAGATAGGATTGCACTCCTCCTGCCAGTGCCACTTGAGAGCACTGAGCAGTGCCAGGCTCCATCTATTTCAGACGTAACACATCTACTAACCTTAACTTCTGTGCCTGGCCCCGAGTTAGTGCCAGTGTTGGGTCCAAATCATGTCACGGATCCTCCTACCAGAGATCCTCCAAACCTCACTGAACTGATCATTGCCAACTGTGAGCCTCTGACCCCTGACGTTTCTTCTTCTCAACCATTTCCATGTGCCGAGGATGAACCTCTGGCAGACTTTCTTTGGTCAACCAGGAACTGTGCGGCTGGGACGCAGACGCTGGTTCTACCCTTACGATGGTTGTCGCAGCAGCCAAAGAAGAGAGCCTGTCTGTAACTACTAGGGCTACCTCTAATCCTGCTCCTGATGGCACTTCTGACCTTTCCCCAGAGTCGGTGCCCTCGTCACCTCCTAGGAATGGCGACGCCAGGCCCTGGAGGAACCAGAAGAGGAAGAAGAAGGAGATGGAAGAGATCCAATTAACCCATAAGAGCCACAAGCTCTCCTTGGCACTCGTGTCCCATTGAAACAGTGCCATTTCCATCTCAGAGTGATCCTGGTACCTCTGCCCAAGTAGACTAACATCTAACACCCTAGGCATCTTGTAGTAATAACCCTGATAATAACCTCATAATCAAACTATCCAGTACTCAAGCTGGTACACCCCTGACCACTTACCATAATTAACCATTCAGGTTGCTCATGTCCAAAATTGTTGCGTGTGTTATTCCGTAAAGCACTGCGTAATCCATAATCACTTTCATTTAGTTAGGTCAGTGTCATTTAATTTAGTGCCAGGGCCATAGGATAGTAGGCTATGTCAACAAAACACATTTACCTTGTACCCGTTGCCTAGGAGTAGAGTTCCCCTGTTGTCAGAGACAGCCAGTACAAGTCTGTAAACACCGTTGCATAGGTTGGGCTCTGCTGTAGTAAGTCAGCAAAACTAGCATCCCCTCTTAGCAGTTGCAAAAGCACAATTCATTTAGGGAAGCTAACTGCCTAGTTGGGACAAATGACTTACTTAGTCAAGGCCTTCATGCCCGAAAGGGAGTGAATGCCTTTTTATAGGGGGAGCTATTATGTATTTCCATTCGTCCTGTTCATCCAGTTTAGATGGAAATTCAAATTTAACAGTGGCTGAGAAGACACCATGACTAGGGAAGTGAAATGAGTTAGGCATAACCCCCTGATCGCCTGATTTGGGGTAACAATACCGCTCCTTAAGCCACAACATCGTATGTTTTGAGTGACATAGTGATGAATCCGGGTGTAGCTAGGCTTTTATCTTAACTCTTAAGTCCTTAACCATAAGATCTATTTTCCCTACGACCTTTCGCTGGCTGTGTGACTGCTTTCAGATCGCTGATGTCCTGTTTTCCAAGCCCAACAACAAAAATGTGGAGCCCGAGACCTGAACGCCACTGCACTCTGTACCCAGCCACCAACATGTCAGTGGTGCCCTTTAGTTTTCCTTACACTGGTGAGAATTGAAGACTCAAGAGGGCCAAGTTCCTCCCATGCCACAAGCTCTAAGCAGAAGGAATAATGTACTTCTGGAAGCATTCAGTCCCAAGCCAGTTTCTGTTTCTTCTCATGAATTTCTCTCCATTTTCCAAGTTTCCAACTTATCATTCTCTTAAACAAAGCCCTCTTTGTCAATTCAGAAAACCTAACAACCAAGCTGCCCCATGATTTGCCCTAAGCTCCAGTTAAATCAATTCAGTGATCAGAATCAGATTATTCCATCCATAGTGTTACCACGGGCTAATTAAATCTAATTGCTCAATTCCTCCATAGTGCCTATTTAAGTTCATGTGAGAGAAACTCATTTGGTTTTGAATTCTAATCTGGAATTCTCTTCCAGAACTTGTTATCCAGCCCTATGTCGGTCTGAGCCTCTGCATAAAACAAAAAACCCTAGCCTAGACATCTAACTGCCATCCTGCCAAGTGCCAGTCTTCTGTTTAGCAGTTTGCGACATCAAACGGTCCCCCCTTTTTGCACCCCGTTGTGCTACAGCAAAAAATAAACAAAATCCTTTAACCAGTAGCCATTTATATTCAACCATTTGCTACGCATTGTCTAATTTTATTGCACACTGTGTGTGCTTGCCTGCTGCTCCATCAGCCTTTTCATCTTAATTTCCTGATTGCTTCATTTGTAAATAAATTCAATTTTAAGTAACTAACTGGTTAATTTTCCCCCCTCAACCATGGCGACCTCCAATTCTCTGTTCAATTAGATATGATATCAAGGCAAGTCAGTTTTCCATTCCATTTACCACTTTCATTCTGGGTGTTTTGTGTTGGCTTTCAAGGCAGTTAACTAAAATAATCCAACCTCATTTCTCAACTGGCCCCAGAAGAATGCAATAATATATATATATATATATATATATATATATATATATATATATATATATATATATATATATATATATATATATATGTGTGTGTGTGTGTGTGTGTGAGTATTTATTCACAAACCGCACAGGATAAAACAGAATTTTAGGTACAGAACTTCTAACATTGATTGATATCATTTGTAGCTCATACTCATTTCTATGAGATATAAAAGGTAAATTAAAAGAGCCACTAACAGTTGGATAAACTTGATTCCAGATATACAGGTATTGTATGGTATTATACTTGGTTAATCCGTTTTACATGCGATTAGAGAAGGAAGTGCTGCCTGTAGATATTGTAGTGAGTGGGCAAGTGTGAAAGCACCTTTTCACTTGTAAACTAAAGGTCCAGCGGACCGGCACACCCAAATTCCAGGGGGCATTATAAAGGTTGTTTAGACCACAAAGAGTTCCTCATTCCTAATGTGGGTCACTATTCCCTGGACACCTACTGTCATTTCCTCGTGGTCTTCAGTACTTTACACTCTACATGACTACCGATAATTATACAGTAGTTCATTTCGATATGTTCAACACAGATTGTTAACCATTGTATGTATATGTATATATGTATGTGTGTGTGGTTGTGTGTGCGGGCGTTCTGGTGGGTATGTGGGCGAAATGGATTGCAGGCTGCAGTAGATTAAAAAAATGTCCAGCTTTTCATTGTGACGAGTCAATAACAAAGCACAGCAGTATTTATTTCCAGACCACTGTGCGACATTTTACGTTGTATACGGAAGGTCAAGGTCACTCCCATAATAATCACCAACCAAATACTTCAGAAGAAATCAATAAATTTATTAGACCCACGAGAACAAGAAACAGAATGTAAAACTAATGTAATAATATAGTTACACAATGTAATTATATTATGTAAGTTTAATGTACATAACCCACCCCCTAAGTAACTAAGCATTGTAAATATAAATAATAACCCCAAATCCCTCCCCAGTCACATTCCCATCATATGCACACACACACAAATATACTGTATGTAAAATTTCCTTACCTTTGTAATATGTTTATATACTAAAAGGTCCTTCTGTAAATTCACTTATACGAACTTTTATATGTCCTTCTGTATTCACTTACACGAAATTTTGAATAGTTTATTTACCCTTCCCTTGGTTAAACGGTGGCCGTTAATAAAGTCACAGGAAAAAAGTCACAGAAAAAAGGCGTAATTTTGGTTAGGATAAAAAGTTACAGGGGAAAAAGTCACAATTTGTGGTGACCGCTAATAAAGTCACAGGGAAAAATTCACAATTTTGGCTAGGAAAGATGTCAGCTAATCAAACGAAAACAATCAAGTCAGTCATAATTTAAGAGTCATAACCAACATAACCAATTAAAGTAATAAAACAAAATATCTTAAATCAGTTATTAACTGGCAATACATGAATTTTACATACTGACATCACTGTATATATATTACATGTATGTGAAAGTATTTAACCGGATTAGCCCATTTGGGACTGACAGACTTGTTCTCGAATTTTCAACATTCTTTTTTTTTGCCCATGTGCATGGGAAGGTCTTACGACTGACTCCGTTATATATATATATATATATATATATATATATATATATATATATATATATATATATATATATATATATATATATATATATATGTATGTATGTATATGTGTGTATTTTGAACTTCCAAAACATTCTTAATAATAATAATAATAATAATAATAATAATAATAATAATAATAATAATAATAATCTTAACATCATAACTAAGGAAAGAGTGGTACATCTTGGGCATTGACAAACTTGACAAGTGACTCCCACATAATTATATGCTTCAATACAAAGCTAAACCTATTCCAGTAGAAATACTTGACTCTCTTTCTGCCTCTCATGTAAACAGCTATCTGAATTTTTACAGTATTGACTAATAGACGTTTATACAAAGCTAATGGTGTGAAATTCCTAGAAGCATGGAAGCACACACGAATCTATGTTCAGCCTAAAGGCAGGGTTATGCGGATCTAACTGTCGTCACTTATTGTTTATAAATTCAGCAACGAACAGCAGTTAGGGTTTTATCTACAGTAAGCAAATTCACCTGTTTACAAAATGCGGTGATCTTATAAGCCTGTAATTGCTGTCCATACTCGGCCACCCGGATACGCTAATCCTCTCTGATGTCTAGGTCAAGTAGGAACAATTAGTAACTGTAGCTTACTTTTGCTGTGTACATACATCCCTGAAATAATGAAAATGAAGACACATTCGCATGACAATATACTTTACTGATACGTTCAATAAACGTGGCTTTATTCCAGAAGTACTTATCAGGTTTCATCCACAAAAATGAATGTTTTCTTTGTTGTTATCATTGGTTTTGGTGCATCACTTTCATTTGCAGTAATTATCAAGTATATAATAGCAATATTTTTTGCTTACTTCATGAATATTATTTATCTAGGATGTAATCCTATGATATTACTCAATTCTTTGAATTTATTTGTTTTACACATCAGAACATTTACAGAAAAAATGTACAAAAAGTTTACGTAATATAATTTATTCTACTGATTTTTACCACAAAACTGAACTTTTTTGCCATAAAATTATGACTCCTTTCTGTGACTTTATTCCTGTGATTTTATTACCGTCCACCGTAACTTAATGTGACCTTTTTTCTGTGACACTTCTATCTGTGACTTTATTACCTGGATTCTTTATTATACTGAACTGAACTGAACTACACAAAAATTGCATGACTTCCTGTTCGCCACCTTTTGTTTCCTGCCGTATCTGTGATAAACAGCAATCTGTCTTTTCTAACTGGGCTATGGTAGTAACATCATTTGTTACTGAAGCAGTGATGGTTACCCCACGTGCAACAGACATTGCAGCGTGAAGAGCGAAGCTTTTATGATAAAGATAAGTATTCTGCCTTCATTTAAAAATTTTATTGCCAAGAGTGGAACATGATGTCGTGTTTTTATGGAGCGATTTATATTTATATATATACATATATATACATTATATATATATATATATATATATATATATATATATATATATTATAAATATATATATATATATATTTATATATATATATATATATATATATATATATATATATATATATATATATATATATATATATATATATATATATATATATATATATATATATATATATATATATATATATCCTAAATGATAGACAGTGCAGTATATGGAGTGAAGCTCCGTGATAAAGTTAAGTATTCTGTCTTCTTTTAATAAATTCATTGTTGTTTAAACAGAACATTGTCTTGATTATTTGGTATGATTTTAAAAGAGGATTGTATATACATGACTGATAAAGATGATTTAATATTAGTTATAGTTCATATTTATTTTTATTTTGACAAAAGCTACAAATATTTCTGTGATTGCTTTTTTTGAAGCCTGTGACGCACTCTTGATGTGGAGGGCGCCGATGCTGACCGAGTAGGACTTACCCTAACTACTGAACAACATAATCACTACAATATAAACTATACTGACCGGAGATCGTTGTGGATATGGAATCGATAGTCACAAAATTTATATTTGTTAGGCAACTATCCTTAGTAAATCAACCTTTGAATTACCCAGTAACTACTGAATGTTCATTTTGAGATTGACTTTTCGCTTCTGCTTAATTAATCTCGACTATTTTAATATTTCACAGCATATTTGAAAAAGTATGTTTGAAAACAGGCGAAAGCTCATGTTATAATTACATTTGCTTATGTACTACTGTATATACAGCTATAGATCTCGTAATCACCATAAATTCTTTACTATTTTACTATTGCATATCACTATAGCCTTCTGAATAAACATACTCGACAAAAGCCGAGGAAGAAATACCAATGAGATTTACGCTGGTGGACCTACGCCCAAAGAGATGAATACCAATGTGGGTTATGACTACACCCACATTGTTTTCATTATCCAGAATTTTTAAAAAAGACTGAAAGTGGAAGTGAGAAAATATGAAAAAGTTAGACAAACACCACAAGAAACCAGCATTACAATAACTAATAAACACCAGAATACAATACAAATGCAACACATGTCGGGATCTAACAGTAACAAAGGCTGTATAAATAACAACCAAGCTGACGCTGAACGTCCAGACGGAAGGAGTTAGAGCAAAGCATACAAATCTAATCTTCTTGGGGCAAGGCCTCCCACATACCACCCGAGGGAAAGAACGCAAGGTCAAGGTCACTCCCATAATCACCAACCAAATACTAAAGAAGAAATCAATAAATTTATTAGACCCACGAGAACAAGAAACAGAATGTAAAACTAAGTAAAAGTAGTTACACAACGTAATTACATTATGTAAATATAATGTACATAATTAACCACCCCTAAGTAACTATGCATTGTAAATATAAATAATAAACCCAAATTCCTCCCCAGTCACATTCCCATCGTACGCACACCAACACAAATATTATACTGCATATAACATATTTTCTTACCTTTGTAATATGTTTATATACTAAAAGGTCCTGTAAATTCATTTACACGAACGTTTTTATGTCCTTCTGTATTCACTTACGCGAAATTTTGAATATTTTGCCCTTCACTTGGTTATACTGAACTGAACTACACAAAAATTGAATGACTTCCTGTTCGCCACCTTTAGTTTACTGCCGTATGCGTGATAAACAGCATATTTGTCTTTTCTAACTGGACTATGGTACTAACATCATTTGTTACTGAAGCAATGATAGTTACCCCAAGTGCAAACTACCGTTGTAACAGTTGGGCATAAACAATGCACCAATAATAGCTTCGGCTGGGGAAACAGCAAATTGCTGTTTAATTCAGAACTCGCTCACATTACACAAAAGGTGGTGATACGAATTTTCGGATTTTTATCTCATTTCAGTACAATATGAGGAAGTGACGATAACTGCTGAAGTAGGAAAGAAAACAAGGGTGAGTGCTTGTTCCCAGGGCCGGTACATGAATTTTTATTTCAAGTGAAACGAGTTATAGTTGTGATGGTTCACAGTAATTTTCATTTTTATTTGATCCAGTATCATGATATTTTCTCGCTTTTTTTACACATTACATATATATATATATATATATATATATATATATATATATATATATATATATATATATATATACACACACACACACACACACACACACACACACACACACTGTCTCATGTCGAATAAGTGAAATTTAAAAAATATATCGCTGAATGTCTTTTTCAAATAAACGCAACTATATAACTGGGTCTCAAGTGCAAACACACACACATTATATGTATTTTTTATTCAATATATATATATATATTATATACATTATATATATATATATATATATATATATATATATATATATATATATATATATATATATATATTGAATAAAAATTCAAATACGTATTGTGTGTGTGTGCAGCGGGTGTTTGCACTTGAAACCCAGTTATATAGTTGTGTTTGTTTCAAAAGAAAACTCGTCGATCCATTTTTGTAATTTCACGTATTCCACGTGGGACGATGGAGAACTTAGCCATCAGTACCGCCAACGCCGGCTATAAACTGAACACCCGTAATGGGCCTGATGGTTGCTTCTGTTAATTGCCTTGTTAATCATAAAATATTAATTCATACCGACTGAAATATTTACCATCACTGTAAGTAAGGAATGTTCTATCTACCTACGTAAAACTTATTACATTTGATTAACCAGAAAATATATTTTTTGACCTTTGAAGACAGAGGAAGAGAATAAGAAGCGCTAAAAATGATTTTTGGTCCTATTTCATCACATCTAAAACGGTGGTAGTTGTTGTGTTATCTTATTTCTGAGAACTTTTAATATACGTTAGAATAAACTTTCAGCTTTCCAATGGTACCACTTTAGTGATAATAAAAGATACAAGCTTAAAATTAGAAAGCATTTCGTGTAAACTTCCAATGCTTCTAACTCTTCAACTGTTCACCGAGGAATAAAATTAATGACCAAGACCTGAGCGTAAACAATTGAGTCGGCCCGTCTGGACCGGAGAGGGTTCGACATTTTAATTAACAGCGTTGAAGCACTTGGTGCATCCTTCATGTACTGATGTGCCCAACAATTTTGTTCTTTTTTTCTTTGCATGTTCAATTTCTCATACGTTAATTCATCATTCTTGAAACGAATAATAAGCAATAAATTTTGGACGAAGTTATTGATAATCCACACGTGTTCCGTCCATAAGCAATTTAAATGATGGAAAATCTGTATAATTTGCGGATATTCGATAATCTGTTTAGGTTGACATGTAGGTATACATGAAAATATAACAGTTCATAAAAAAGCATTAAACATGCTTTGTTGTACCTATTTTGTATAAATTTTTTTGTTAGCTATAAGAATGTTCTTCGGAAGACATTTGAAAGAAAACAAATATCAGTGAAGTGAGTGAATAGTCTATATTTCGTTCTTGTAAATAATGATGTATAATACTCATAATAACGTACTGTGATCAGAGTCACAATGCCTATTAACAAGCAGATTGGCCAGCATTGGGCAGCCTTCACTGTGCAAGCCTAGAGGTTCTTGCACAGCTAAGAGGCTTTCCTATGGGTAACGTTACTATTCATAGCCGAGACCTGGGGATTCTGTCCAGGTGGAGGGACTTCGTTATGGGCTGCCTCCCCCTTAAATCTCAAGGCTCCTGCCTGGTCAGATGACTCTTTGGGTCTGCCTTCCTCAAGAGAAATTAAGATATCCCACCCAGTTGG
The DNA here is from genome assembly GCF_040412425.1 of Macrobrachium rosenbergii. Classification (NCBI taxonomy): domain Eukaryota; kingdom Metazoa; phylum Arthropoda; class Malacostraca; order Decapoda; family Palaemonidae; genus Macrobrachium; species Macrobrachium rosenbergii. The sequence goes on from NC_089795.1 coordinate 20,989,693, forward strand.
ATGCCCTTCCTCCATGGAAAGCCAGTGGGTACCAACCTTCCAGATGGGAGGACCTCCTTCTGGGCAGCCTTTCCCGGGAGCATCCGCAAGGTCTGGAGACCCACCAAAAAGGATGCCTTTTCTTGGAAGTTTTAGCCTCAACTCGCTGCAATGCTTCTCAGCCTGGCTGAGCCCAGCCCCCCTCCTTGGAAGGCAGCCCCAGGAGAGGCTTATCTGGCTGGGGTGCCCTGACTCCCTCTGGGAAGGCAGCCTGGGGGAGGAGATGGAGATCCTCTAGCCCTAAAGGAGGACCACCATAAATGGGGAGCCTTCTCTGCCCCTGGAAAGGCATCTCTCTCTCTCTTAGCATGAGGCTGGAGTCCCTCTTAAAGGGGTATCTTCCTTAGAAAGCCTTGGTCTCCACCTCTGTGGTAAGGCCTTCTTACAGGGATGTTACATGGGCTTGGCAGGGGCCCTGCCTCATGATTGTGTAAGCAGTTCTGGAGGAGGGCCTCCCTTTTGGGGGTGTCCTGCCTCCATCTGGGAAGGTATCCCTTGGGGGGTCCCTCAATATCTCCCTAAGGAACCATTTCCAAAGAAACCTTGGTCTGAGCCTCCATGGTGAGGGACTCCTTCAAGGATGCTTCCTGGCCAGGCAGGAGCTCATTTCCTACCTATGAAGGCAGTCTCACAGTAAAAGCCCTAGCTTCCTCTTGGAAGACATTGCAAGAGATGCCCTCCCCGGGAAGCCTTAGCCAACCCTCTCAGGTGATGCCCACTTCTCAGGATGCTTCCTGGCCTAGCAGGAGCTCTGTCTCCATCTTGTGAAGGCAGCCCCAGAAGAGGACCTTGCTGCTAGGGGTACCCTGGCTTCCTCGGCGGAGGTATCTCAAGGCTAAAGGTTGGAAACCCTCCTCAAGGATTCCCGTCCCCAGGAAGTCTTGGCCCTTACCCCTGAGTTGAGCACCACCATGGGGATGATTTCAAACATGGCAGGAGCCTTGTTCTCCTCCTTGGAAGGCAGCCTCAATGGTGGGACCTCCCAGCTCACATTAGCCTGGTTTCCTCTGGTAAGGTATTCCTAGGGGAGTTGCTGAATGCCCTCCTCGATACAACCTTCCCAGGGAAGACTTGGTCCTTTTCCAGGGATCCATCCATGCCTGACTGGCAGTCCCAGAGGAGGCTGTCTTTTGGGGGTGCTGTGGCTCCCTCTGGGAATATATCCCTGTGAGAGAAGCTGGTGACCCTCCTCAAGAGATGCCCTCCCAAGGAAGCCTTGACCCTAACCTCAAAGGTGAGGTCCTTCTCCAGGTAACCTTCCTAGCCTGGCAAGAACCCTTCCTCCCTCTTGGGACAGTATTTCAGGGGAATGGTCTCCTGACCAACCTGTGTTCTGTTAGATGCTGTGACTGACATATTTTCATATGTTACATGAAGGACACTAGAATCATACTTCAAGATATTAAGATGGGCTTCTCCTGCTGTATTAGGAGCACCACTAGCAGCCATAGGCACCTCGATTTAGGGGCCTTTCCAATTACCTCTTCCTCTCTGTTGTATTCCTTGTGATACTAGTATAGAGCACATTTCTAATTTGGTTTCACACGATCTGCTCAGGCTCTACTGAGCATGTTCATATTGAAGACAAGAGTAGGCTGTCTAAGTCCTGCTTATTATATGCAAGACGGTCAGCAGGGGCGTTGAATGCATGCTAACTGCTGCTTGGCTAAGGAGGAAACTTGCTGTGGTTGGCTGCTGAGATGCCCTCATGAACAAAATACTGATAAGTGATTCTGTTGCTGCTGCAGCCCCGTGGCTCAGCAAGGCTGAAGCAGTGAAACCATCATCCATTAGTTTTTTGTTGAGAAGGACATGTTGCTAGCCAGTCGCAGTGCGAGTTTCCTCCTCAGCCAATCAGATGTCAGCATACAACCCCCTGCTGACTATCTCATGTATAACGTGCTGGAATCACTACGATAGACAGTCTGCTCTTGTCTTTCGGCGAGAACATTCTCAGCAGAGTCTGAGTGGAACGTGAAAAACCTATATGAGAAAGGTGCACCATACTAATATCACAAGGAATACAATAGCTGGGAACTTGGAGGCAATTGGGAAGACCCTGACCCAAGGCGCCTACTGCTACTAGTGGCACTCCTAATGCAGCAGGAAAAGCCCTTCTGAAGTCCGCGAAGAAACTATCTGAAGGATTCTATAGCCTCTTGTTATTTTGATAGAAGTGTCTCACAATGATATGATAAAAATTGACGGTTTTAGATTCAATGTAGGGCTTCTTAAAGTTTCTGATGGTTGTAGAGGGAGGGAGAGAAGCAAAATTTTTCTTTGAAAAATTTTGCTTTTCGAGGCATATTTCTATGAAACGTTTCAGGGCAATCAATGAGTTTGAAATCTAAACTTGAAACTGGAAAGAGTTATCTATCATTTAGTATTTAAAGCTGGTTATCAAAGCTATAATTACGAGAAGGCTTTCCCATTATTTACTTTAATTTCATAAGGAAAAGCATGTGCGTTATAAAATGAAACAAACAATTTCGAATAAGTTTTACAAAGAAATACCAAACCTTATTCCATGTGGAGATTTTTGATTTGGCTGGTAAAGTTCCTTTATTTTTCTTTGAGGAAATAAATATTCAGGGCTCCGGAATAAAATTTTAATCACATATTCTGGAGCTTTTTTATCTAAGATACTTACAAGTGGTAACTTTGCAAGGCTGTGTCATAACTATGGCCCTCATACTTAATGTGTTTATTATTTTAACATACCTTTATTTAGGGTACCAATAACCTTTCGTTTTACCTATCTAAAAAGGAATATTCAGTTGTGTTGACCATGTAATATGAGGACGACATAGGAGGAAATGACGTAGAGACTCCAAGGAGATTTATTCAAATAGTTTAATTGGTGGGTTGAGTCATGACGGAAGTTTTAAACACAACGCTAAGCATGTGTGAGTTGGAACATGGACTATGGTACTAAAGAAAGAGAGAGACAATTTAAACTTAAAATGAAATACTTACTTTTTATTTTACACACGTGTGAATTTTACACACACACACAATATATATATATATATATATATATATATATATATATATATATATATATATATATATATATATATATATATATATATATATATATATATATATATATATATATATATAGGAAGAAATGAAATGTACACAAAAAAGATAAAATTCAGTGTGAAAGTAAAAATGCAAAAAACAGGAATTGTAATTCACGATTAAAACCCGACAGAAGTAAAAATATAACCGTACCAGTAAAATGCGCAAAATTACATAAAAACCAGTATTAATGAAAACATAAAATTGATAAACAGTTAGACGAGAGCTCACCCACTTAGTCGGAGAGAAGGGTAGATTTAGGGGAATGGGCTGTTATACACAATTCTTTCTTTAATGAAACTGATCCAGGCCGCCGATTGACACACCGATGACAATTAATGCGGACCTTCAGCAGGCAGCTGGAGTGACTCACAAAGGTTCCTGAATTACATTTGGGACGAGAAAATAAATACACTGTTGAAGACCACTTCTCTTCTGGTAAGGTGCATTGAAAACTGAATAACCTTGAAACCTCCAATTTTCAAGGGCATTTTAAAAACAGTAGATTTATAATACAGATATATGTTACTTACTCAGTTCTTGTTTTGCATGATTAGAAATTGTGGAACAAGACAAGATTACATATATTCATTTTCTTGCTACATCAAGTGGTTGTCTTAGGTTAAAAAATATCAATTAAAACTTCGAAAGATTTTTTAATTTAAGAAAGACTGGAAAACTTCAGGAAAATTAACTTAATTGCATGATAAATTTTTGGCCTTACATAATAAAGTTTTTCAAGCGTCAAGTTTGAAAACTAACGGACAATAGCTAAAAAAAATCGTATCCAACCAGCAAAAGTCATCTCTCTGAAAACACCCTTTGAAAATAGATCATTACTCAGAGAATCGGTTTTCAAAAACTGGCAGTTCGGTATGAGATTTTAAGTCCACTGTGAAACTAAAATTCGGATGAAAAGATTTTGTGAAATTTAGGAATAAAATTTGCATGCTCTACTTTTTTAAAAGTATAAACGCGTCATCTACGCATCTTTTATAACAGCAGATTTAAAAGGACACCGGTTAAGAAATAGTTTTCTAAGTGGCACATGAAAATATTAGCCGATGAAAGACCAAAAAGAACCATTACCATAGGTTTATTTGTATGAATTTTTTTCGTTAAAAATGAAGTCGTGATCCATCTCAGCAATTTTTTAAAGAATTAATGTTAAAGCCTTAAAAAGCACTACCTTGAATGGGAAGTAATGCATCAGTTATTACATTTATTGCTTCGCCATCTAGCATCTTGCTCCTGTTTACACACACACACACACACACACACACACACACACACACACACACACACACACACACACACCGAAGAATAATGAAAACAATCCATGAGTTTATTTATGCAATTAGTTCCTGGACAATTCCCTAACTTTGGCCCCCTTTAAAAAAAAAAAAAAAATTTCTCTTATACTTTGAATTTGGAACTTTTCTTTCAACAGACTTATAGGCCATAGGAGATAATTTAGGGAGGAGACTCAGTGATCTCGGTAAGCAGTCATGGCAATGAAATGAAAGGCCATGGAGAATATCCCTCTGAGCGAGAGATCGCCGAGAGGAAAAGTATATGGTATTGTGAAAACTCACAAAAGAGGAAATAACAGACGTGCATATCAGTAAATGTCTTTCATCAAGGGAAATGAAAATGTAATCTGCCACCAGGCGAAATGGATAGAGAATGGGAGAAAAACATTCAAATGGAAAAAGATTGAAATGGATATTCGGTCCTTGGGAAAAATTTTGAAGGGAAATTTGCACTTTTATTTTCTCTCTCTTTGATTTGTCGCGCGGATATTCAAATATGACCAGACTTAGTTTGGCTGAGCTTCGCTGATCACACGACTTATGGCAAAGCAAACGTTGTAGTGCTAATGTACACACACACACACACACACAAATATACATTATATATATATATATATATATATATATATATATATATATATATATATATATATATATATATATATATATATATACACACAGAGAGAGAGAGAGAGGAAGGAGTTGAGCAAGTTTTACAGAAATTTGCACGACACATTTGTTGAACTTGTTCCATTGTTCATTCTTTTACTCTGATTATGATAATGTTATTGTTGATTTTACTGTTGCTGTTTCTATAAAGCTATAAATATAGGTATTTCATAAACTCTTGAAGCAAAACAGCTACTCTTCATTATGGTTATTAAAGTACGTAGAAGTGAATACCTTTTTAGCTGATTAAATTTAAAGAGAAATATCTGTACAGAATATGATTTAGATTTAATATAAGAAATCTGACGACGCTGCATTAATGATCCAAAGTGTTCTGGTGACGGAAAAGATAGCAACAAACTATGTAAAAACGCGCTTTCGTAAAAAGTCTCCATTCCTCGGCTGTACTGACGTACATCAAGTTTTTCCTGTGCCGATTAGCGTGCTTGAATGTGGGTTCGCTTTCGCTTTACCTGCTTTATGAAAGGTGTTAAAGTACAAATAGCGCGCCTTGGCCAGCTTCAGTTAAGATTCCTGAATAAATGAGGTTTAGATAACTCAAAAAAAATATGACTTCATTAAAACTGGCCCTAAAAAAGAAGCGTCAAAGAGACCCACAGATAACTTCTAAGACATGGTGTCGGAAGGTAGTGCGACAAACCTCACGAGGATATTTAGGTTACCAGAACACGAGTAAACATAAAGAGATTAAAAATGACAGTGTCATATATTTCTATTAAGTAGCCTATGCTTGACAGGCCATTCCGTCTTCTGAGTAGGACAAACAAAGCACGATAACAGGGTAAAGTAGTTTTCTTAGCTCTCGTAACTGCAAGTTTTCAGGACTGAAAAGGCTACTGTGATCTGGGAAACATTATCCTCATTATTCAGGTGCTATTAATGGGTGTCATCATAGCAATCGGGTACCCATGGAAAAGGTAATAGGATTTTCATCGTAGGATTAAGAAATCCTATCAAGACAAGGACAAGCAATGCTCGAAGATTCTTCTTCTTATCCTTCTTTTAACGTGCTTTTTTCCCATTTTTTTTTTGTATGGGGTAAGCACGATGCCTTCTTTTTGAAGGACTTTGATTTGGCTTTGGGGTACACCGTAAGTCTCGATCGGCTGCCCTGCCTGACATCGCTTAGACCCCGGTAGCGCATGTACATGTATCGT